>NC_132803.1:28667500-28967500 GCF_048594095.1 Paramormyrops kingsleyae
ACAAAAGCCCCCCCCCCCATCCTGGCAGGTTGTCTGGCATCGTGCCCTTCTGCCACAGCGCCTAGAGCCCGCCATAGCGGAGGAGAAACAGCTGGCATAGTCCCGGCTGGCACAGCAACCCCGATTGAGGGGGGGTTGGGCTGGGGGCAGTGGCAGGGTATGTGAATAAACATGTGACTTATGGATATTCAATGAGACTGTGGGGTGATTCCAGTATCAAATATCACAGCGCAGCCAGCTTGGTCAAGGCTCTCCCTGTATCTGCACCCCCCCCCCATCCTATTCTTAAGATTTATTTAATTTAACAATTAAAATGTGTCATAGTACATGTAGAGCATTGTGCCTGTACATTACGTTAAACATTTTAGAAATACATACATTCAGTTTTGATGCCTTTTTTATGGTAGTAAAACAAAATAAAGGCACCATTTTGGTGGCAGCGGCATGGTGAGGTTTTGGCGTGAATCCCGTCCTGGAGATAGAGCCGTCTTGGTTTGCTGTCATTGACATTTAGCGCAGCTGCCGGGGAATGAATGTTTTATGAACGAGTGTGGTTTTTATGCACGGTCTTTGACTTGTACGGTAAAGCGCTAATGATCTGGTATAGTGTTGCACAGGATACCGCTATTGAAAAGGTATCATGCTACTACATTTTTGAAAGTTGTTCGCCATTACATTTCTATAGCACTGGTACTAATTATACTATTACAGACCTCATGGATGCTGTGTTCCCAAGGAAATCCAAGTTAGTTAAACAGTTAAATCACTGAGCTTCGGAGTTTTTAAGAAAGTAGCTTTGGCCCAGCGTTTGCAGCAACGCGTTGTCCCCTGTTACTCCTGCATTATATACCCACAATGCCCCTGGTTTACACCCTCATCCTTCCCGTCTGTGTCCCTGTGTGCCAGAGCTCTGATCAGGATTGGGGTGTATGGCTCTGTGATTGAGGGAAAAGGATTCAAGGCCAGAAGGGTCTGGGTACAAATCTGGGGAGCTGAGCTGCTCTTACTGCTGTGAGTAACACCTTCAGGCTTTTAGTTCCTGCATGTAAAGTGCGGGTTTAAGGGACATGGTTGGAGATACCAGTGATGTATCCATTCATATCCCACATCTGCTGCTTACGTGCTGCTATTTTAGCAGAGGTCTTATTTCTCCATCACGTGTTGCAGGCAAGACGACTGATCGTGTGCGCGATCTTCCGGGCTCTTCCTGACCTCCGAGCTGCACGTGTCCTTTAAGAAGCGTGGCTTCTCCTGTCTGAAAAACATACAGTGCTATCTCCAAAGGCACCCCGATGAAGCGTGCCGTGGGAGAGGCCGTAAATACAGCTGACGCCGTCGTTCCCTGCCGTGCCGGCTTCCGGACAAATGCCGTGAAAGGCTTTTGTGATAACTAATCGCGTCCGGTCGGCCCTTGAATCAAGCCGGACAGCTCTGTAATTATATTTTCCTTTATTGAGCAGGGCTGGCTTTGTCGTGGGGCCTGCACATCTTCCCAGACAATAACAACAAATCCGCTTCATGGCTTCTCTCTTTGTTTGTTGCCTCCCACCGCCCCCCCCCCCCTTCCCTTCCTCACCGTCCCCCCCCCACCACCACAGAAACGCCGCCCATGGATTCTCCCTCATCCCTGTGGACAGCATGAAGGTGACCATGAAGGAGATCCTGCAGAAAGCACTCAAGAAGAGGAAAGGCTCGCAGAAAGGCTCAGGTAGACATCAGCACGCTCATGCCATCGTGGCCGCCACTCGGAGGATGCTGGGATAGGTCGGCCAGACCCGCCAAACGTCCATTTATGGGCGTCAGTGCCAGCGATAATCTTAAAGCAAATGCACATGAAACACTAGGCGCTGACATGTTTTAGTTTATTGTTGATTTGATTTATTTTTAGCATTCATTCGTCATTTATATATTTATATAAATATTTGCATTGTTGGATGGTATAATTTTAACAAAGCTCAAAGCCTTTTTTGAGGAATCTCAAGGCAGCCATTCTTAAAAGCAAAGTCTCGCCCGGCCATATAAAATCTGCATGACACTGGTGCAAGGCTCTGCTTGTGCCTCTGGCAAAGAATGTTTTCTGTAAGAAGAAACACAAAAAAGTCCTCATTAGTTTCCTCTCCTGCAGTCTCCGTAGTAACACGGGGAGAAGAGGCCGCATGCCCTCAGAGCGTCCGCATGTCTTGTTAGGTCATGTTGGACTTGCCTTCTATTAGTGGTGAAGCTTGTCACAGCCCCAGGCTGGACTTAACCCCTTATATCAGCGCTTCCCAGTCCGGTCCTTGTGGACCCACAGACAGTACATGTTTTGTGGGCTGTCTGGCAGGGCGCTTGGAGGGGGCCGGGTTGGGAAACACCGCTTCATAGTGCAGACAGAAGTCGTCATATTCCGGTAGATTCCATGCTGCTTCTTGAGGTACCTCTTCATGCCTGAGGTCCCCTTTCTAGCTGTTTGCACACTGGGAAGTCTTTCAAAATTGATGTTACCTGAGCGTGTTTGTTCTCCGATGTGTAACTTTGGAGCTACAAGGACCGTGGTTTCTGGTGCAGTAATTCACCTCTGTGGGTGAATTAAACAATGGTTTGTAAGACATGATTACATATGCAAATTGTTTCAAACGCATGACGGAGCTGGGCATCTGCACTGTCCCAGCTCGTCCCCGGTCACGCGTTTTCTGCTATCCGTCCACCGCGTCACGCCTCTGCCACCGTTGTCCCATGGTGACACTGAAAGTGCCCGTTTGGAGCCTCCTGGCTCGGAACGCGTGTAGGACAATGCTTGCGTGCTTCTGCCCATGTTCTCTTCAAAGTGCTGCTTGGACTCGTACTCCCTGACCTCTTGGCATCACGTGAACGTGTATTCTTCCTTCCTTGGACTTTGACCTATCTGAAGGATTTCCCAGCTGAACTGACATTTGTGTGTTGAAGGTGAGCGTAATTAGTAAGGGTAAGAAATTCGAGAGCAGAAGTCTGAATATGAGATTAACACAGCAGGACATTTTCTCAACTTCACTGACGGTCTGTCTCTGTCTGTGTTTGTCTGTCTGTGTGCATCTCTGTCTGTCTGGGATGGAGGGAGGAAAGGAGGGAGAGAGAATATTCTCTTTTAGGAAAGATGACTCATACTGAGAGTATAACCTAACACAGATGTAGAAACATCAGGAGCCCTTCATACTGTCAGCACTTTAGTATTCTTTGATATTTTTTCTTTTTTCCACATTTATCTTTTTCAATCTGATTTTTAATCTGGTCAAGTTGCATGAATTTAAGACAGTTTCCATGGGAGAGTGTTTTTCTATCAGGATACTGACCAGCACAGTCATCTCTCACTAAGAATCTCACACCAGGTGTCCAGAACAAAGGATTTCTTAATGCTTCAAACGGTCTCCTGGGCCAGGGACGCCTCTCCCAGCACCACTAGTGTTTGCTATTATCAGATTTGCTGTAATGCTCCCAAATTGCACGTTTGTGTGAAGATCTGTTATCATCCCTGTAGAGCGAATTCCCCCACGATTTTATGTTTCAAAAGATCTGTAGGAGAGCTGCCGAACAATGGACAGCTGGGAGACCCCCCCCCCCCCCCCCCCCCCCCCATGTCTGGAGCCGAGGTCACGTTCCCCAAACTGGCTTGAGATTCTTTTTAAGTTGCAGGGCGCAATTCGTCCACAGGGCTTGTCACATTCGTCATGGAAGGGGAGGCTGGCAGCCAGGAGAAGGGGCAGCTCCTGTTCATGTGGGGCCAAGCAGCAGGCACCACGTCGCACTCTCACTCCGATCGCAAGACCCGGCAGTAACTATAGCCGCAGGTCGGGACGGTGAGCCCAGGCAGTAACAACGGCCGCAGGTCGGGACGGCGAGCCCAGGCGGTAACGACGGCCGCAGGTCAGGACGCCAAACCCCGGCGGTAACGATGGCCGCAGGTCGGGACACCGAACCCCGGCGGTATCGACGGCCGCAGGTCGGGACACCGAACCCCGGCGGTAACGATGGCCGCAGGTCAGGACGCCAAACCCCGGCGGTAACGATGGCGGTAACGATGGCCGCAGGTCGGGACGGTGAACTGCCTTCCTGCTCCACCAGGTGTTCAGCTGTGCTCAGCTCATAACTGATTTTTCACAGAACCATAAAGAGATTATTTTCTCAAGTCACAGGTTTCATCATCCGGAATTAAATTCGGAGTACCAGACGTTACGGCCGCAACAGCAATGTACCGTTTGCAGTCAGGGGGCTGATAGCCTTATTTTTTCTTTTTAATTGGGGAAATTATACCCCACTGCCCCCTGGTCGTGGTCCAATCTCCCGCTCTGTATTCCCAGCTGTCGTTTACCACGCTAATGCCGTTTTATAAATACACATCTCGGAAAGAGCAACAGCATCGATCTGTTTAGGTACCGACGTGGCGGTAAAAGGTCTGTGAAATTGTGTCCATTAAACTTTTATAGGTATTTTTGTAGATGTATTTATAGCGGTATATGTAACTCCTGACGTCTCGGTAGCGATATCCAAGCAGATGTCTCCCGTGGAGGTCTGCGTCTGCATCGCCCCTCTATTTCATTCGCCGCTGTCGTTTTGGATTGTCCTGGAAGCCGTTCTGTACTTTTATGGCGTCGACCTCATTCCCTGCGCGTCTGGAGGGGGGGAGAGTTTTAAATGAGGCTGCTTGGGTCCGAGTCTTGTGTTCCCGCCACCGCTGAGTGAAGTGACACCCCGAGAGGCCAGCGTGGCATTCGCACGAGGGCTACTTCCTCATTTACATTTAGATGGCTATCGATTATTTATTTACACACTAGGGACGAATCCCTCTCCAGGTTTGTTCCCATTTTTTGACCGGGGAACGATGCATGGAAAGATGTTGTTCTTGACGCTAAGAGAAGAGGATTCTGGGTAAATTTTGAAGGGTGTCCGTTCTATACTACGACAGGGGTTTTAACTGGAGGTAAATTTGAATTTAAATGTATGAACTTACCCCCCCCCCCCCCCCCCGAGAGACTGATGGTTTTTCCTAAGTTATTATTGTCTATATTATGGAGAGGGGGCTTCAGGTAATAGTTTTTATAATGTGGGAGCGAGGATGTTTGAGATCAGAGCAAAATGTTACGGCTGATTTGTATGTGAGCTGTGTCCGCCTGAAGGTCTGGACATGCCCCCATCTCTTCGACGGGTGGGGGGGGGGAGCGGGTCCCAGACTGTCAGCTTTGTTCCTCTTCAGAGGCAGGTGACATCTCTGCCAGGTAAAAGCTCACCCTTGCAGACAGGCCCTCCTCCTGGCTCCCCCCGGGGTGCCCCGCATCGTGTCCCCGCCCCGCCCATCCCTGCCCTGCCCACCGTTCCGCTTGCCCGCCCGCTTTCAATCTGTCCGCCAAGCGTTAAAAAAAGATCAAATAAAACAGCTGACTTAAACTTTCTCAAGTCGCAGGGAACTGAAACATTAGGTGAGAAAGTGAGAATTACAAGTTATATGGATGGTGCAAATCAGATGTGTTTTTTCTCTTAAAAGGGCGTGAAAGTGTGATTTTTTTTTTCAAAGCACTGTTTGATCAGGGAATGTGTCAAATTCCCAGTCTTTGAGTGGTCAGAAATAGCGTAGCGTGATAGCCGGTGGACTGGGTCGCCCCGCTTGACCGTCCGCTCCCCCTCTCTCTGGTTACCGAGTGAACTACTAACCTTGTTACAGCTCACGGCCTCTCAAATAGTCCTAATTAGCCAACCTCTGCTTCTAGCTGCCTTCATAGCTATGGCCAAGGTCTTCTTAAGCAGAGAGACAGTGCATTCTGGGTTAGAAATTCTCGGTCTTCGTGCCCCCACTTCGACAGCTGCTGCGGGGGCTGTCACAGGCTCTCCCCGTGAAATCGTTTACAAGTTTACAGGCTGTTACATGTGTGTGTGCTAGTAACCTCCGATGGGTTTATGTCTCTTTAATTTTACTCATGTTGGCCAGCTCCCTCACTCTTTAGCTGAATAAACACGTACATTAATGGCTTTTTATTGTGTAAGCATTATGTAACATTTTTACCATTAAAAATTATTAACACCTCTATTTCATAAATTTTGTCTGTCTGACCACACAGGTTAGGTGTATATTTTTGTGGGGACTCTGCATTCATTTCTAAGGGCAAAACCCTAATCCCAACAATGACAACCTTAACCCCTACCCAGCCCTAACCTTAACCATAAGTAACTAAACAGAATACAAGCCTTTTGGCATTTTTGGTTTTTTATTGCAGTCACAGATTTTTATAAAATTGAGCTTGTCCTTGTGGGGGCCGAAAAAATGTCCCTACAAGGTAAAAAGTAATAGGTTTTTATCGTATTGTGGGGAAATCTGGTCCCCACAATGTAATAAGTGCAAAAATGAACACATGCGGTCACGCACACACACAGGCATACCAGCCACGCTGCACTTTTTTCATATCTCTGAACACGGAGGGACAGCCCGCAGACCGGGAAGGTCACGCCGTGTCCTTTCCCCGCGCCAGCTCGCCACGGAGCTCAGCGCGGCGGCTGGGGACAAGAAAGGTCACGTTCGGTGCCTGTGAATTAGTTGCTCCGCGTGATTCTCGGCTGACTGAAGACTAGGAACCCGCGACGATAGCGGGAGTGGGTTTTTTTCCCCCCCACTCCCTGTAGCTCCTCACGCAAAAATGAAGAGACCTGTCCCATCTGGCTGTGTGCTGTGGGGGGGAGACCCCCACCCCCTCACCATTTTAATCCCTGCCAGGGACTGCTGGGCTCCTTCCAGTTACCCAGCCGCAGCCACGGAACTTTCCTTTATCCTTCCTTTTGGCCACCTATTTTGGTTTTTAATACTTTCTTTTGTGCAGTAGGAATACCCCCACAGACAGTAGTGACGTTTAGGAAACCGCCCAACTCACGAAAGGGTAACTTGCCTGTGGTCTGCCCCCGTGCAGAGTCGGAGTAGTGTTTTACGACGTGTATGTTTGTAGACTCTACTATAGGCACTGAACTGATGACCGGAAAGTAACCTTTAACCTCTTTCAATTCAGTTAACATTCAACTGGTTTAATTAGTATTATGTAAGTATTTATACGGCCTAGTTGCATTACGTTTTACATTCAAGTACGAAGCCAATTTATGTTAATTCAAGTTATTAATTTGCATAATGTGTGAGCAGGTTTATGTATGTAGTGATACATATAAATCTGGAATTGCAAATACAGGAGAAACTTACTTCAAGCACACTGCCCCTGTCGTTACGGGGGTCCCTCAATGCTCTTTCTTAGGCTCACTTCTGATTTTAATCCTTTATATGTTTAGCTATCACTCTCTCCAGTTTGCTGGACTGTCGAATGCATGCCGGCTCCTTTCAGAATCCGGTCTCCGTCTGAGGAGGAGGAAACACGGCTTTGTAACCCACTCTGGGTGAGAATATTCAGCCCTGTCGGTCACTGCCTGGTGTAACCCCATAACCCCGGGGAAGTAGGTGCAACCAACTAGCTGCACAATAATCACACCCCCTGTGGGTTTCAAAGGCTAATATCTAACTTATCTACTTACTCATGCTAAATTGTATCTGTAGTCTTGTACTTATTAGATGCGATTGTGTTTTTGTGTCTCTCTCACCGGCACTTTGTTAGCTCATTACTATAAATGAGATGCCCCCCTTCTCAATTAGCATAGCCGTTAAAGGTTGGCTACCGGCTCCTTCCTAACCCTGCGGCCCTCCGCCTCCTGGGAGGGGCCAGGCCCCCAATGAACCCCACCCCCTCGAGCGCCTCGGCCAGGCTCCGCTTCCTTGCCGCCCATTAAAATCCCATTAGCTCTAATTGCGTTATCTGCATTGGAGAGGGAAACAAAATATCAATTAACATGATTAGTGGTTGGGGATGCGTAACTGTTAATCAATTCTAAAATTGTTCATTATCCTCTCTCTGTCATTTGTGTATTTTTTAATTTTTATTGTTTGAAGCTCTTATGCATCTGGCGAGTATCAGTGCTTCTAGGAAACATTTAATGCTTTGAGGATTAATTCTTTCAGTTGACCCCTCCCCCAGAGTCTACTTTTAGGTGCCATAATAATGTAACTATAATTAGATAGGAAAACAAGTTCAATGGAAACTTAATAAAAATTAAGGTTATGTAGACCAGTATGTGTATGTATGTTTTCTCCCTGCACATTACTGTACAGTACAAGCAGTGGCCGTCATTGAAGCTGCTTTATATATAAATAAACCAGCAAAAATTAAGCCTGAGAACCGGGATTTATTTATCATACAGATCGAAATAATGATCGGCTCTGAACTCTGATGACCCGTCAGCCATCCATTAGTTAAATATGTTAATGAGACTGGTGGTTTGTCTTCATGAACAACTGCTTATGCTACTAAAAACACAGCGATGATGCTTAGTGCCAGTGGTATCAATTATCTGAGAAGGGAGAGCGCAGTGTCAATTCTACAGATCAAAAATAGGCAAAATGGGCTGTTTATTGATGGTTTTTAAATAAGTAATTGCATACTATGCTACTTAATATAATAAACTGACATTGGATTGTATATCTCAAATATTTTCCATGTAAAATCTATTTGGTTGACAAAAATGTCACTATTTGTATGAGTATGACAACATTTTTCCATGGAACAGTGGAACTTAATATCACCCCAATATCTGTGAATAGTGCTGTAAGTTACAGAACAGTCAACGGACACAGGCCCTGAAAACGCCAGTTTGGGTATTGGGCTTTGTTAATGTGGGTAATGATTTCAGGCGGGAGGTTAGAGTGGCACGCTGGCCTATGTAACCATGTGCGGTTTCTTGGTTCTGTCTCGCAGGTCCGATGTACCGTCTGGAGAAGCAAACGGAACCCAACGTAGCTGTGGATCTGGAATGCACTCTGGAAAGCCAAAGCACTTTAGAGTTCTGCCTCGTCAGAGAGAACAGTGAGTAGCGGTCTTCATCACTATCGCGTTAGATAAGTCTTAAGGTTTCTTTAAATGTGATTGCTTTGTTGTGTCTGGATTGTTTGTTGACAAAAACGGTAGGAACCATGGTAATGTTAAAACGGATGGGTCTTCTCTGCTTCTGCAAAGGTTCCAGGGGTGAGGAGAGCTCAGAGGAGGACCCACCGATTGACATCACTACCGTGCAGGACATGCTGAGTAGCCACCACTACAAGTCATTCAAGATCAGCATGATCCATAAGCTTCGCTTCACCACGGACGTCCAGCTTGGTATCCGCTGATTCAGTCCCCGTCTTGCCGCGATTGGCTGTCCCATGCCGGCGAGATAAAAGATTATGGTGTGAGATGAGCAGAGGTGGAGATTTTAGATCCAGAGAGAACAAATCCAGACCAATATTTTGTTTCAACCAACCAGCTGAGTACTCTGTGACTGTGACTCTTCATACTCAACTGGTTGGTTGAAACAAAATCTTGGTCTAGAATTGTACTCTCTGGAGCTGAAATCTCCACCTCTGTAGATGAGTGTGTATATATCTTAGGTGAGATGTCTTTCTGATGGCCCTGCTCGATTCGGTTTGGGGGGAAAATGTGACGACAGTGATCGTCTCCTACGGGTCATTGAACTCTTCTGGGTGCCCCGGGGTCACAAGGTTGTTGCCGGCACCCTCCCACGCTCAGCGATGTGTCACTTGAGATGTGCGGGGTGGGAGTGTTAATTCGGCACCATCAACTTGTCACCAAGTCGGGACACGGAGATGGTGGGGGTTGGGATTTGCGGCTGGGCCGAAACGTGGGGCTGGATCTCATCCGCATGACCTGCGGAGGGGGTCGGGTGATGGGGTGGGGGCTGCCGACCGGGGCCAAATCAAATGCAGGTGGTATAAGCAAAGGAGACAAACAGTAAATGACAGCCCTGTGCCCCCCTCCACCCCGCCGTGGGCACCCCTAGACCCGCGCTGCTGTTATTTTTGCTTCTTTGTGCTTCCTGCTCCTGGCAGGGTGTTGGACGTTACTGACATGTAGCTCTGGGTGGGGGCCGCCCCCACCATCCAGCTCCCTCACCTTCCGGGGGACGCTGAACGATCCAGAAACATCCGCCGGGCTCTTGGATGCCGTCTCTGTGCTGCTGGAGGAGATGAGAGGAGATCTGGCACCGGGGTGGGGATGGCGGTGGCGGCGTCCATGTTTGGCGCGTGCGGGGACAACGTGGCAGCCTGCTGTAATTACAGAGCGTCTGTGACTCCGCCCAGTCGCCCGCGTGGTCTCTCCGATCAGCGTCTTCACGTCACACCCCATCACTCGCGTCGTCCAGGCTGTCTTCACGGCTAAAACGGACAGCCATTCCGACGTTACCCTCAGAGCAGCTCCTCACTCTATATGCAAATACGTCCGCCGTGCATCGAGGTCCCCGTCGGCACGAGAGCCGCCTCGGGCTGCGATGGAAGGTACCGGAACGAGGTGTGGAATTTGCGGAAAGGTTGCAGGAGACTCAGCCGGACAGCGACGAGGGGGTTGCCAAAGTTGGAGCGAGGATCTCTGATGTCGAGGGAGATGTTGATGTGGTGTGGGGGGGGGGGGGTTGGGGTGAAACAGCAACTGCGATGTAGCCTCTGTGGAAAAGATTGATGCGGTGGGGAGTGACCTTGGCCAGCAGCGAGAGCGGTGATGTATGTACTGGCATCTCCCTGCTAAATGGACCCAGAGCTGCGGTGCTAATGTACACGCGGGCCGGGCGCCCGCCTCGGCGCGCCCATAAATCACCAGCCACTTTGGGTGTCATCCCCGCTTTATATTCCGCCGCTGCTCCTTCCCTTTAATTTGTGTCACTATCGGCTGTTCATCTGGAACGGCCTTATGTGATTTTCCAGCGGAGCTACCTGACTGACAAATGCTATCAAATTAGCGAGGCGCGTTAGCGGCACTCAGCGGCATCCCCCCGGCTCCGGGTGCCGTGGCGTGCGTGCCGATTGGCCAGTTCATCCGTCCTCCTTCCTGCCATGCTCAAAAGCACAGCCCGACACGGCTGATCTAGAAGATAAGGGGTTTTTAAAGGGAAATATGCATGTTGGGTTACTGTTATGCTATGTATCACGATTAGAGTCAAGAAGGCCAAGTTAGTGTTTTAAATACCCACCCTACCTGCTCCCCTGTTCCCTCTCCCGATTACTTTTATGATAGTGTTCTGAAATCATCAATGATGTAAACCTGAACGTTTAATGTGCTTATTATAATTACATTGCCCTGTGATGGGCTGGTCATTCCCCTGCTTGGTTCCCACCGTAAGCTCCCAGAAGATAGATGGACGGATTTCCATCACGTCGTATAGTATTTTTATCCAAAGCCTGCTATTGTACCTATATCCAAAGCTGGATGTTCTGCTCATAGGGGTAGCTTCTGATAAGTCCTCAGTGGAGCTCTGGTGACATTTTGGGAAATACCCTGCGAACAGTTTAGCCTAAAGCTCTTGATAAGCTTGTAGTCGTCATACCTTGAGGTCTAGTGCAGTGTTTTCCAACCTGTTCCTTGGGGAACCACTACTGCTCCATGTTTTTGCTCCCTGACCGACAGTCTTCGTTTTTGCTGAGCTGGGAGGGAGCAAAAACGTGGACTGTCTTTGTGCCCCCAAGGACCGGATCAGTAATCACTGATCTAGTGTGTGACTTTTGCGCCAGCAGGTTTTACATTTGCTCTTCAGACCACAAACAGCTTTTTGAACAATTAAAGAAAATCGCCCCGGGCGATGGATGAAGGATGATTTTCTGCAGACCATGGCCTCTCGTCTTGAGGCGAAAACAGACGGACGGGCTGCTAATTGGCCAAGATGGACAGGACGACTCGATATGCACTCAGATCCGTAGATCAGCTGTACAGCATGAAGTGTGAAAGTTAACGGCAGAATTCCCACCTTCCCAAGTAAGCGTCAGTGTCAGTGACAGGGCCCCATACGGCTTTAAGGGAGGCTGCCGTTTCTGCCGTCCGTGCAAAACCGATTTAGCCAAGTGATCTCAAAAGGCCAGTAGATATGACATCTTCCATGGAAAAGATCTCCCACACTTCATTGTTCCTGGGGGAACCTTGCTTTCCGCAGCTCTCCGCCGTGTGTAAAAATACTGCTCTCTCAACTACATCTGTCCGCACAGCTATAGAGGGAGACGACACTCTTTCTGGATGCGCAGTTTAACAGCCTGTTGATCGTCACTTAGCCAGACAGTGTGTTCTCTAGCACATCTGGTGGAATGAAAGATGATGTAATGCTTGTGGCTGCTGATGGGACAGCCAATAGAATAAAGCTGAAAGGGGTTAGGTGGGGGTTATGGGGGTGTCCACACTCAGTGAAGGGGCTGGTACATAAGAGGCTGGTCTGCAGTGACGTGGGTGTATATATGTGCAGTCTGCTCTGAAGTTTGTGCACCTATATCCTGTGCAGACCGTATGAGTCCCTGGGCTGTTACTGTAGGGTCATCTGTCATCATCCATCCAGTCCTATTGGAGCCTCTTACCGTGAGCGCACCAGGGTACAAGGTTAGCATAGCGGTCTGATACCTGCCTGGCTATTCGTTTTATTCAATTATACTGCAGCGCTGGCGGAAGCAGAGTCAAGTAAATGTAGAACCTGGTTTTTCTCCAGGTTAATATCCTCCCTGTAATCTGACAAAATGCATAAAGGAGTGTTACTTTGTCGGAAGAACGGACAAAATGCAGACCTTTCTGAAATGATTGAATAGTCTGTTGGTCTTTCCCCAGACAAACCAACACTGTTAACTGAGCCTTGTCACAGCAGATGCTACAGAAAGATCCATCAGTGCTGTAACTGGCCAGAATCCCTCCCACTGAGTTTTACCCGTGTGACCCCCGTTTGGCCCGAGTTACAGTCTGCTTCCCAATATCGATTCATTTAGGACGACGTTTCCAATGTGATGATGCATTTAAAGATGATCTCGGAGATTCTCTGTGATGAGTTTATCAGTGGTGCTGAGAGCTTGTAGCATATGAAAAGGAGATTGAATTTATGCTATTTATTTGACTTAATTTGTGGGACAGAAATTAGTTTTTATTTTGGGTTTTTGTGTTTAGTACGCCATCTGCTTCGCTTATGGCAAAGGTATCTTCTAAATAAATGTATGTAAAGGGATTAAACATCACGTTTATCATGATGGTGAAGAGTATGCAAACTGTTGTGATGTTGCAGACTTTAAGTATCTTAACCAGGTCTTTCTGGCCCTGTGTAGGTGTATCTGGGGAGAAGGTGGAGATAGACCCAGTCACTAATCAGAAGACCAGCACCAAGTTCTGGATCCGGCAGAAGCCCATCTCCATCGACTCTGATCTTCTCTGCGCCTGCGATCTGGTGGAGGAGAAAAGTCCCAGTAAGAGTCTGTTCGCTTCTGTCTCGGCGAATGGCGTACCCGCATTCACCAGGACCGCTTCTGTCTCGGCGAATGGCGTACCCGCATTCACCAGGACCGCTTCTGTCTCGGCGAATGGCGTACCCGCATTCACCAGGACCGCTTCTGTCTCGGCGAATGGCGTACCCGCATTCACCAATACCGCTTCTGTCTCGGCGAATGGCGTACCCGCATTCACCAGGACCGCTTCTGTCTTGGCAAATGGCGTACCCGCATTCACCAGGACCGCTTCTGTCTCGGCGAATGGCGTACCCGCATTCACCAACACCGCTTCTGTCTCGGCGAATGGCGTACCCGCATTCACCAGGACCGCTTCTGTCTCGGCGAATGGCGTACCCGCATTCACCAGGACCGCTTCTGTCTCGGCGAATGGCGTACCCGCATTCACCAGGACCGCTTCTGTCCCTCATCTTGACTGTGCAGTCAGTCATCATTTGGCTTGTTCCAAAGTCTGTGGATCCCCTTGCCTTCTTGGCAAATATGGGGGTGATGCCAGGTGGTTGAGTGCTCTCTCTCCCAGGCCCCTGTAAACTCACTTCAGCACGGGGGTGACTTAAGCATCCTGGAGGGAAGGGGAGGCGAGGGGAGGGGGAGGGGGAGGGGGTCAGTCTCAGGCCATGAATGAATTGCTGTCACCGGCTGCTGGAAGTGCTCGTCTCAGACCGGAATATAGATTTCGGATGGGGATTAAGTGCCGGGCTCACGGATAACCCAGGCAGGACCTCTCCCGGGAAATCGACATTTCGGGCCACTTGGTCACTAATTAACGCGCACAGAGAGTAATGGGGAGTTTGTGAATGGCTAGTGGGACCCCCCCCATGTCAGCATTAAAGGCTGATGGTGTAATCATGTCCCCCACCACCACCGTACCACAGGGGCCATCAAACTCAGGCCCCCGTCTGCCTCTGGGACAGGAGCATTTATTGTTGTTGTTTTTCTTTAACAATAAATGCAGTGAAGTAAATACTGCAGATTCACAATATATTGGTTAACATATTTGTCTCAGACAAGGTTAATAAAAATCAAGATATCAGCTCGATGTGTCAAACTGTTTAAATGTTATAAATATTAAAAGTTAGTATCACCAGAGCTAAAAGAATTACTTCTAAAATAATGGAGATGATAGGATTAGATCAGCCAAAATTTCCATGTTCGTGCACTGCTTGTAAACACAGTGGGTGTGGGTGTTGATATTTATGTATGACTGTTATAATGTTAGTTATGTATGTATTTCCATTGTGGGGTTTATTTTTTAAAGAGGGTGAGACAGAATCCCCCCCCCCCCCTACTCCAGTAACTGTGTCCTGGTTGAGAGCAGCACCTGCTGAGGTTTGGGTTGTGGTTTTGAGAGCGCGTTCACCCCCCCGCTTCGCAGTGACGCTGCCGTGCCCCCCCCCCCCCACCCCTGCGGTCACTGGCGACGTCTCCGTCTCATTTCATTTTAAACCTGACTCCTTACATAAAAACGCAGAACAGCCATCCCCAGGCTCTCTGCAGTCTGCTGGAGTCCTATTTAAATCAGATGAAATTAAGTAACCATGGTTTACCAGAGAACCGCATCTGACAGCAGCCATGACGAGTCGATCGCATGCCACCCCCCCTGGCTACGGCTGGTGCAAACACCCTCGCCAGCAAACAGCCCGTCCTGGGGAGGCGGCTGGCAGAGGTCGGTAGTGAGCTGTCCGGGCCTCTTCACCAGTGTGACGGTTTTCAGAGCTCTGCGTCCCGCTCGCTGGGACACACGTCTGCTCACTTGGTTTCGTTCGGCTTTCGTTCGGTATGACTGAGCATTGAAGTGAGACACATGGTACCTTGAGGGTCACGGGGTATGAAGGTCCTGTCTAGAAGCAGGTTGTGGTTTCCACCTCCTCACACGCGCACACACACACACACCATGTAGGGTATACCTATCCTTATGGGGACCGCTCATTCATTTCAATGGGAAAAATGCTAACGCTAACTATGACAACCTTAACCCCTACCCTGCCCTAACCATAACCATAAGTAACCTAACAAAATACAAGAGTTTTTGCATTTTTAGTTTTTTCATAGCAGTCACCGATTTTTATAAAATTGAGTTTTTCCTTATGGGGACCAGGAAACCGGAAACACTGATATTTATCACATTATGAGGACATTATGTCCCCATAAGGATAGGTAAACCTGCTCGCACACACACACACACACGCGCATGTTTTCCCCATCAGGACCCCGTTCCTGTGCGGAGTAGAGACCGTAACGACGCGTTAACCCCCTAGTGCCCACCGCGGTGTTACCGTGTTCCTCCGCTCCATCGAGCCGTTCTACATGACTGCTTAAAGGAGATGGCATGAAGATTAATGAAGGTCAGCTAATGGATATGCCGATCTCTGCCGTAGGAACACCGGTCCTGTCTTCCAGCTTTCCTGTCACCCTGCTTCATTCCTCCCTCGTTCCCCGGTCGCCGAGTTACCCTCTGACCTTTGGCTGTGGGGCGGCGCTCGTCCTTTGATGCAGGTGGAGATTCAGACTGGCTTCAAATGCCTCCTGTAAACACTTAGGCCAGATCACCTATAAGATTTAAAATGCCTGTGGTATATGGTGTGACTGCTTTATTAATGGAAACCTGCCAGTAGGGGGCGTGGAGTGGCCATTGTGAAAAGGCACTTCTCTGCCCTGGAGCCTAATCAATAACCCCCCCCCCCCTCCCCGAGTGCACCAGGCCTGTACCATGAGAATGGAAAGGTCCGCAATGGGAACGTCAGACTCCCAGCTTAAGTCATGTGGCAGTGCCAGGCTGCACTGGAAGGCATGGGGGGGGGGGGGGGGGGGGGTGCAGATTACTGACAGGTAAAAGGAGGCCTCTCTGATTTATGAGCACACCTCCAGCGCCATCGATTCCCACTCATGGGGTTCTGGGGGGGAGGGGGCACATAAGCTGTTTACCTTGCCCAAAAAAAGTGTTGTCTTTGAAAGACTTAAGGGTTATAGGATGTGGGGGGGGTAAGATGGGGGAGAAGGGAAGGGTTGTGGAATTATATTTATAGGGTTTGAGTTTGCTGATTTGGGTTATTGTATTAATCAAGGCAGAAATTTCTGCATTTATTTCACTGGCCCCCACATACATTTCTCAAAAAAGTAATCAGAATGTAGTAATTTTTTTTAAAAGCTCAAACATGAGGTTTAGGCATGTGCTCTCAGACTGGGAATCGTACTCTGTTTACTCCCAGCCCAGTAGAGTACAGCATGCCACAAATTATTTTTTTTCCAACCTTTTCTTCTGCTTCCCTCATTTAATCATGAATGAAATCCATGACTCGTAACGGCTCACTACATCTATCACCTCTTCCTTCTCATAAATGCATTCATAAGGCATTTAAAAGGCTGCTTCATCCCTTCTGTAGAAACCCTGGTAGGTTTTGTTTAATTGCTGCAGCCAATTAAAAAGAGGGCGGGGCTGCCCCTCAGATTGGCTCCCGCTCACATCTGATTGGGTATGACACATACACGGCCCCGCCTTTCATGGCATGATTGATGAGGGGCAGACTGTGGGAACAAGGCGAACGCCACCCAGAAAGGCCGTGTTGAACTGCGTGTCTCTCGCTCCAGGTGGCAGCTGGGAAGCAATGCTGTCACATCAGGGGGGGGTCCGCTGTGAGATTTCCCAGTAGGACAGCTCATGCATGAGCAGTGCACCCCCCTCCCCCCCCACCCACCTCATATGCTTTGACACCAGGTTTGATTAAGACGTTAAGACTGTGTTCAGGGGGAATGTGTCAATGCACATAGGTACCTTTAGAGTGTGGTGCAGTGTCTGGATAGGCTGGCTCTCATTAAGAGGAGCTGCGGGTGGATGTCAAGCCAGTGATTAATAGCCACCAAGGTTTTTTGGGGAGGGAGGGAAGGAGGAGAATTTTTAAAAGTAAATTACATGATGAACTTGTGTGTCTTTGTTGCCGTGAGAGTCCAGTGAAGTCCTGGGGCAGCGGGATAGAGATTCCAAGAGGGACGTTCAACTGCAAACTTTTAAAAAATGGTGGCGGTTCCGTAGTTTGGGACGTCCCTTCAGGTGGCTCCGCGAGTCCGACTCGATTAAGGGCAGCGGCTGTCGGACAGAGCAGAGTGCAGAAGCCATTTAAAGTTTTAAAGGGGTCCCATCGGCTCGCGTTAATAGCTGGAGGAGCCGGTGAAGGAAGCACCTCCTAGCATTTCTTCCTACAATACAGCCTAACTCAGGAAACGCTAATGAGCAGTTGGCTTGTTTAGATAGACGGTAATGTGTGGAACAGGTTAGGGAGTATTAGGTCACCTGGGCGCGTTTGGCCGCTGTAGGGTGAGGGAGAAGTCGGCAGTCCTGCTGGGTGACGGACTGAGGGACAGGAATGCGTGCCTCGCTCTCTGCTTCACATGCACCCTGTATTTGCCGAAGCAGTTGATCACTCTGCTTATACACATTTTAGTCACTGGTGAAATTTGCAGTTGCGGCCTTCGGAATGTCGTCTAAGTTAGTCTGTACGTCCCGCTGCTCCGTAAGGCTTCCGCTGGCGCGGGCTTTGTGCATACTGCCGTAACAGCGCCCGCTTCACTGCTCTTCAGGCTGTGTAAGTACTTCTCCGCTGTCCTCTTCAGCAGTCGCCAGGTAACAGCAGGTCATTGGAAATGTTACTGGAGCATATCAAAAATAAACCAAATTATTACAGCCAAAATTAGGCTGACACTGTGGTTCTGTGGCTGGGCTGTCCTTCCCGTGATTGGGCACAGTAAGGCCCTCGCTAGTTACAAGAGGAGCTGCTGAATTCCGTCTTCGCTGGCGGATGCCTGATTCTGGGTCCCTTGGGTTGGGTGGTGATGTCATTAGGACTGTTGGCCTCTCCTGCCTCCGATTTCTGTGCAGATTTTTTCCATCTCATTGTTCTCTATGAACATTTTGATGTCCAGCCTATGAACATCCCATCACCCAAAGTCACTGAGGTTCCAAAGGAGCATGGGACTCTTTAAAGGGACCCTGTGAAGGTGCTGGATCAGGAGCGGGGGGGGGGGGGGGGTCAGTCTATCTCGCACCCTCTGTGTTCCTCCATACCCTACCCCAGATACCGCCGCATGATTCATTTTTATAGTCATCATTTCATTAATCATCATAATTCATTAGGGCCGTGCCGTCCTCAGTGGCAACACAAGTCTCCCTGGAGATCCCCCCCTCTTGTTTTTTGGGGGGTGGGGGAGCTGGCAAATGCAGGCGATCCCATGGGGCTTCAGGTGTTTAGGTTGGAAGGCGTGCAAGATGGCGGGGCAGTTGACGAAGAGTAATGGATTTACATTTAAGAAGGATTTTTTTATATATATATATTTTTTTTTTTCTGCAATGCCGCCAGTCAGTTAAAATTACTATCAAGGCCTTAGTCGACTTCCAGACCGGCAGTGTCCTTCAGCATAGGGGTGTAGGACCGGCCTGCTGAGTTCTGTGGCCATAGCAGTTCTTAAACCCCAGTGTCCCCTGTGACTATGAGGGGGAAGGGGGGGACATTTTAGAAGGAAGTTCACCTAATTCTTCCAAGCAGCAACTCCCAACACTACTGTCAGAAAGTTGGTACGTGTAGGTCTTCCACGGTCTGGTCAGTCTCTAGGCCTGTCATGATGGTTGTAGTGGAAATTCTTCTACGTTCTAATGTGGTTCTGCTGTCACTTGGTGAGCTGTGAAGGTAGAGCATTCCTACCTTCTGTGTTGTTCTGCGTGATCTGCCCCACTGAACATAGACGGTTTCCGCAGATACAGAACCAGACTCACTCTCATCACGTCGAGCTGGTAGCCACACTGCAAATGTGATGAACCATTACGTTGATAATAATGAGCTCTTTATAATAGATTGATGGTGGAAAAGCCATTTTCTGCCGAAAAATTCCTTAATGGAAGCCCCCCCCATCATTTTGACGTATTGTCTCTGTATGAATTTTTATTTCCCAAGATGCATGAGGGAAAAATAAATTAAATACCCACTTAAATGCCATAATGGATTGTGCCATTCCATAAAACAAGGAATGTGAAACTATCCATTTGGGATCGTCTTTTTTTTTTTAAATTTACATGGTTAGCTTTTACCTGGTTACTGGGGGTCTTGCCAATTATTTGCATAACTATACATTAACATGAATTAATTCAGAGGTAAGACATGGCTGTTGTATCTTGTGACCTGCTTCTGCCCCTGAGAGTGTGAACTGGATTGGATTTCAGTGGAACTAGAGTGAGGTGCATGGCTTTTTTTTAACCTGTGTGTACGGCAAGCCGCAGGGGACAATAAACATCGGAGACCTCAGAAAGCAGCATGATTTTCACAAAGGCAAGGAAATATAAGGGCTTTATAAAAACACAAATAATGTTTTTGGATCATCCAAGAGAACTTAAAAAAAAAAACATCTCGGGCAGTAATTCTCAAATTAACTCTGAATTCTCGGTTACTAATCTGCAACTACATAATGTGAATACATTTACATACTAATTAGTCTTCAATTAGGAATTTCGGAGTTCGCTTTCTTTAAATGAGACTTAAAATAGATTGAACATTAGCAGCACCAGAGGCTAATTTGTCATATTATTTTAAAGGTTTTTGAATAAAATTATTAGACAATTTCTGTGTAGGGAATTTCTGGTCATAATTAGTGTTTCATAATGATGTTTAATTATCATATTATGATAAAATGCTGGTGCTTTGTGTTTTTTGACCACGGATGTATCTAGGAGGCTGAACATAGACGGCTTTAGGTGCCCGTCTGCAGCCTTTGTTTACCATTGCTAATTTTAAGTATTCCATAAAACGTATGAACGGTAATTAACTGGTTTTATTGTGCCTTTTTTACCTTAAGGTAACGATGTTCCGAGTTAAGAGTAGCATTCTCCTTACGTATCGTTTGCTTTCATTTTGCTCATTCTTATTAGGCAGGAATATATCTAATCTATCAGGAAAAGTACTCGAGACGCAGATTTCTATATCCATAATCACGCTATTTTCGGTCTTACGGAAATGCAGCCAGCCGTCTTTGCATGGAGCTGGAGATCGCTCCTCCAGAACACTGACCTTGACGCTAGTATCTAGTTTCTCAATCGAGGCCGCGCCATTCGAACACGCCGGACTTAGTGTTTCCATTTCCGATTCTTTAATACTATGCTTTTATCCAAAGCAGCATACAGCTAAGAAGGTTGGCTTAGTCAGTCACTGGAGCATTTGGTGTTAAGGGCCCTGCTCAAGGACCCAAAGGTGAATTCATTCTGCAGCAGCAATGACCTTTGGCTTCCTAACCCACTGAGCCAGACACGGCCCCCAGTGTGTGGGCTCTTGGTCAACACTAATAAATAATGCAATATCTTAGCAGGCCAGCTAATGCTGCTCTTTAGAGCTAATCCAGATAAGTTAAGTAATGTATTCAGAGGTAATACAGAGTGGTCTCTCCTGGCACCGTGAACCAGTTTCAGTCTAGTTTTGAGTCCTACCCACTGCACTATATCGCTGCCATAAAGTTGATTCTGATCTTTATGCATTTTTTTTTTATTGCACTCAAAGCATAGCTTTCCTTCTGTTAGTCAGCTGTTGTCTTTCACAGTGAGCCAACGCTGCTGCCCACAGCGGCTGGTGGAGAATTAGCGTTAGCGCTGCTCTGGGTCAGTTCGCATGCCTTTGTGTGGGTTATGTATATATTAGAAATGCTCCCACAATGTGATAAAAACCTGTTATTTTAACATTGTTGGAACCATTTTTTCAGTCCCCACAAGGGGAAACTTAATTTTATAAAAATCTGTGACTGCAATCAAAAATCTAAAAATGCCCAAAGGAGGGACAAGCCCATCCACTCTTTTTCATTTCCAAACCGATTCCAGTGCACAGCTGCCATAACATAACACATACATAACGTACTGATCCAACTCATTTGTACATCTTGTTTTAAGTGTATTTGAGGCATCTTGCAGTTTAATTTGAACGTCTTCCAAGAGAATATATGCAAGTGGCGAAATGCTTAAAATGCCCCACATTTTTTCTCCTACTGGCAACAGTGACCATCCACTTTGCTGCCATCGCGGCCCCTCGAGTATCACAAGCTGCAGCGAGTGCACAAAGCCGCCCAGTCTAGCCGCTCCCAAATCATACATTGCTTTGTTCATATTACTTGTTGTCGCGCACAATTGCGTGCGCTTTGTTTAGTGGGATTTTCCACTAACCGCTACTTCCACCTCTCAAAACTTTCTTTTTACAAAGATGCAACGGATTGTACCTATAGATTTAACAAAAAAAAAATGAGCTGTCTTTTTACAGATTGCCGAAAACTAAACAAGTAGCAGATGTTGATCGGTCACATATGGCTGGTACCTGATCCATCTAATAGGTCTGGATCGGTGCCAGTACCGATTGGAATATCGGATTGGTGCATCTCTAGCATTCTGTTTGGCTCCTTATGGTTAAGGTTATCATCATTGGGATTAGGGTTATACTCATAGAAATGAATGGACGTGTGTGAATACAAATGTGTGTGTGTGTGTGTGTGTGTGTGTGTGTGCGCGCGCGCATGAGAAAAAGAGTTTGTCTACAGGAAGCCGACGAGGGGCTGCTCCTGCAGCCTGGTGCTGAAGTGCCCTCAGGCTTGGATAAATCCCTGAATGAGTCCTGCTGTTGTACCCTTCAGCATATAAAATATGCTTCTCTAATCAAAAGATCCAGTTTGCTGGACAGCATGGTGTTTTGGACAAAATTCAGAATAACAGCATAATCAAATGGTCCATATGTATGTTTGTCTGTCCCTGTCGGTCGTCCCCTATGTCTCGGGTTGGAGGTCTGCGTTGGGGACTGGTCCTTCCCGCCTCCATCTGCTTCCTCATCCCCCTCTTTCTGATCTTCTCTTTCAGTGCACTAACACCATCTCCCCTCTCGCCCTATAGGTCACGCCATCTTTAAGCTTACATATCTCAGCAACCATGATTACAAGCCGCTCTACTTTGAATCGGATGCCGCCACGGTCAACGAGATTGTGCTGAAGGTGAGATATCGGGGTCTTGGTTAGTTGTTATTAAGGAGCCATGGGTCCAAGTTTATATCTTCACTTGCGACCTTATATGCTGTGTATAGCTATCCTGTAATATTCGATCTCAGATACATAAATATGTTTGCTTTTTAATTGAGGGGTGACCAGTACGTTCCGTTTGATGTGAAGGAGTCTGGGCAGTTCCCTGTCTGCTTAGAGCTGCGTGGGCAAGCACTGACTGCCTCACTGCGGTACTGTCTGCCCATCTTCACTGCGCTGTTAGAGCGCTGGTATTTTTGGCGGTAGAGCCAGCAGGCCCCCACCCTGCAGGTGACTGGCCAGCGTGTGCCCCAATTACGATGACCGCGTTACACCCCCCGCACGCGCGTATACACATGCACGGTCCCCAACAGATCCGTTTGCGCTGGTGAAACTGCCCCCAGGGCAGTGTGCTCCTCCTGTGATGGACATGCCCCCTCCCCCACCAGCCTCCTTAACTGAACCGCGAGGCAGTGCAGTCACTGCGAGGGCAATCTGAGAAGAATGATCCGTTGAGAGTTCTCCGTGAAAGTAGGCCGTGATGGAAGCGTGTCCGTTCCACTGCGCTCCGAAGGTTGCATGCCGTCCTCAGACACACCAGCCCTGGGGAGCACAGGACAGTGCCGGGCTCTCGGGGCGTAGATGTGTTACTGTTGTAATGTACTGAGCAAATTTGGAGTCACACAAGTTGAGTTGAGTGACCTGTGTGAATGGTGTGTGTGAGTGTGTGCGCATATGCGTGTGCGCATTGTGTGTGTGAGCGATTTGTCAGTGCAGTAAGTACCGGTACAGAAATCATACCTGAATAGAGCAGCAGGGTGATTAATGGCCGCCGGGTCAGGAGGTCGTTTGTCACGGAGCTGACGTGCTTTTGCTCCTGTGGGCTGCTTATGTTGCGGAGCATGCGCGTCACCTGCCCCCCGTGCCCTGGCCGCCCCACCCTACCCCTGGCCGCCCCACCCTACCCCTGCCTTATCTTAAAGCCGGAATAGAGACCGACGGAGTCTGACTGATGCACTCATACAATGTGTCATGCCCCCCCCCCCAGGTGAACTACATCCTGGAGTCGCGGGCCAGTACGTCCCGCGCCGAATACTTTGCCCAGAAGCAGCGAAAGCTCAGCCGCCGCACCAGCTTCAGCTTCCAGAAGGACAAGAAGGCGGGCCAGTAGGGCAGCGGCGACAGCGCCCCCTGCTGGCCCAGGCGGACAGGCCACCCGGTGGACAGTGGACAAGGCCGGACGGACATGAGGGTCCTCTCTGGGTGACATTGCAGGGGTCACCACTCATTAACGCCCCCATTTTGGGATACCCCCCCCTCCCTCAACAAAAGATGGGCTCAACTCATGAGCCGTACCAGACAGTGGCTGGTTTCCTGTGTTTGTCTCCTGGCCAGTGTGTTCAGGTGGGCAGCAGGGCAGAGCGGAGCTGCACAGGGTTGTGGAATGAAGCCAAGGTTTTTTTTTTCTTTTCTTTTCCCTTCCTTTTTTAAACCTCGAATCTCCTGAACTGTGGTGAAAATAAACAGAGGTTACTGTATCCTTGTACAGAAGCCGTCTTGACAGTTCATGTGTCCACTGCCTATGAAAGCAGCTGTACAGACGCTGTACGGTCCAGACAAGAGCAGAAAGGTCAGACCAAGAACAGCCCATGTCCCCCCAACCCCCCCCCATTTCCACTGGGGTTCCTACGGTGACACCTGACGCGATCGACTCGGCGCCTCCTATGTAGCAGTCACATCTAAGGGTTAAACATCACACACAAACCTGCTTTGGCCATAGAACTTCAGTGCCTCGAAACTTTATTATTATACAACATTAACCGTGACAGCTTGACCAGTATTCTGGTCGCGATGATTTTTAAAGAAAGTGTCGAAAGAAGAGCTTAGGGGGAATATTCCACCTTAACAGTGTACGTGGGAAACTCTTTTAACATCCTGTGGGGAAGGAACCTGTTGTAGCGGAGGAGGATTTTTACAGCTGATTATATAAATACCTGTACTTTTTACTAGTATCTGTAAATGTGGTGTTTTTCTTTGTGCGAGTTGTATCTGACTGGAAGATGTGTCAGACGATTAAATGTTTATTTGGACTGTCCTTCTGTGGCAGGGAATGTATGATATTTTTACAGGTTTTTTGTTGTTAAAGCTATGGACTTATATAAAATCTACTCATTTCAAAGTTGCGATTGTTTTATTTGGTTCATGTATTTTTTCAGGTTTAGAGGCATCGATAATGTGATTCCTGCAAAAAAAAAAAGTTACAATTTCAGGGGTTTGTTCTTCAGATTCATTTTCCAACTCAGGTGCTTCTCTGCAATTCATGCTGAATGGTTATATATGTATATATATATTTTTAATGGTAAAGTGACATCGCTCAGTACAGTGGTTTCCTGAAGCTGGTTGATGGTCATGCATGGGGGATCTACACCAGTTTGAGGATGAAGTGCTGATTAAAGACATTTCAAGTGATCCTGGTTGACTTTATGGTTTGTGACATGGTCTGACCAGAACTCCCACGTGCTCCTCCGACTGAGGGGGGCGGGGCTAACATCCCGACCCCAGACCATCAGAGGAGGCTGATCATGATGCATCACTGTTTGCCGTGTGCTTCTGCACATGGATACAGACACGCCCCCTTCTCTCTCTGGTCCCGCGCCCAGATCTTTGGAGATGACTTCCCTAACTTGCCATGCCAACCTCCAAACCACCACCCGCACAGAGGTACAGTATTCCATTCCGTACGCTTTTTTTTTTTTTACAGTAAAATACCGTTATAACGGACTTCAAGGGACCTGGCAAAACAGTCCATTATATCCAACGTTCGTTACATGCAGAGTTGCTGTTTGCCCAGAACTACAGGACACCATTTACTCATGCCACACCTCAGCAGACACACTTGTGGTATAGATTATTATATTGTACATGTAGTAATTCAACTTTACTCGACTACGTACGTATCTGCGCTGGATATCACCGGCACGCCACACGCCTTGTAGGCGGAGCCTGCATGTCCGTTACAGCTGAACAAAACTACAGCTAAAAGCGGCCCTGGGGACCAAACTGTCTGTCCTTTATAAGCGAAATTCCGTTATATGTGAGTTCACTATAACGGGATTTTACTGTAATTATTTTGGAATTAATTGGAATGCTAAGACGTGATTTTATAGGCTTTATTATATTGATTATGTAGCAATCTCAGCTCTGTTCTCCATATTATGGAAGTATCACGCAGAGCTTTACTTCAGAAAAGATTTCAGTTTTTATTCTCTGCTTTCTCGTCTTGCTTTTACTCACAGCACTGACTACAGGGTTCCATTTTTTATATACGTATATACAAGACTCATTCTCCCGCTAACTCAATAAGTCAGACTTTCCCTTAATCCTGCTTCGTGGAATACCCCCCAGGGTTCAAGTCTACCCCGGCTCTGTGTGTGGAGTTTGCATGTTCTTCCCATGACGTCATGGGGTTTCCTCCAGGTTCACAGTGCAAAAACATGCTGAGGTGAACTGGAGTTACCAAGTTGTCCATAGGTGTGTGCAGGTGTGCCCTGCGATGGGCTGGCGCTCTGTCCTGACGTACCTCCTGCCTTGTGCTCCGGATCCCTGCGACCCTGCATAAGTGGGTACAGAAAATGGATGGACTGTTGAGACCCTGAAACAATCATATGGTTTTGGGGCTCTTTAAGGGAAAGCTGGGTCATCTGTGATGGGGGTTAGTCAGTGTTGGTGCTGCATGCGTCTGGACGGCACTCCCAGCCAGGTCTGCCCGTCCGTCTGAAGCAGCCGAGCTGAACAGGGGCCCAGGGAGTGCGGAGTCCAGTCCGAATCTTTTAAAAATGGAAATATTTAGGGAGAATGAGATGTGCTAAAATGTTTTTTTGATTTTCATTCTGGAAACTGACAAAGGGGCCTTCATCCACTAAAGCAACAGCTTTTAGAAGATCCTAGGATATCTGCAGTGGATACCCCAGGTGCGGCGTTTGTACGTCTGGCAGTGGCCAGGGCATAGACACACACACACACACCCAGTACCTCCTGATCGACCTCCTCGCCGGGCACCTGACTCGTCTGTCCCTGAGCACTGTGGCCAAGGTCGTGAGCCTCACCGTGGGCTGGTGGAGGCCAGCTGCTAGCTTGGCCGCGACGGAGAGCGATGTTTACAGAATCGCGCCCCCCCCCCCTCCCCGAGCCTTCAGCTGCCAGCCCTCGCCGTGGGAGTCGTCTCCCCGGGGATGCTCTCGCTACAGTGAACCAGTCCTTTCTATACACTGGCGCCACCTAACTTGTGGAGCTATGCTCCGCTTCCCCAGCCTTGGGCCTAGGGGGCGCTAGTGAGACACCCAATCCTTTCCTTTGTGGCCCGTTGCTTGAGTCTCTGGCGTCTCCACAGAGTAAGGCTGTAGATGCTGACTTGGGCTCATATGTGAACAGAGAGCTCTGGAGGTTCTACCTCACAAAGGATGGAGTGAAGGCTAACTGTCTGGCTGAGGGTCTCCTTCCAGTTCCTGCGGCGTGCCTGACCCCCCTGGGGTGACTCTGGCAGTGGGAGTTCCCCAGCCTCCTCCCCTTGTCCCCCCCGACCCCCCCTATCCCCCCCCCCCCCCCCCCCCCATCTCAAGCGGAGTAACTCTCTCTTCTTCGCTCCTGTGAAGATGCACCTATATTAGAATTAATGTGGTGCTGCGGAGCTCGATGAGTAGCCGCAGCCTCGCTGTCAGGCTGAATGAGCATGCTCCAGCGAGGGGATGAGTGTGGACAGCACACCCCCGCCTCAACTTCAGAGACTATCCAACCAACAAAAAGCCTATTCATTTTGGTCTCTTTTTTTCCTCTTCTTCATTAAGTACCTAGTAGCTCACGCACCATCACGCGGCCCCTTTATGGGTCAGAGGTGCTACGCGCTCGCTCTTCACTGCTCGCCTGCATGAATATGCATGAGCTTCAATCCCGTCTCCATGCGTTTCTGCATGCGCTTATTGGACAGCGAGCCGCTAATGCGTAGTAGCATGGTGTCTGACGTCATTAACATCTCGTCTCTGGCTTCCGTGTGTGTGTGTGTGTGTGTGTGTGTGTGTGTGTGTGTGTGTGTGTGTGTGTGTGTGTGTGTGTGTGTGTGTGTTCGGCCTTTACGCCAGTGAACAGGAGGTTGCAGGTTCAATTCTCATGCTCAGCCGAGAAGCCACATTTCTACTGGGCTCCTGAACAAGGTTCTTAACTCTCTAACAGATGCCCCCGGGGGCAGATTAAATGACTCACACCTCAGTATGTGTACATGTCCTAAAAAAACGGAGGACAATATGGGATATGCAAAAACAAACACTTTCCAGTGTATTTGTATAAATATCAAATGACCTTTCAGCAGGAAGGGTGACATTCATTTAATCATTTATGTTTTATATACATACAATAAACTATTTGACTGAAGTAGACCTCTGTGATAAGTCTCTGCACATGGTGATCTGTACCTGACCAAACCTACAGGGTGGACGTGAAGGTACTGTCACGGAAGGCACCGTGCCTGATCTGTTATTACAGAGGTGCCATTTGTCATTCATTTTCACATCACTTCCAAGTCTGTGAATGAGTTATTTAAACTGAAAAGCCCTTAATGCTCATATGAAAATGGACTGACCCAGGTACCCTCACCTTTTTAAGAGTGCAGAGTAACTTGCACAGTCATCTTGAATAATAGAAGATTCACACTTGATAAGATGTACTTTATTGATCTCAGAGGGAAATTCTTTGTAGCGTAAATAAATGCTAAATGATATCTGTGGTCATGGAGATTTTGCCCTAAAAGCCTCACAGTTTTGCCCAGTTACCCTCCTGTTGTTGAGGGTGTGCAGTCTTAGGGCAAATCACCCATAAGAACAGACAGCTGATCTCCGTTGTTTGCTGGTATGTGTAAGTGCCCTGCAGGGGGCACTGTAGTTTCACCTGTGTGGTATGATCAGGCTCTGAGGTGCCGCTGTGCACCCCCGCCCCTAGGTGGGCGTGTAGCCCTTGAGCTGGGCAACACACATGCTTCACTGGGCAAAGCACTGCTGATGGGCAGGGAGAGCCCCAGGGCATGATGGGAACTGGGGGAGTGCATGTATGTCAGCCTTTGTGCAGCAGACAGACGTGGAAGGTGCTCTTCTGCCCCAAAGAGTAGTGGGCCAGTGGAAATCAAATGATAATCAAAGCAGAAGCTGGAGAGCGAGGATGGATAGCTCTGATTGTTTGAGGTACGTCGAGTCAGCTTCTGTCTCCGGTGCCCTGGAGAGATTTCTTTCACCAAAGCTCCATTTTGATTATGGTAATCATCCAATTTGAATGAGCCCTGATGAATGAATTATGAATATTTAAATGCGGGGTGATAATGAATAGATTCCAAAGGCCGTTTATGAATCGGAGCTTAGCGGCGAGCGGCGCACATCCGTTTGTTTACGCCGCTCCTGTTTCCTGCCTTCCTTCCTCCTGGCTCTCCCGTTTCCCGACTCCGCGAGACAGAGCGGTGAAACGCCCCGAGAGCGGAGAGGCTTCGAGCGCAGTCAGGCCAGTCAAGGGTAACGCCTTTACCGCTGCTCACAGAGGTCAGCGCAAGTCGCCCTCATCCTGCCTCTCGGGGCCTTAAATCAGAGGATCAGCAAAGACCTAGTAGTTATCAGACCTGATATTGTTATTGTATTTCACTGTTAACATGCCTAATATGTGCTTCTGTGTGAAGCCTGCAATCTCATTTCCTGTCCAGTTAATACTGTTGCAACTGAGAGCCTAATAACTCATAGTTAACGGTAATGCTGGGCTGACTGTCCGCTGGGGCTGTTTAAGGGCATGTACTCCAGGACGCTAGGGCTGCTGGGATACGCATGCTGGCAAGGTCCTCCAGCTATTCCCATGTTCGGCAGGCAAGTTAACAAAAGTGGAATATTTGTATAAATCAACACTCCTTCATGATCACTCTTTCCCCCACCCCCACTCATTTTCTTTTTCTCTCTTTCTTTTTCTCTCTCTCTCTCTCCTACAGAACCTCACCTCCCCCACCCAACCCTTCCCAGGGGAAGAGAGAGAGAGAAGATTACAGACCATCTTATAATTAGCCAAAAAAAAAAGTTCGGCACCACCGAAAATCGGGGGGGGGGGGGGATTTCTAGGAGCCCCCACCCCCCGCTAATGCGCCGCTTTCTCCTGGCACCTCATTAAGGCGGCCGCTGAAGCACTGGATGCAGCCACAGCAGAATTTAAGAAAAAGAGTAAAGTGGGGGAGATGAATAAACACGACCCTTCGGGGGGGGGGGAGGGGGCTATCAGTGTTTCGCGCTCGGATGGATGTCTCAAATAGAAACAACGCTGGTGGTCATCATTACACGTTAAATAACACATCTCACTCGGTAGCTAATATTCTTTAATTATCGTTAACTGTGTTATCCGTGGCTAGCTTTGCACTGGCGTAATAGATAAAGGATCCCCCTTGTGCAGATCCTCCCGTGTCTCTGATTGGTCACTGTATTCACGCCAAGGACAGCATCGCACTGTAACTGGGGCCCTTTTTAATGCGCTCATTTCACTCATGACTGTGAACCAGCATGGCTGAGGTTGAACAGGCAACTGATGGTGATATTTTGCTCATGCAGACATGAATGAGACCCCCTGGTCCATCTGCTTTCCTGTCAAAGACCCACAACCCTGGAAGTCCCAGAAATCACGACCGTTCAGGAAACACAGGGAGCCCCAATCCAAGAATAAGTATGTATTAAATTCTGCTGTTGCATCCACCAAGGCACTGAGAAACAGGAAGAAGATCTACATGCCATTCACTGGAAGAATGTTTTTTGGGGACCCTGTCTACAGCACTTTTTGGTAGAAGCTTCTGGAAAGCTCTGCACAGGTGAATGTAGACCTTCCATGAAGGCCGTGGTCAAGATGGTGCTGCAGACACTTACAGGCCACGGTAATCAGTATTAAACTCCAGACTCCTTCATATTTCTCTACCATGCACAGCTGTACTTTGTAAACTACTATTTAATGCAGTGTTGTGCTTAACCAAGCAATTCTGGGTAAGTACCTTAATAACTCAAAGGTACAGCAGTACTTTCCTCACACCTGGGAATTAAACCTGTAATCCTTGGGTCTGAATCTGGTCATTTTAAATGCTGCACTACCAGCTTCTTCTGAAGCAGTGCAGTGAAACCTGAGTGAAAAGCACGTTTAGGTCTATAGCCGGCGGCACAAACCTGGATAATTCAGTTTAAATGTAAGGGCAGGAAAACATCTTCCCTCACGTTTGAGGACCACCAGAGGGTCCCAGAGGAGCACACAATTGTTTTTGCTGATAGTACCACCATTAGAGATAAGTATCAGAAACTCCATTAACTGCTGTTAAGATATCTGAGATTTAGGAACGGTCTAAGTTGGTGTTTCCCCTGGAGGGATGGTAGGGGTGAGGAGTCAGACCAAAGGGTGAGGGAATTCTGTCCCCCTACAGCCCAAGGGGATTACCCCAATACAGTTACAGGTAGCTGTATATGGCCGGCAGAGAAATCCGTACGGGGGGGGGGGGGGGCAGTGGTACGGGATAAAAAAAATCAGGACTTCACAATCGGTAAAATGTACTGAAGGGACCCCCCCCCCCTTCCGATTGGCGCGATTCGGAATTTAGCTGGAGTATTTTCCTCGTCAAAGTACCTGTCACTGGAAAGGTTAGATACCACTGGTCTACACCATAAGCCCCCGGGAACAGGCAGCTGTATAGCATGTCAAGGTGTAGAGAACGGTTTTGTGGAAGACTCAAGCATGAATCTTGCTGCCGTTGAAACAACGATTCTCTGAAGTCCAAAATAAGAATAAACCCGCCTCGTGAAGTTGCGCGTATTAATGCAATTAAAACGAAAGGGCTGCATCTCATTTAAATTATCACCCTTTCTCGTAGCTTTTTTTCCTGTGGAATTGCAACACTGGAGATATGCTGACAAGTTTTATTAAGTTCTGCCAGCCCCCCCGATACTTCCCAGGAGTTTAAATTGCTGGTGACATGCAGAAATCACATGTTTCTCTGGATATTGAGAATTCCTCCTACTACCCCCTCCCCTCCCCTCCCCTCCCCTCCCCTCCCCTCCTTGCTCAAAGAAAGAAAAATAACAATCAAAAGCAGAAAGTGAGCAGGAAGAACAGCCTCCTTCCTCGCCTGCGCATTACAAGGAGGAACACAAAGGGATTCTGTCCTTTGGAGATCCCTCTTTTCGGGCAGAGGGGCGCCGACAGCCCGCCCGCTAATTAGCGTCAGGAGGACGCGGGTCTGAGCAAAAGCAATTAGCGCCGAGGCGGCGGGACGTGCGTATCTCGCCATTTAACGGCGGCGGCTCAGATCCTCCTTCGCCGAAAACGACTTTGAAAAAAATATCGCTTTTTTCATTCCGTGCGGTGACCGTATCGTCACGTACATAGGAAAAGTATATTTTTCAAGTCTAAGGTGAGGAATTAGAAGATGTATATTTAGCCACATACACCTGGATTTCGTCCCAGGTGTTATTAATAATGACAGTTTGGGGCTCTGGGAGAAAAAAACCCCACCTGCGTTTCATAAATTTCTTAAAAACAATTGCTTAAGTCGAGGGCAGCGCAGTGGTCCGGCAGGTAGTGATGAGGTCCATATTGAGGGCTCCCAGTCTGAGTTTGTCTCTTTGAATGGGAAGTTGTTGGGTTATCTGGTTCCCTCCTGAGTCCAGACACTGAATTCTGATTGTAGCCTATGTGTTTGGGCCCTAAAATGGACTGATGACCAGTCCGGGGTGTATCCTGTCTCTCACACACACCGTACTTTCCACAATAAGCGCTGCATCACTAAATTGATGCCATTTTTTTGGAAATGGACGGATGGCCACTTGAGTTGAACCATGTCCTGTTTTAAGTCAAGGCAGTAAAGACCACTATTACTGTACATTCGCATTTTGTGGTCTCCTTCTGCTTGATCTGCTTCTGCTTGATCTGCTTCGGCTTTATCAGTTTTCCACGGGTGTGTAAATGCAAGTGATTAACAAACCTAAAACCTAGATGGGAAGTCGCAATTACCTCAGCGCCTAACCCTGGATTTAAGGCAGTGCGTCTACATTTAATCCCCTTAGCCGGCAGGGTCGTTCAGATTAGCCAGCCCAGTGGGCTGCAGTCAAGCATTTTAAAGGGTGAAATCGTGGCCATTTTCTCCGTTGCGTTTACGCTATGGGGCAAAAAAGCTCTTTCTAGCACCATGAGCGAAGTCGCCTTGTCTTTACACACCGGAGTTTGACGAGACCTGGTCTCCAATTACAATTATGCAAGTTCTGCAAGTATTTTATCGCAGTAATACCGGTATTTTAGCATTTTTTTTTATGTGGTTAAAGAACAAGATAGAGATTTTTTCTGCACACGTCGTTCTAATGCAAACGACGACTGTGATATTCTAGTCACAGTTTTGGGAGCATGGAATAGAAGGGATTTGCCTTTCGCTTTGGTTTCCAATTCCAATATTTAATCCTAACAAAAAACGTGTGAGTTGGATAAAGATTGGGGATTAAACCGCACTGCCTGTGCTGCCTCAGATAGTCTGCACTCACGGTCAAAACACGCTTGTTCTCCGGCACTGTGAGGGACTGTCACTGTGAGGGATTGTAGTATATAAAAATAACTGCCCCCCCCCCCCCAGCTGTGAAGTGCGGCCCCTATTCCCCCCTGGACGTCCCGTAACCCCCACAGCAGACGGCCGTCAGGGGCCCCGCACACCGCGCGCTGCTTGCCTCCCCGCTGAACCCTGCGATGGGACTCGTAAATATTAAAAGGGAGTGGGGTGGCGTGCTGGAACCCTCTTATGGAAAATGCCTTAGGTAATGAAAGTTTACTCCGCTACACTTGACAGTCTGCCGCTCTGATGTTTTATCTGTGTCAGCTTACAGACCGTTATACCGACAGGCGACATGCCGAATTCGGATGCGCCTTCAATTTGAGCCGCTTTTCCCGAAAACCAATTAAATGCATTTACACATCTTAATATATCTATATATAAAGCCCCGACTCGATCCAGTCGTGTTTTCTAATGTCATTCCTCAACCATTTTTAATGTAAGAAAAGCTAACATTTTACATCACTCAGGAATCAGCAGGTGTATAAGGCAGCATCTCTGAACAGGATCGGTTCGGCCTGTATAGATCTTATTTGACCGCTTATACAATTATTTATTATTGATGTGTTCTTTTAACATTATTTTAGTTCACATCAGAAACACTTAAGGCCAGGTTTTCAGTAATTTATAAACACGTTCATAACAAATAATAATCATTCATAAAGCATTATATTTATAAAAAGGCATAACACATTATAGCCACGTGTATTATGCATTATGAATGCTTTATGAAGCTCACATCTATAATGTACTGTATATACCTTCATTATGCATTATAATAGTCAGTATAAGGATTAAGGATGCTTTGTACTGCATTATAAAGGTATAAGTGCATTATAGATGAGAGCTTCATAAGGCAGTCATAATGCATAATAGACAACCTACAGAACCAAAATATTACTGATTCACATTATTACTTACTGATAAGTAAAGTTGTCCTAATGAACTCAGTGCAATATTCAGACTGAAAGAAGCATTTTATGGTTTTCATGCAATGGGGCTGTACATGTAGCGGCCAGGTAGGCGGAGCTAGGGCGCAGAGACGGCGGCCAGGCAGGCAGAGGTAGGGCGCAGAGACGGCGATCCCCGCTGTTTCCTAAGGCTGCGTCATATCATGTGTCCCCTTACCCACGCTGGTCATTGCGGTGCCTGGGCTCAGCACTGATTTCCGGGATTCAGCCTGACAGAAGTCGGCATCGCGGGCATCTGATAGTGAGTGCTCTCCCCGGACTCCGTTTTCACTTTGCATAAAGGCCGTGACGCGTCCAGCTGCTCGGCTCTGGCACCGAGTCCCCCATTGGGGTCCCTGGCACCCGGAGACGCCTGATTAAAACATCAGCATAATGAGAGCGCGGGACGGATGTGGCGTCACATGTGTGTGAAATCTGAGTAGTACGTCTGTTTTCGGTAGTGGTGTGGGGCTGAATGCACGCGTGGACTTTAAAAGCCACAATGTATGTATTTTATTATTCTTAATAAGGATCATTTTGTGTCTGACTTGCAGGCTACTGCAGAGATAGAAAGCGTTTCCCTTCACATTTGCACACCAAAGTGATCTTTAAACATTTCTTTCTTTGGTGTTTATTAAGCTGGTCTCCTTTCCATGTGTTTATTATTTTCAAAATAATTAGGTTGGACTTTAAAAATGAATTGACCAGTATTTCCAAGGTGGACTGGGACCCCCTAAGGATCAGCAACCTGTCTGTACATGCAGGGGCCCTGGAGAGGCATGGATACACTGGTAGATTCGGGGGGGGGGGGGGGGGGGGGGGGGGGGGCAGCAGTTTTTAGGGGCCCAAAACCCAGTAAGGGGGCCTCTAATTTCTTCATATTGAAAGTGCCAACCCAAGTAGAATGTCAAGCTGCGCCCCTGTGCACACGGACAAGCGTGTGCTTGGCAAAACTCTGTGACACAAAAGAAGCAACGTTGGCTGCGATTCTAAATACCATGTCCGTGGTATAAAAAGTCATTTTGATCACAGTGTCCGTCAGAATTCGGCATGGTGTTGCAGGCACGCAGTTAGCACCAGGGATGGATGGGATGGGTCCCCTTCAGATTCAGAGTGACCTCGATCCGTCCCCCCCACTTACAGGACAAAAAAAACAGCATCTGGCGTCTTTGCATACCTGCTCTTTGCCAAGGCTAGCTAAAAAAAAGCCTACTTTTCATTTGACCATAGGTGCCCCTTTTCCGTTCGTCTCAACTGGTATAAATGAGTTGCAACCCTGACCAGTAGCGGCATTAAAACACAATACCTATTTCATCTGGAAGTGTAACTGGCCTATAACTGCACACCAAATAATGCTTTTTTTAAGCAATTTTAAGCAATTACGTACCCCCATCACGTACTTAAAGTCCAGAGTATTACAAGAATACTTGTAAAGATCAGTTATTTAAAGCCAAGTACTGCCGTTCTACAGGTAAAACTGAAAGCAATGGTTATGGGTTTTATTTTTCTTTGATTCCCTGGCTCTGCTTTCGTATGGTGTTATTTCAGGGTGCTGCAGTTCTGCGGGCAACGCCTGCCACCTGGCGGAGGTCATCGGCAGTACAAGGATTACACAGGATGACGGCGATCCTGGTCTAAGATAAATGCTGAGCGGAGGCCGGAGCCCACGTCACACACCCCACAGGAGGAAAACGCTCGTTCCGTTCTCTAAATAGCGTAAAAGATTCGTGCAACTCTAAAATAATGATTATATAATAATAATTATATATAAATAATTGTGGGTCTCTCTTCAAATGGTTCAGAAAACGAGTAACATTTTGGTGGCCAGTAGCAGCAGTGTTTATCACATTTATGTGGCCCTTGAGGTTTGGAGGCCCCCTGTTGACCTCAAAGAGTTACTACACTGCAGGAGCACAGGACCCCAGAAACAAACCTGTCCCTGTATGCAGTTAAGCCAACTGTGACCTATGAAACATCCATGATGTATGCATGTGCCTATCAATAGACTGCCAACTGGACGATGGGTTTATTATACAAGCAATATATATTTTATCATAATACATGACTCACATTTTTATACAGATACAATCATTCAGAGCAAGTGTTGTAATTGTAGAAAGGCAGGCTGTCCCTCATTAGCCTGCCCCCTGCTGGCCTGTTGCGATATTGAGTACTGCACTACTGAGCATCACAGCCCTAATGCCAGACAAAAGAGGGATTCGGAGAGGACATGCCAGCCTTGCCCGTGAACAAAACAAACACACAGCTCAAAAAAACGATTTTTTTTATTAACTTCATGAAGAATAACAAACAAATCTTTAACATACAAAAGAAAGGCAAAGTATTTTTTCCCCTTCATATGTGCAAGACAGTTAAAGCCCTTTCAGCTTCGTAAAAGCCCACCTCCCCTCCAACATTTGAAATTGAGAAACATGGAGATTCAATAAAAGAATAAGGACAAATGGAGGTCCGTCAGTGACAGATGAACTCATGACATCAGGAGGAAGAAAAAAAAATCCCATGTATTGCGCACTGTAGAAATCTGACCCCAATTTGCATTTGCTGTGTAAGATATTCAAGTTCACTGCCTCATCAAGAAGTCAAAGGTAAGCAGTTTTTAGCCACAAGGGATGACTGTACAGGCTGCATTCACATGTTAACACCTGGGCAAAAAAAAGCAGAAAGAAATCCTTTGGTGTAATTCCTTAAACTAAACCTTGTCAAGGAACAGAACTTCACTGTTATGGAGACATGACCCAGCTGACGAAGCCCAGCACTAAAAAATGTACTTTAAGGGGCACATGGCTGTCAAAATGTGTATTTTGTTTTTTTTAAACCTGCATAATTTTTTTGTATTCCTGTCAGAACAGTCCCAGGTAGGGGAGGGCATGCATATTCCATGAGGTCTCCTGGAAGGACAAGCTGGCAAAATCGGGCCGGATCACCTGGAAAGACTGTAAGCATACAGGCAGCTCTGCGCGATGCAGAAAGAAACTAATTTAAGGCCTCACCTTTAAGCTTTTGTTTTCTGAGGTAGCTTTGGAAGGAACAGGTTAGAGTAACCACAGTAAACCAAATTACATTAATAAATAAGATTTCCCCAGGATTTTGTAGCTGACAATTTTGGTTTTTCTTTAGGTGGTTAGGAGATTGTTAACCACCCATAAAAGTATAGATCCTGTTAAAGCCCTGTCCCATTCGATATCTGAACCCATGAAAGGTAAGACTCGGCGCGCAGTAATGCAGCCTCTGCGACGGCGGATTGTGCAATGCGGTTCGCGGTTCCACGCCTTTTCCACAGTCCTGGGTCCCTGAGTTACGTGCATCTTACACCGCAGTCTCACACACATCTGTCTGCTGCCAGCGAGGAGGAGCAGCACCTGAACACAAACTCTCAAGACTGGAAATGCACAAAACCAGCTCCCTTAGTGATGAGAGTTAATGTAAATTGCAAATTTTGTTTTTAGAAATATATACCCCATGTTCATCATAGCAAAAAAAATCATTAATTTACTTAATATATTAATTTAAAGATGCTTTTAAGTGCTGTTTAAATCTCTGCTGATTACAGATTCCTAGTAAGTGTCCTAACCTCAAAGTGGTTACGATTTCTCAATCTTACATTTTTGGCCAGATTTCAGGCCAGGGGTTAAATCGCAACCCAAGCAGAAGAGAGGGTTGAATCGCTCTGCAATTCGACTGAGCATCCTGTCCAGCCGCTGGCGCTCATTGGATGGAGTGTAAGCTGTGGGCGTGGCCAAGGCCAGGAAAGGCCTCACTTGCGGTCATCGATGGTCTTGATGAACTCAACGGCGGCCGTGAACTGCATCCACCAGTAGCTCTCCTCGCCGCTCAGACCGCTGGAGTAGAAGTTACTGATGTACTGGATGGTGGAGAGCAGGCAGAGGGGGTTGGCCTGTGGGATAGGGGGTGGGGGGCAGGATTACTGCTGGGTGTCAGAGTGATGTGACTCAGGGGAGTCACCACAGTTAGAGTCAAAGAAGAACTGGCGTAAGAAAGCGGATGTAGCCACACAATGGGAACGCTGGCACATTACCTATTCAGAGCTCATACTGGTACACACACACTGAAGCTCGTTACAGCCTTTAAATCCAACACATCTTTCTCTGAATAGCTCCCGGAAGCCTTCGCAGGTTGCATGGAAACATGATCAGGTGACTGAGCTGCTGTGCCCCCCCCACGCTTCCCGACCTTGATGAGGACGAAGACGAGCACGGGCAGGAAGTCGTCGGCACCAGGTACAGCGTCCTCATTGGCCAGGCTCAGCAGGTTCATGATGCTGGTGCACATTCGCAGCACGCACTGCACCTTGTCCCGCGGCGTTCTGTAGGCGCTCATGGCACCAATCTCCGCTTGTGCTGCCGGCCAAGGAGCCTCCTTCAGGTACACCTGGGGGGGGGGCGGGGGGGTGGTACAGGTGAGGAAGCACAGCAAATCTGAGAGGAAGTGGCTGGGCTGGGCTGGGATCAGGGCTGTTACCTGTGGGATTTGAAGAGCTTTGTGATTGGCTGTCACCACTTTGCTTAGCCGCTCAATGTGTTCGTGCAGGACCCTGGGGGGGGGGGGGGTTTGCAGAAGAGTGAATAACTGTTGTCTCATTGCATCATTTCTAAATTATAGTTTTTGCTCAATAATCAAACTGTGAGGCATCGCCTTGATTGGTCCACGAGCACCGCAGTTATAAAAGTCGACCATGTCTCTCTCCTGTAATGCTTCTCCAAAACCCGACGTCACTGAACTCCATGGAAGTGACCGGGGAGGGTGGGGCCACTCACTGGTCCCGCAGGGTGTCCCCGTCCAGGTTGGGGTAGAAGGCCATCTTAAAGATGTGGTTCATGACGCTGCGCTCGATGACCACCTGGGCGTCCTGCAGCTGCTCCTCGCTGGCAAACTGCCAGATGGCATCCTGGGCCATCAAACCATACAGGTGCTGCAGGAAATCCTCCACAGCCGCCGTCTTGTCGTCCGCCGCCGTGAAGCCCTGAAACGCTGTGGGGGGGGGGTTACAGGCCGCAGGCTTTAGCAACCAACGCCAAGGTTCATTAAAATCACTCGGAGATGGCTCCTTTTTTTAAAACCGTATTTTTCAAATTTTTTCATTTTTTTCAGTGTTTCCTTTGTTTATTAAACTCCGTTAGCAGAGCACGCCACATACTACCGTTTTGGTAAATCATGGAAGGGATAAGCATTGAAATGGTGGTGAAGAAAGGAACAGCTCAGCAGCCACAACATCCTTTAAAAGAGGAGATACTGTGGATAGACGAGGTGAAGAGACGTCAGTGGTGAGGCGGTACTTTTTGCAGTTTAAAGTTCGACACATTTAATAAACATAAGGATACGCCGAGTTTGTACAGATTACTAACTTTCGGACATCACAATACACTATATCATTAATATTGTAGGTGTACTACTAATCTGCTTACCAAACATCGATATTGTACTGAAAAGCCAGCGTCCGGACAAATGCTTACAGCCATCTGAAGCCCTGCTGATTACTGTACATGTGCCCTGTAACTGCCATGTGATATCATGTAGCTCGACCAGAGATTGTGGTGTTCGCCTTCATACTCAACTAGCACACATTATAACAAAAAATGATTGGAACAGAAGCTAAATGGAGGCTGTGGCTGTGGTTCAAATGAAGGAGATGGTGGCAGGCGATGAGGTCAGCGGTGGGGGCGGGGCTGGGCGTTGGGGGCAGGGCTGACCTACGGTGAAGTTCATCATCTTGTCCTCCATGCGCTTCAGCAGCAGTCGCACGCAGGCGGCCGTGAAGCAGCGGCTCGTCACCTCCTTGTCCCGCAGCACCCGCCGCAGCCGCCGCTCCAGGTGGGCCTGAGTCACCTGCAGCCCCTGCCGGCAGCGCGTCAGGTAGGCCACATAGGGCGCCCTCTTCCTGTGGAAACACAGAACTACAACTTAATGACGTTAATTCGCTAACCTCAACCGATGCAAACAAAGCAGTTATGGTACTAATTAAAATTAATAAACAGCTTGTTTAGTTTGCATTAAGAGTTACTCTAAATAAATCCCTACAAAGAAACACACAAACAGTAGAATAATTCATAAAAGCTGGTACTACTACTAGCCTAAGCAGTGAAAATACCAGAGGAGTTACCTGATTTCATATGAACCACCCTGTTCACATGGTTAGTATTAGCTAATACTGATTACACAACTACACTTGGCATCTAGCATGTTACACTACACGTAAACAGCATGCACACACATACATAAATGGCAATAGCCATGACCCCACCCTCCTCCCTGACCACACCCCCTACCTGACCCCACCCTCCTCCCTGACCACACCCCCTACCTGTAGTCACTGGCTACAGCGGCCAGCAGCTCCTCGCATTGGCCAGTGCTGACGTGACTGACGCAGCGCAGCGTCTCCTGGATCTGGGCCATCTGCTTCTTGTCTTGCAGATTGATGGCTTCGGCCAGCTGGACCTTCAGGAAGCAGACCACCTCGTTCCCTATGGGCGTGTGGGGGTGAGAAGGCTCAGGAGACCGGCGTCACACTCCCATCCGGACCGCGGCACATGTATACGGGGAGACACAGCCTGCACAAGCCACTCACTGCCATAACGACATAATTAGCTTCTCGAGGATCCTGGGGAGGGATTACTTTGCTGGCTTTTCCTAGCCTAAATGCGGAACGAGGGCATCATTTGAACCGAGGGAGGCATGTGGCACGGTTACACTCTGCCAGCTTAGTCACGAAATACAGCCTTTATCCACAGTGGTGGGGGTTCCCAGACTGCCGTGTGTAGAATTAGCCCAATTAGCGATACAGCTCATTACCTGTATCACACAGACCCATGTGGTTCCTGACAAACACTGATGTTATTCCAGGACAAGAATGCACCATTAACAGGGTCCTTGACAAGAGGGGGCTGCGATCTCATGGACCTCAGGTGATGGCCGACAGCGTGTGCGCCGGGGGGGGGTTGGTACCTTCTCGATGAACGTGGTCGGGCAGCCCGTTGGGGATGGAAGCAGGAGGAATGATGGGAAGGATGAGGGCGTTGGCTGAGCTCAGGGCTAGCCTCAGCTTCTTCTTGGCGTCACTGGGAACGAGCGGTAAGTCGAGAGCGCGGTCGTCATACGCGGTCGTCATACGCGGTCGTCATACGCGCTCGTCGCGAAAGTTCAGTACGCAAACACAAGGGCACCAACCTCAACGAGAACTGATATCTGGGGGCACAGTCGTCATTAGGGTAGGACTCGGGTCGGTTGTCCGTGACGACACTAGACGAAGCTTCGTCTCGCAGCACGTCCTCCCTGTGCTCCGTCTCCACAGCGGGCTCTGGACACACAGAGCAGGCAGAGACTGAGCACCTTCCATCCAAAGGTTAGGATAATCTCCTTAACCATCCCATAATTACACAAAAACCCCCCTCTCCTCTCCACACCAAACCATGCAGCTCCAGCCAGGGCCTTTCCCAAAGGTCTGTACCTCTGATCTGACCAACGGCACAGGAGAGAGTCTGATATTGGGATACTGATATTTAATTATTTAAAAACAAAGGTCTGAAGCCAAATTAAATTTTGGGAGGTACACGGTGATGTTTTAGCCACACAGCTGAAGCTGTGAAGCTCCTCCCACCCTGAAATGTGAATATGACTGCAAGCACCCCCCCCCCCCCCCCCACCCACCCACCCCCCCCCCACACACACACACACACACACACACACACACACACACAGTAAGCACCCACCAGCTTCAGCTTCTACCCCCGCGAGTACAGGTGCTGCACTGCCGTTCCGCTTGATGTTTCTGTATTTGTCCAGGATGTCCTCAGCCAGGCCGGGTGGCGACTCTCCTGGACGGAGCCAGACCGCATAACGATGAGTACCATCATCATCATCATCATCATTTACCTCACACTTTTACCCATATAGACAGACACGAGTGGCCTGTACTGCTAGGTGGGGGCATGGAAGGTCGACCCCTCCCAGTGGCGGAGCCAGCAGAGGCCGGAGCCTAACTGAGGGTCCGGGGGCCTGAAGGGTCTGCCATACCAGCATATTCAGTATCAACGGCTCCACAATTTCAATAACAGAACCGCGGCTCAGCGGCCCACTTAGACCTGATCAAGGACCAGAGTGGAAAAACAAACCTGGCTGGACCCGGTATGACCCCGTGGCCTGTTTATCAGACCTGTCCTTCTTGCGGAACGCAGACTTCGGACCTAAGGAGAGACGTTCAGGTTGTTATTACCTCATTCTGCTTCTGATACAAACTGCATTTAAGGTTCTGACAATAAACAATAGACTGACAATAGTATTACGGCAATGTCACCATAGTCCCGTGACACAGAGGGACACAGACAGGCATCTCTCACCCTTAGGGAGTGCGGAGGCTAGCCGCTTCTTCCACCAGGGCCGGTTCCGGTCCGGCTGCTCGTCGTCACTGTCCTTCTTCTCCTCGGCCTGAAGTGCACGATGACACGGGGGTAAGTACCGGGGGACACTGCTCTTCCTGCTGTTTCTAACTAGCTGGGCCCTTCCAGCCACCCACACTGACCTCTCCTTTGGTGTGGGGGTGCTGGCGGTCCTCCAGCACCACGCGGCGCTGGACGCCGGGATCGCTGACTGGTCGCCGGCCATGACCACTCGGGTCGTCGATGCAGACCCTCCCCAGCTGCTCGGGCAGCGAGAGCCGCTGCTTGACGTGTTCGAGCTCCGCCGACCTCAGACCCGGGAGGGGAAAGGCAGCGGGAAAGGAGGGCGGGTGGGCAGCTCGTGCATTCTGCCCTTTCGGCCTCACCACGGTGCAGGGGGCGGGGCCTGCGGGGCGAGGGGTTACACCACGCTCAGGACAGGACGGGGTCACATTAACGCCTGATAGCACAGCACAGGTGCGAAAACCTAGAGGCCTTTAACCGTCTGACACGGGCCTGCTTTCGTGGGGAACCCGAGTGTCGCTCTGCGTGAGCATGACACTTCAGGTCACGGTCCAACAGTTACCTTCTTCAGAGCCTGGGTGATCGACCGTGAACAGCACGGCTTCCCGGTCAGAGGGGGAATGCTGGGGGGATCCTGCATGGCAACAGAGGACAGACTCCAGTCAAACCCACACAGTGCTTCTCGACCCGGTCCTCTGGGACCCCCCAGACAGTCCACGTTTTTGCTCCTTCCCAGCTCCCAGCCAATCAAGAACACCGAATACCTGGTACCACCTTGGTGGGAACTGGGAGGGAGCAAAAACATGGAGAAGCACTGCCATGTCACGAGTGTGCCTTTCTATAGAGGAATATTAAAATGAGGCTTCTGATAAACCAAACAAAATATGAAGTGATGTGGAAATATATTAAAGAATGGTTATATTAGTTAAGCAGAACATTCTCTATAAATTATATCAGCATTAAATCATCGTTTCGGTATAAAGCTCAGCCATAAAAAGGAAAATGGCAGTGAAGTAGGAGCCTGTTGATTATCTGATCAGTTTGATGAGTATCCACTTGATGGGGGCATTTGACCGGAGACGCCCTTGCCCTACCACAGCCTGCTCCTGCCCCGTCCGGGCCGGCCACCGAGTCCTTCCCATCTGAGCCACTTTCTGATTGCGCATCCTCTGCCGGCGCAGCGCTCACGTCTACAAGGGTGGCGATTAGCGCAGCGGTTAGCATAGCATGCTAATGGAGTCACTGCAGCAGCAGTTAGGGAGGCAGTCAGCAGATTTATTAGCATAGCATTTAGCAAAGAAGTGTGCCTATCAGTCAATGGGGGGGGGGGGGTTACATCAGCAGTGAAAAAACTAAAAACCTATCATTCCAGGACCATCAAAAAATTACTTTACAAAATAATCCTAAAACAGCTTAGCCCTTAGCATCACATACAGAAACACACCCATACACAGCTGTCAGTGAACAGTTTAATGTTTTAAATGGACTTATGTGGATTATTGTCAGAGAGGCACTTATGTCAGTGTCAATGAGATATAAGCTTATCTCGCTTCATTTTCACAATTAACAATGTCAGCTAGCTAGATATCTAGCTATCAATGTTCAATGGTTAAAATTAGCGATTTGAAGTGATCAATACGTTTGTCTAATGCTATCAGTAGACAGAATGGACATATTCCCTGTATAGCAAAAAGTAACAATCGTCAAAAAGTGGACATACGTGTTTTTCATCAGACAGTGATGATATGCTAAAATAATTCCGCGAGGCTGGTATTGTGCCAGGTAGGGGGCGCCCTTGTACCTGAGCCCATGCCTTTCCCAGGACTGATGGGGTGGGAAGTAACCTGCATGACATCGTCCAACACGTCACTGTCAACCTCCTGCATGCGCTCCTGCGGTTTCACATCCAGGGCCTCTGTTTGGGTGGGAGCAGGGCGGAGTTATGCGACACGCATGTGATGCGTTCACTACCTGCCTGCTCTCTTGCATGGTCCATCCCTCACCTCACATACCGAAATTAATCTCAGGCACAAACTGGTATCCTGGTCCCTACAGAATCATGTTGTACTTCACCTCAGTGTTAAAACACGAGCATGCAAACAAATCCAGGCTTTTTTGTTGTTAGCAGTCAAGGCACATTAACGACACAGCGGGAAAAGCTGTGAAAATACCCTCACCACACACACACACACACACACACACACACACACACGCTATATTACATCACATATATTAATCTGACATCATTATCCAAAACGAGGGTTACAGTTAGTGTGTGCTCCACGAAATCTGAACCCACAACCTTTGTGTTGTTAGCGCGACGCTCTGCTTGTTATGTGAGCCGCAGTTAAGATAGCACAGGTCAGCACCCCGCCCAAGCTGATGGGGAACACCCCCACCCCCCCCCCCAAAGCACCTTGGTCACCAGGCAGGACCTCCACACTCCAGGCGTCACTTGTGGCCTCTGACACGGTCGAGCCGGCAAAGGACTCCGCGAGCATAGAGCCCGAACAGGACCCGAAGCTGGAGAGCAAGATCAGGCTGGCTTGGGGGGGCTCTGCTGAGGCCCCTGGAGAGAGCAGAGACCCGGCAGAAGTCAGGACCCAGACAGAAAGTTACCCCCAGCATAGAGAGAAGAGAGTGAGTTCACAGAGTGAAAATCAGCACAAGGAAGCTTGTGGCTTGGAGACCTTGGAAACATGTTCTAAGATCCAAGCAAATCCTCAAGCTCCGGGGTGGAGTTTATAGACCTTAAGGTCAAGCACTCCACAAAAACGCCACATGGCATCGTAAAGACTGGCCAGTACAGGCTTGGGTGCTATCAGAGTAACGCGGTTTAGCGCAGAATTTTGGGTGCATCACTGAATTTTGAAATCTTGGGGGGGGGGGGGGGGGGGGGAAATTGAGCTTGTTGTTAAAATTTGTTGCGTGTGTGAGAGAGAGGGGTATCCCCCACAATAAATTTGGCCCCCGGTTCGGCAAAATTGCAAAAACTGGAATAGTGTCAATTTTTCAAAATACTGTCAAAATACCGTATACGGTACATGTATGGTTAAAATGACGATATGAAAAATTAGATACCACCCAGGTCTTGGTCAGCCCCCAGACCCAGCCAACACCAAGCATCATGCACAAGCAGAAAAAGAACCATGTGCCCACGGCTTTCAGCCCGAAGGGGGAAACTTCTCGGCGCCGAGGAGCACAGGTCAGTGTGGCCATCGGGATTTCCCACTCTGCCATTTCAGCAGGGTCATTAGATGAGAGGCCTCATCTCTGCCCCAACGCCTGTGTGATAACAAGGCCTTAATGGGCATTTAACAAGCGTCTCGTGGAGATGGCTTAATGACCAATAAGGTGTCCCGACCTGCCATGTCCTGACCAATGATAGATGGTGTGTCTGGATGAAGGACGAATCAAAGACAAGAAGAGTCCAGTATCCAAGTGAAGATTATAGTTTATCATGAGAGAGGGGTGGTGACGCGTAACCATGAAAGTATGGATTTTAAGACACCAGAAACGATCAGAACAATGACTGAAAATATCAGATGCACCGAATAAATTTATATCTAGAATATGCTCCAATTACACAATGTTAAAAACCACAGAAACGGTGACCTTCTGGGCACCTGATAGTTTTGAGGTTCTCGGCCGTACTTGTGAAGGACATGCCTGACCTTGCCATGAGGCAGGTCCCTGCACAGCCCTACGCAATGAGGGATAGTGCAATTTCCAATTTTACCACACGGTGGCAGTGTCGCCTAAAAAGTGAGAAGGCCTCACACAACAACCAACAGTTTGAAACTTGGTCTTTCCATCCTATGTGCTCCCCAGTTATTTGTAATTAAATATAGGATTGTGACGTGGTGCCTTCATGGGGGATTAGGGGATGTGTCCGGCCCCCAGCTAACGGTGCTGGTGGGGGGGCACTCAGTGAGACTCACCTGTCACCTCCAGGAGCCGGTCCTCATCCAAGCCAGGGTCGAAGTCGCTGGCCAGTGCATCCGTGCTCCATGTATCGCAGACATCAAGGCAGTTCCGGGCTGGCGGGGGAGGGGGGTCATTCACAACAAGCCACCCGCTCAGGTGTGTGACTGGAAGTCTGTCGACTCCTTAAGCATGGGATCGTATGAGGTTCGGTGCTGCGGTCATATTGTGTGTGTGTGTGTGTGGTTCTGTACCATGACCATACTGCGTGGGGAGGGGGGGGGTCTGGTACCTTGCTCACGCTTCATCAGCAGGAGAACCTCCACCTCACAGCTCTCCGACAAGCTGGCTGCTCCCGGCTCCGATTCCACGTCCAAGTCCACAGAGGAGTCCGAGTTGGACCGGGCTGCATGAACATCGCTGTCAGGCCAGATCCAACGCTGTCCCAGTTACACACGCTAAACATGCTACACGCTAAACATGCTACACGCTAAGCGCATCCTAACCCGGCAATGCTTCGCCACACAAACACGCAGCTGTACTTCCCCTCAAAATTCTCAAAGAATTTCCCCATTGTGGGTTTAATAAAGTCTAATCTAATCTAATCTAATCTAAACACTACAGCGACTTCCACCTCGATCCTGCATCTATTACTGCTTTTATTTTATTTTTATTTATGCGTGGGACCACATAGCTAATGGGCGGGGGGGGGGGGGTGAGTGTGTCGGTGCAGAAAGCGAAGGCCGCACCCTCAGACGCAGCCTCCTCTGCATTGTCGTGGCAGCAGGAGAACCTGCGCGATGCAGCTGGGCCGCGATGAGGGCCGCCGCCCGGATCCTGCGCTGTCAGCGCACCGTCCCCGCCCTCCAGTGCCAGCACCTACAGCAATAAACCAGGGGGAGGCGCTAAAGAAACAGCCCTACTGCTGGTATTTACAATAAAATCAAGGATCCTCAACATGCTCCTCACATCATTCTCAGACATCATTCCAGGAAGGGTGCGGGGGGTGTTCCCCAGCGAGATCACCAGCACTTCCTCTGGTCCCGCCTCCTGCGACGATTCCTGAGAACCAGACTCCAGGTCAACATCCAGGGCCATCGTGCTGCGGCTAAGGGTAGAACCTGGGGGGGTGAAATGGAGTGGGTTTGAGTCCCGTTTGGGGCTACCTTGACATCACCCCCTCTGATGACATGAACGGATGAGACTGTGGCAGACAGCGGAGAGCACTGGGACCAATGAGGGAGGGGGTGACCCCAACACACCCAACATCTGCACTCCCCTGTACCTAAGGGCAGGGTGTTCTTATTGGCTGTGCCTGCAGCAGGGGGGAGAAGCTCCATGCTGTCCCTACTCCCCCGGGGGGTGGGGGATTCGGGCAGGGGCACGTTCACCAGTAGAGCTTGAAGTTTCTGCTGCTCCTCCACCTGCAGGTGCCCCCCCAGTATCAAGTCATGCAACAGTTCAACCTGGTGGGGGTGGGGGGGAGGGGGGGAAGAGACATGGCACATGCAGATGAAGCACGTTTAACGTCAGTCAAAGGCTCAGCTGGGATTACACACCAAGGTCACGCCCACATGCTCACCAGTGCGTGCAGCTGGTTCTGTGTTATATATACTGCCATCTTTGTCAGGCCCTCTAGAGGGTCCCTGGAGGCTGTGGGCGGGGCCTGCTCTGTCATTTCCCCAATCACAGCATCCAGGAAGTCAGCAATGCAGCTCTGGAATATACACCCAGACCAATCAGTTCACAGAGCAAAACAAACATGGCTTGTATCCTGTCGACACTACGGCATGCTGTATTACCGATAACTCAAATCACGTAAAAACCCAAATGACCCCTAAAACCTAGAGAGGCATTTAGAGACTGACAATTAGTAAACCTTTATAATTTAAAAAAAAAAAAAAAAAACCCCACGACATGGCAGCCGATTGCCCCAGTTAGACGTAGTCTTATTATTTTCTCTCTCACTTTATCGAGCTTTGGCTGGACACTCTTCCTCCCGGTCTCCGCTTTGCTGGGTTCCTCTGCAGCCAGCTGCTGCAGTAACTGGCCCAACTGGATCAGCATCAGGTAGGTGATGTGCAGGAGATTGGGATCAGGGAACAGGCAACCGCATCGTCATGAGAGCCACTTCAGATTAGGTCTGAGTTCAGACGCAGCTGTGTCCTTACATTCCAAATGCCTATTATTCATTGGTTGTGAAGGCCTTCAAGGGTACAACAGCTGAAACCCATTCAGATCATAAGACACAGAGCCTAACCACTGTGCTGCCAGACTGCAACTTAGTGGTCAGTGATCTTCAGGGGGTTCTTGTGTTGTACCATCTGAAGAAAGTACATCTTCAACTTAAATTGCCCAGTTAAATTTCCATCTGTATAAATGTGGAGAAATTATGCAGTACCTTTCATAAATCTCAATTAAATGTCACCTAACACCAAATCACACTAGAAATAAACCCTAAAGAGTGTGCATGTGAGTGCGTATGATTGTGTGTGAGTGTGTGAGTGTGTGAGTGTGGATCCCCGGGGTCCCACACCTGCGTGAGGTTGAACCTCGCCGCCTCATTGATGGGGGCGTCGGACACGATGCCGTACTGCTCAGGGTTGATGACAGCGGGGCACACAAAGCAGGTGAGCAGTAGGTTTGCACAGACGGCCCGTGCCTCCGCAGGCCCCATTCTCGCCAGCAGGAGGCGCCGCACCTGAGCCAGGGCCCAGCACAGGCCTGGCGGGAAGCAGTAGGTGCTGGACCGCAGGCCGCCCATGAAGCGCTCTGCCAGCGCCGCCAGCTTGGCCGCGTTCGCCTTGGCGGCCGCCTGGGCTCGCTCCGCGGGGTTGCCGGGCCGCTGGGCTTGGGCCCGCCGTGCCGGCCGCTCCCCCACCCTGGCTGGGTCTGTCTCCAGGGGCTCCTCGTCCTCCACCAGCAGCTGCATGATAGGCCCGTGCAGGGCTGCCGTCAGGAAGAGCTGGCCAGCAGGAAGGGCGCGGGAGAGCAGCTGGAAGAGCAGGGTGAACGTGCTGGAGAAGAGACCACCGTGGCCGGGAAGGCGGGGGAGGGGCTCACTGGCTGGCAGCTCCAGCTCGGCCAGTCGGCACAGCACCTGCGGGCGGGGGAGAGGGCAACCTGAAATCAGACCCTCAGTATCACTCAGACACATTTAGCACAGAGAGAGAGACAGGCAGACAAACAGACAAGGAAGGCGGGCAAGGCGACAGGCAGGCAGGCAGGCAAAAGACAAACACTTTACATCATTGTGTCCTTTGATCAAGTGCCCTGTGTGCCTTTAACTGCCCCTTGGGGATAAATAAAGTTTTTTGAATTTGAATTTGAAAACAGGCAGGCATGCAGACACGAACACACAGGCAGACAGGTGGGAAGGCAGAGACACACACACATACACAGACAGAAGACAAGGAGGCAGACAGACAGTCAGAGACAGACAGATATGCTTGCAAGCAGGCAGGAATGCAGACATTTGTGTTCCTTTTAACACCTTCCTTTTCTTTCGGACAATACATGATTCGTTACCCCTCCCCCCCCCCAAAAAATAGAAAAAATAAAAAAAATCAGAACAAAAGCCAAAAGACCAAAGCCAGAACAAGGGCACCAACACTGATTTTTTTGGATAAGTACACATTGTAACTGACATATGCTAAAGCCACTCGTTATAGCTCACCTGCAGTGAGCTACTTAACAGCGGCTGACGGTTACAGTTCAGACTGAGCAAAATTTCACAAATATGGTTCTGACACGCGGGATGGGCCGCAATGCATGACGGTCTAAGTCAACCAAGCCTTGTGCCGATTTTGTAGTGCACTATATAGTGGATGAAATCGACAGTTGAGAATTCAAACAGCATTACAAAATGGCCGACGCCCTATATAGTGGGTGAGGAGATATTTCAAACACAGATTTACCTCTTACTCAAGTCAGGCCTGACAGGAAGTACAATCACCCTGAACAGCTTCCGTTTGTACAGGTGATGCTTTACACGTCTGGATGCTCAGTCAAGCTTTTCAAGCCAAGTAACTTCTTCAGTGCAGCTGTGGTACATCCTGGCCACAGTACCCAATCATGGCACTGAGCCACACCCCCTCACCTTGAGCAGATAGCCCTCATCCTCCTGTGTGACGCAGCAGCCGTAGAGGGAGGCGAAGACTGTGTGAGCGGCAGAGAGAGCGCGCTCGGGGCTCAGCCGCTGCCCGGCCTCCAGGCAGGACGCCACCAGCCCAGAGTCCGAGCGCAGGCCAGCCAGGAGCTCCCCGCAGGCCACCACCTGGTGGCCAAGGGCGGTGTAGCCATCCACGAAGCGCGTGTCCTCCAATAATCGCGCGCGCTGGCAGCACTCGGTGGGGGAGGCCTCCGTGCTGCAAGGAAGGGGGGGGGGAATAAGCTGGGGAGCCAGGTGTGTGTGAAACGGAGGCCCCCTAGACCCTATACTCTCCCTTAAGCGCACTTCCTACTTAACTCAAACCTTTCGTTGCCGCGGCGATTAACTCAGTTTATAGCTGTGGCCCAGTCTTTACGTTATTTATTTTAATGTATCATAAAGCTCTTAGTGAATATTTTATTGAGGCACTTCAGCTTATTGTATCCAGAACCAAGAACAAGAACAGGGAACCTTTCAGCCAAAAATCTGTATTGAATTTAGTTATTTATCAGATGACTTTACCTAAAGTGATGTACAGTTAGACAGGTAGGCAGAGCCCCTTCCGCAACTGCCGACTGTGAGACTCAAACCACCAACTATCTGATCACAGGCACGTCATCCTAACTCGATGAGCTGCATGCCAACCCCTCGAACGCAGTTTCCCAATCTGCTCTCTTTACACCATCTCCAGACCACACGCACGTATCCCGCCCCCGGGGGTTGCGTTCTGGTCACCTGGTGCGGATGACCCGGTCCAGGTTGTTCCTCTGTTCCCCGGCGACCCAAGTGGTGCAGTACAGCATCTCTGCGCCCTTCAGCACGTCGGCATTCAGCCGCTGGATCAGCTGCTTCTCCGACGCCACGTACAGCCGCTCCTGCTTCAAGTGGTGGCCCAGGGTGTGTACATCCAGTGTCGCCATGTTTCACCAGGCTCTCTGGGGGGGGGCAAGAGGGTGGCGCTCAAGCTGGGGAGGAAGAACCCAATCATTCCATCAAGCTGAAGGCGAATCGCACTAAAATTTCCAGTGGATTTCCCCTTTAAGTGGAGTTCCTTGGGTTTCCGGGCATTTCCCCGGCAAATTGAAAATGCTGTCTGCTTGGAAATCATTGGACCCCCTTTAGATGGGACGGCCTCCTACAGGGAGCCTCGCAACGCAGACGGGAAACAGGCCCAAGGGCCCAGAGTGAGTCATAACGGGAGTGTCCAACAGCGGACATCCGTTTTCTCGCACGCCAAGGTCCTCGAGGTGGAAGCAAGCGATGCCTGGCCGGCCCAGCCGCTCTCGCTTTCTAAATGCGGCGAGGGGGACGTGGTCAAGGTCCCGCTTTCACTTCCCTCTTGGAGGTCGAGGACCCTCAAGGCTTCACGCTGATGAGGGATGAAGATTCTCCACCCATAAGCGACACACAGCACTGCCTCCGTTTGACCGCCGTGCTGCCCCCACCCAGCACCATCACCCCCACCAGCATGAGAATATCACCTATCTCAGTATCATCATCTCCACCAACAGAAGAAAGCAGGTCCTCAACCACTGTACAGCTCAACAGGCTGCTAAGACCTCAATGAACAGCTAGACGTAACCTTCAACACAGACCTGTAATACCTTAGAAACGGTCTGACAGTATGACAATATATTACGGCAAAATTTGTTCCCCCCCCATCCCTCTCCCCGCTCCGCCTGTTAGGCGAGGTTTAAGTAAATAGTGTTACTTTTGAAAATACTGCCAGAATGTTGTATATCACGGTATAATGTCTGGACGGTATGTTGGTATGAAAAATTAGAAACTGCCAAAGCCTACCTCAGAACTAGATCAAAGGCTTCTTCTCAGTGATCAGTGCTCAGATCTTCAGTTCATCCAGCATGAATCATCTGGGTTCTCATACATCCTGTCCAGCGTTACTCCCTTATGGCAGTGTGGCAAGACAGGAGCCTGCGTCTTGCTTTTCAAAGGAGCGACGCTCCAATCGCAGACTACAGCATCAATCTACGGCTGAGCCAGCTGGCTTAGGTCCAGGCGGCATCACTCACGGTGAGACTGACGTGGATTCAGAACCATCCTCAGAAAGAACCACGGCCGTGACTCACCCTGAAAATGCAGTCGCCAGTATTTTTAGCTGTGAGACCGAAACGGGGCGTGTTGCTGGTGGCGGTGGTTGAGGTCAGGTGCAGGAAGAGGGGGCTCTGCACTGTTCCCTGTCCGAGGGTCATTGTGAAAGTACTCCCAGCACCCAGCATCTGGGCAACTCGCTTCCATTTCTCAGCTCATGCCAACCAGACACCAGGAAGTGACCCGTCGCCACCACGCCCCCAAACACACCAATCCACTCGCCCTCTCACTCGGCCAGCCACCAATCCACTCGCCCAGCCACCAATCCACTCGCCCTCTCACCACCACAATTAGTTCTCACCCTGAACTCACACACCACTTAAGTGTAAACAGGCTCTTAACGGAAGGTGGTTAAACAAAGCTTACATAAAAAAAATTTTAAAAAATCCTATCTGAAGTAGTAATCCCAGAATGCCGTGGAAAGGCAGCGCAGTCTAGGTCAGGACACACTATGCTGACCCCTCACAAGGGGCGGCACTGTTCCTGAGTGCAGCAGAGTGCATTGTGGGTACATACAGCAAACAGCAGCGAGATTGCATGTGACCCAAAGCGAATGGTCCAATTGCTGCTCAGAACTGTGCAGACCATAACCTACAGACGGTGAGAATGTCAGCCAGCGTGCAGCTTATTCAGGAATAGGACCATTTTACATTTTATTCCTTCCTGTTCTAAAAGCCATCTAATTTCCATAATCATTTACCTTACGTGAGGCTACAGAAATAGCCAATCGCCAGCCCTCAGACACAGCAGTGCAGAGACACCTCTGGACTGGGAGGTCATCCCCAAAAACTATAACCTGCTCAGGATTTTGGGTGATAAAATCCCACAGGGTCTCTTATTGCTTGGGCATCACGCATCTACCCAACGTGCAGTCCTCCCCAAACTTCCTGCACAAGTGAGGTTGAAGTGCTGAAACAGAAATTCACTCGTACTTCCCCAGTCTTGGTCCGAAATGACAAGACGAAACAAAAAGGGAAAGCTTAGCGAGCCCATAGCAGTTTGGGACATCTAGAAAAAAAGAACTGCAGAATCAGCAATGGTTCCACTGAGTGTCACACTTACCAGGAAAAATATCTGCATGTTGATTCCAAAGTATCCAGAAAGAATAGGGCTTATTATGCATTTGCATGTTGTCTATATGTACACAGATGACCCGCGCTGAAGCAGCGTTGTGTTTCATTCAAACTAAATGAACCAATAAAATGAGCCCAATATCAGCCTTCGTTTTGTATTGTGCAGGCAGAAGAAAAGCCTGAGTTCTCTTTCATACATTCATCCCTGGGATTTACCCTCCAGTCAGTTATAGTAAATAACTGCTGAACTTCAGCAAAGTGCCGCTTACTTCCCATTTCAGGGAAACTGGCAATATGCTTCTCCCATGTCACACGTGTGATGTGAGCTTCCGATTTTTGAAAGTGTGCGTGTGTGTGGGGGGGGGGTTATACACACACTTTATATATATGCGTGTGTGTGTGTATTAGGTTTATTTTACATTGTTGGAACCATTTTTCTGCAATCAAAAAACTAAAGTCTCATATTTTGTTTGATTACTTGTGATTAAGGTTAGGGCTGGGCAGGGGTTAAGGTCGTCATGTTGGGATTAGAGTTTTCCTCATTGAAATTAATGGAGAGTCCCCACAAAGATATAATTACATATGTCTCTGTCTGTGTGTGTGTGTGTGTGTGTGTGTGTGTGTGTGTGTGTGTGTGTGTGTGTGTGTGTGTACATGCGTGCATTTGGTGCTCTCTGCAGACCGGGCCTAATAGTCCACACCACCCCCATCTCCAGGACAAAAGCATTCTTTGAAGTCCCCCTCGAGCTCCTCTCTCCCTACATCTCCCACAGAAATGCGCCCCCCGGGGGAAAAGCCCGGGAAGGAGTGCACCGGTCTCACTTTCAGCTTTCCTCCATGGCTACCATCCTTTCCCCATTCCTACCTAACAACACCCCACCATACCTGTTTCATGCTGTACACACCAGTGACAGAAGAAAACAGGTGGCAGGTAGCCAATGGGGTGTGAGAAGGATAAGCATGAAGGAGAGCCACCCCCACCCCCACCCCCACCCCCACCCTGCCTGCTGGTGAGACGCTGGAGGGAGCAGCAGACTCAGTAGCTCCAAACAGCAATTTCTGGGACACGAACAAGATTTTCTACAGCTGTGTACACTGTCAGCACTGGTATTCACCGGACAGGACTGGTTTTGCTTTTTAGGTAGTTGAAAACAATCAGAAGTTGAATACAATTGTAAATGGACTAGTCAGACAGACAGAAAGACAAATGGGTAAAACAGAGAGATAGACAGGCAGACAGACAGGCAGATAAGCAGGGAGACAGACAGACAGGCAGATGAGAAGACAGACAGGCAGATGGGAAGACAGACAGGCAGATAAGTAGGCAGACAGACAGGCAGGCAGGTGTTCTGCATGGCTGATTCTGACTGTTGCCAGAATCATGGTCTCTAAGCTATCTACACCATTACTTAGATTCACTCGGTTTGCCTTTCACTCTGCACTCCGGAGGTTCGCAGGAGTACAATGGAAAAGTAAACCAGGACTGAGATCTTCCAATACCTTTGGAATGGGTAAACTGACAACCTAAAAGTGAGCAGCTGTACAAGAAACACACAGGATCAAATACTTAGTGTCAAGAATGAATATGGTCTTTAAAAGAAGTGTCCAAAAAAGACATGCATTTAAATGAGAATCAATATTAAGAATCCAACTATGTCCCAAGTTTGAGGGCCCCTTAGAATCGCCCAAATCCCCCTTTACAATGCCCCTGATGCTAGGAAAAGTTTGTTTTTGGTAGCTGAAGCACCAACCTTTCACTACCACCTCCTACAGGACAAAGTCTGGCATGCACGTGCCACACCACCGCACCTTTGGTCCAGTTCAAGTCAAACATCGGCGGATACCTGCATACTTCATCGGAGCCAATTTATATTGTAATGCTGATGCTCATGTATACAGTCGAGGTCTAGTTCATCCACAGTACTGTAACACTGTGCTCTGTTGACGGACAAAGGGGAACTGGAGGGACTTTAAACAGATATTTTTAGCCTGGTTCATCTTCGCTTCCTTGAAATCAACTGATCTTATTTTGTTAGTCAAATTTTACGTCGTTCCGTATCACTTGCGTGCTTCGTTTCGGAGTAAACCCTCCACTACGGTCCAAACCCCTCGTCTTAGTCAGTAATAGTCAGTAAGGAGTGCAGTGTTACACGGAAAAGCAGATTGGTTACACTGATTATGACTTCTCGGTCCAAATTGTCTTTCGGCGAAGTTTGAACCACAAATTCAGCAACAGGCGAAGCTGGAAAATTCAATCAACTGCTGTGCATCGGACCTGAGCTTATATGTACTACAAACACCGTCTCAACGACTACATTTCGTTATCACAGTATTCAGAACTTTAACTAAGTCTCTGCATTAATTTGAACAGACAGCATTAAATCAAGTTAATTCGCTAATGCGAGATATGCACGGGACTGCATTACAGGTGCGTTTACAACCAACATGTTTAAGCCTGTTAGGCTACTTACATTTGAATGTCAGTCGTAGGATCGCTATGTTTTGGTAACTTTGCAGCCTTCCGCAGATGAAGCAGCAGGTGAACTCTCACGCTCCCTTCCCGAGAATTTCACCTCCTCTGGCTGCCATCCCGGAAAATCACGTCGGGCCAGCCCGCCCTCCAAGGTGCCCGCTGGCCATGCCTGTGTTTCGGGACTTGTAGTTTTCATTTACTCCGCGCAATTCCTCGTTTTGCCGTTTACAGACTTTGAACAATTTAATGCCACTATAACTTGGTTTTTGTTTTAAAGTGAAGTCCCGAATATTACATTAAAAAGAACCAATACTTAGAATTTACCTCATACTAAAATATGGGCATTTTAATAATACTTTTTATTTTATTTCTATGCAGGCTAAACAAATTCGTGACACGGCTGCTGACTTTAGTGAAAAGACTAATAGGTCCAATCAACCCCTAGAACATCATGGGCGGCCGTCTAGGCCAGCGGCTAGCCCCCCTCAGGAAAAAATTGTTTAGTCTCGCCTTCCATACGATACAATGTCCCAAGAGGGTGTGTATCGAGCGACCACCCCCAATTATTTCACGAACTCCCCCCCCAGCCTGGAGCGCCACTTCTGGGACAGCGGACTTGCCATCTGATGTCACCTGCGCGCGGCGCAACCCCTCTGAGACAGAGTAAAACTGGCTCGCTCGCGCCCCCTGCAGTGCTGGCACATAACAGCTGTATGATGATGGGGAGAGGAAAGGTGTCAACGACGATGTTACGTTGGCACGATGTGACCAAAAAAAAGTGCATTGTAATTCAAGTGGGCTGTCAAATTCGTTTTTTTTGTCGTTATACGTATATAGGACTATAATAGTGTTGCAATACCATAAAATGATTTTATAGCCTGTAGGCCTATATTCAATGTATATAGAAATGAAATGTCTTTGCTCCTAGTATTCATACTCTTACTACTCATAAGAATACTGTATGCTGTTCTGAACGACTTTGTTTTAATGGTTTTATTCTAACTCCTATATCTTTGGTTATGTTGAATGTCCCAGAGGCTTTTCCTTCAAGGGACCTGTTACTTAAGATGTATTCTTGTCATTATTAGTAGTAACTACTAATCCACATCTTAGAGGTGTGAGACGACAGTGCTAACCACTACACCACCGTGCTGGCCCCCTATTGTTTATAATAATATAATATAATATAATATAATATAATATAATATAATATAATATAATAAATATAATATAATATAATATAATATAATATAATATAATATAATATAATATAATATAATATAATATAATAATATAGTGTTCAGGACTTCAACCAGCCCTGAACACTACTTTCCATAGTTCAACTCAGGAACGCAGTTAGCCAGAGCGACTGCAATCACGTGACATTAAGGTTAAGTTGTTGCAGTACCGACAATAACCAGTAGGCGACACACAAAGATAGAGGAATTTTTACTAACGAAGGTACAATACGGTATTCAGAAGGTTAATTTAAAACCCTCGCATCTTGTTTTATTATGCCGTGTCTACTGATGCGGTTCAGAATAAATTGATGCGTGCAGATTTCTTTCAAAATTTTAATAAGATGGGGGAATTGCATCAGCCTCACCAACATTATATGGATTAAAGTAGTAACCAATTAAAGTAGATACCAAGTTGATAAGATGATAAATTGTACTACTTGAAAATCTAAGAATTTTCTTACACGGAATTCTCTGCTCTTGTTAAAATGTGCAGGTGTGTTTTTGATTTCTTCTTATATTAATTCTTAACTAGAATGGTCTCATATTCAAATTCCATTCATTCACATTTTTCGCATTGTGTATGTTCGTATGGCTACTCATCTGAATGTGGCTATACCATCGAAAATAATTTTCACGTCATGAATGTGCAGATAGAGAGGATGGTGAGTATGTCGTACCCAGGTGTCACATCGTTCCATGAAGTTTCATATTGAAAATTGTATCACTTTTGGGTTTTTTTTTCACATCTACAACTTTGCAATAGCCTAAATACATTTTAAAAGTCATCATACAGAAGTGACTCTTAACGCTAAACAATACCAGCACCACTGTGCCGGTTAATGTGGTAACAAATAAATCCCGTTCATATTAGAGCAAACTATGTGAGATGTGGATGTGGACAAATCAGCCTTGTTACACAACAGTTTGCCTTTTCGAGTCCTTAAGCCCAAAAAAACTCATCCATTTATGCATCTTTTCATCTTTCAACCACGTGTCCTGGTCAGGGTCGTGTAGGACTGTGAGCCAGCACGAGACTGGGCTACATCCTGGATGAGATACCAATACATAACAAAGCATACAAACCCAATTTCCAGAAAACTTCTAAAATGCTATAAAATAAAAATCTGTGATTCTTTAATTCACGTGAACCTTCATTTAACTCACAAAAGTGCAAAGAAAATATTTTTAAACAGTTGACCTGACCAGCTTAATTGTATTTTGTAAATATACGCAAAGTTAAAATTTGATGGCTGCAGCACATTCAACAAAAGTTGGGACAGAGTTAAAATGAGATTGAAAAGTGCACAGAATATTCCAGTAACACCGGTCTGGAAGACTCCACATTAAGCAGGCTAATTGGTAGCAGATTGGGTATGATGATTAGGTATAAAACTAGCATCCATCAAAGGCTCAGTCTTTGCAAGCAAGGATGGCTCTTGCGACATCTACAGTACATTACAGATTTTTGTTTTTGTTGCATTATAGAAAATATGCCAACTTTTATGGATGTGGGGTTTGTATCTGTGTGTGCGCGCGTGTGTCTGTGTATGTAAATACACTAATATATACATAAATTCATTCACATGCTACATGTAATTTAAACACGTCACTTAGTCAACATAGAGGAATTTCTGCGGGAGAACGTGCAAACTCCACACGTACAGAATGGAGGTGACATTCTGACATTCATAACCCCAGCGATGTTGGTGTGAGGTTACCCACTGAGTCACCAAGCCACCTGCTGTTATTTACGAGTTATATTCAAATATATGCGAATCCTCATTTATAAGTTACAGCCTGTCACATATATGAAGCCAAGAGTAGTGATCCACAGGTGTTCAGTGAAACGCCACTTTGCTCTCCGTCTCCTAAATTCAACACGCACTCCACTACTGTTGGGGTTACCGCTGTAACCTATGTGTATAAATCCGTTGCATCCGTGGTTATGGGGCATCGTTTTACTATGCGTGGGAAAAGTTGTTAGCGCATCCATCCATCCATCTATCTATCTATCTATCTATCTATCCGTCCATTTATTTATTTGTTTATTTATGTATGTACTTATTCGAGAAGGGCGTGCTTTGTAGCTTAATTGAAAATTAAATCGGCCAACAATCAAACACTATAATCTTCAATCAATATAATCACTATAATCTCCATTATATAATTCTATAAACTTACATTCTGCGTCACGTTGTATATGACAGCGATAGCAATGGTGATGTCATCAGGAATACAACGGCAAGAAATTGCTGTATTATATACTGCATTCTACATTTGACCTCGGGTATATACCTGTCAATGGTGATATTTGCAGGCTGAAAGCCGTACGAATATGATACTGATTTTAATCTTAGGGCAAACTGCTTTCATGCTCTGCGGGTGAATGAACTTAGTAATAAATACGAAAACACACCAGTTCTTACGGCGAACCGTCGGTAGAAGGCGGACTACGGGTAAGTCCATAGGCAGAGACACGATCCCTCCGCTTATCAGGTGTACAGAGCGGCACTTCATTAGTTCACTGCGGCAGAAGGTGGCACACTTTCTCTCAGCCGAGCTTTGGTGGCAGAGCGAAGATTTTACTCGATAAACAAACACCAGCATGGAGAGTTGCAATCTGTCGCTGCTGATTAAGGTACTTGCGGTGATATCGATCAGCCTGACGGCCGGACTGCTGCTGGATGTCCGCGATCCTTCAGACCTGATCTTCATGAGCGGGTATCCTGAGCTGTGGAGGAAAACCGGGCTGGCTGGTGCCCCGGCCAGGGCCGCAGCCTGCATCCTCGTCGGGGTGTCGCTTCTTGCACTGGGCTGGCTGTACCGGCTCCTCTTCGCTCCGCTGGAGCTGCTCCGCACACCGGACGAGGTGGGCTACATAAGTGAGGACGGGCGCTCCCGTGCTCAGGCTGCCAACGAGGTGCGCCGGAGACGCAAGACCGGGGAGCTGCCACCTATCTACCCCAACGGATGGTTTCGGGTGCTGGATTCGCACATGCTGGACAGGGGGGAAGTGAAGAGCGTTACCGTGCTGGGTAAGTACCGATACCCTTGAAACGCCCGTCCCCGCTGTCAAAAGCAGAGCGGTACACTGCGCATTATCCCGAGGGACGGAGTGGATCGTGCCTTGTGGGCTCAATATTAACGTTTATTAGAGACGTTTTATGACCACGTTAATTAAGATCTTTTAATTTAAGGACGGATGCACATTCTTTGACTTGCATCCCCGATCCTCTTCGCCACGCGTTAAAACAGCCGCGCAGATGTGGGGAAAATAACAGTTAATTGGCAGTTTTGTAACATGAGGGGTTTGAGGTGATTTAAGAGAGAAAGGGTGCCGTTTTTGAATGTAGCACTGAGCACATGTGCACGATTTTCTTCATTTGGTTCTTAAATTAACGTTTCATTTTTAGAAGACAGTTATTTCACATATTCCGGCTATTGAATGCGTTATTAATCGTTTAAAATTACATATAGCCTATGGCCTAATAAATCGGAATATGCTTAATGATGTATAAATTAATTCTGCGTTAAAACAGTCCTGGCAGTAGGCCCTACATTATTCTTTCATTTAATAACTGTCACAAAGAACGGCTAAAAGTAGAAAGACTATAAATTAAAAACGATAACTTATAACAATAACACATAAAATGACTTTGGGTTTTGTTGCCAAGCATGAACTCTTAAGTGATTTACACTTTAGTGACTGGACCTTTCCCAATCATTTCCGTGTGTGTGAATGATTTTGTTTGTTAGATACACACAACCCTTGCAATTGTATGTTGGAGGTATAGGCTATTAACATATAATATTAATAGTAACAATATAATAGTAACAATAATCATAACTAGTAGGTACGGGGTCTCTTCTACGACTTTTACAGTTTATAATTACAAATACAAAGCACCCTTGTAATAAATACTTGAAATTATGAAATGCTGGCCTGCTACTTGTCCAAAACAAGATAACAGCTAACTAAAAAGAGCTTTTAAGTGTGCAAACATTAAGAAATCTGTTTCTGGGTAAAGTGAAAGTTTTTCAGAAAAAGAAAGTAATGAGATATGAGCTTCATGCATGAACGCAGGGAATTTAAAAACACAATGCAATGTTTGTTCCATCAAATTAAATCCCCGGTCTGCAGCCACAATTACAAGTCTGGCTGCACAAAAAGTCAAATCTCATTAAATCACGGGGAGAAATTCCGTTCTTCGTTTGGCTGGGAGTGTCGAACCTGGGCCTAAACGGAGAGCACAGGGTTTGTCACACTCTAATTAGGGCTGTCACGATCATGTATTTTTTGTTGACGATTAATTGTCATACAAATAATTGTGATTAATGATTTGTCTTTTTTATTCATTTTAATCATTATGGGTTACCCTAATCATAGTTTAGTAACACATTTTTAGTAATACATATACCTTATAATGAATTGAATATTGAATACTGGAACACAAAAATAAAAACTGATTTTTACTTTTAAGCTTTGTAAAAAAAAAAAAAATACTGGGCAGATGTGACATAAATAACAAATAAGAAGTTAACCCCCTCGAGATAAAAAGTTAGTTTTGTCATTACCCGATCCGTACCACCTACCTGATTTTACCTCGCACGTCTACACCGCCCGATCCTTTCCTCGTGCCATTTTACGGAGGAATGTCCCAGGTAGCATATCATGTTATTGTTTCACCGTTGAATTATAAATGCGTTGAATTATGGTCAGTGTTAAATTATTAACTTTGAAACTGAATTGATTTTTGGTTATTGATTGAAACTGAATTAATTATTGAAAAATTGATGGTGGTAAAACCATGATTCAATGAAAGATTGAAGATTAACGTTGTTTCAACCTTTTTCTTTGATATGGAATCAATGTCATTTCAACATACAGTATGTATGCTATCTGGGACATATTGTCTACATTTACAGCAAACATTGAAATTAGGGTAGTCTGGGGTAAATATAAGTGAACGAAAATAAAATCTATCTAAACTGGTCTATCATAAGTCTGACAAGTTATTTGGCTAAGCAAGAAATCCTTTGTGAAACAGGACACAAAACCTTGACTTTTATGATTCCGCTGACTTAAAAAAAAACAATCCGTTATCTTTGCTTGTTGTTTTAAGTGTTCAGTCCGGTCGTCTATTTCCAGTTTTTGGTTCAAAACTATTAATAGGCTATCTCATATCTGACATGTTAGTTTATATTTACATCAGTTGAAATTGCTGCTATCCAACGACATGGTATTTTGGTTTACTCATAGCTTTGGTTCACTGCAAACTGAAGTATGACGTTTGGCGTACAATCAAACTCCTTTGTCCGGACCTCTGATATAGGCCTACGGGCACCTCCCTCTACCGGGCAGCTCTAGGCACGAGCAAATTAATTTTACACAACCAACAGCTGTTGTTACGAGCCCCAGTCTAGCATTGGGGCACTGAGCACTGCTCCCCGGGTGCTGAATTAGCTGCCCCCTGCTATGTCACGAAGTCACATATGGGTTAAATGCAGAAAACACATTTCGTTGTAGTGCACTGTGGTGTGTCAACAATGACAATTAATCACAAAAAAACAAAAATGGCAGTCACTCCCTATGCACCTGACATATACATCAAAGCGTCAAAGTCCGAGGGGCGCGTGAAGACGTTACCCAAAAATCGGGCGAGAGTTTGAACCAAATAGGAAGTAAGCGAAAGTACCGACAAGGGCAAAGCGAAAATTAGAAATCCAATAAACCAAACAAATCAAACACAGGAAGATCCAACAAATAAAAGCAAACCAACAACAATAATCAAGTGAGCAGAGCTCCCGAGACGTCTTGCGGTCGACTTTACATTTTGGAAGGCGGAAGTGACGAATGCCGCATACAGCGAGTTGTGGGCGGAGTCTGTGCGTGGCCGCGGAGCGAACGTCGAATGGAGAGCGAGCTTGAGGATTGAGGACGAGGCTGTGGGCGGCGTCTGCACGTGGAGGCGGAGCGAACGTCGAATGGAGAGCGAGCTAGAGGACGAGGCTGTGGGCGGAGCTGAATTTACGGCGTCGCGTAAAACTGCAAAATATATGGCTTCAAAGACTAAGCGTAGTGTCATCTCCTTCCAAAAGAAGCTCGATATCATTACAGAGATACGAAAAGGAAAAGCACACAGTTGTTGCAGACCATTTTGGAGTTGCTAAGTCTACGGTAGACGATATTTGGAAGAGTAAAGAAAAAATCATCCAGCTCACTTGATGCTGGTTAAAAACTGGATGACCACTGCAAGAATAAACCGGGATGATTCGCTAGCTCAGACTGAAATAACATCCTATTATAAGCCTTGCACCTCATAAATATCAGGTAGTTTGTATTTGTACACATGTACGTTGTACTGTACTGTTAATGTATTTCTAATTTACGGGTACCCCTTGGTCCCATTCTGCCAGGATAAGGGAGGTTTGACTGTATTTTGTGTTCAGCCATATTTATATCCAGGGTGCACATAACTGGTAAGCAAGTAGGCCTACGCAGTCGTCATATATGCAAATACATATTTATTGTAGGCATTCGTGCTGTTATGACAATAAATCAGTGTGCATTTTAGCATTTATACCGTGAAAGAAGTAAAAAATTAACTACCTAAAGGTTGAAAACAATGGTAATTCTTTGTCATAAAAGCGCACATACCATACGTACGCATTTGCGCTGCTTCAAGAAATTGCCGCGCGTACGTATCACTGGCGAATGCGTACTTTCGTACCAGCTATGTGCACCCATTATATAACTCCAAATCAGTGGGATAAGAAAAAATGGACAAAATAACATACATTTCTCTGGTTCTTTGTCCTGTTGGCGTAATATAATGACTTTGCTGCAGCATAATCGTGCCAGTCGTCAGTTACATATACAGTCATCCCACCTTAACGAAACCCATAAACACGCACTCAGACACAAGTGCAGGTGCTATGCAGAACTTTTATTGAACGGACAGACAACACAAAGAATCAAAAATTGGAATATCTGGCTAATTATCCCATTCTGGGCTGGTGGAGAACGTTCAGAAGCAGCCCGTAAAATGAATGCGACATAGTGAAAAAAATATAAACCAGATCAGGTTGAGTCAAAATATTGTGGAACGAAGTGGTACAAATCGGGCACTGTCGTAAAATTTGCCTTAAAGGCTAATGCTGCACATGAGCATGCGCAGACGTGCGAGGTACAAATAGGGCAGGTAAGGATCGCTTCAGAAGCGCAACGAGATGTCAAACGTTACACGGTAAAAAATAAAAGTGATGTGGAAGTAGTAATAGAAATACGTGTGTCATTCATCTATTTTTATACAGATTAATGGAAACGATTTTAACAATAATGCAATAAATAATCGCGGTCATCTCTAATAATTGCTATCAGGCAATTATGTAATAATCGTGACTGGACTAGCTCTAATCAATTTTGTCGCTATTTCTTTAGACCTGCTCCCAGTGAGGGCAGATAGCACCATTTGTTACGGTAACGATCACCCAGACACCCTCTTCGGTTCGTTACCATGGTAGTAATTACATGTGTGAAATGTTGCACAGATATAGTTTCATAGCATCTTCTGGAAGGAGTCAGTGTCCATTGCTTGATTCAGTTAAGCTGCCCAGATGTCTGAATTTTTATTTGCATTTATCTTATTTCATTGTAACTACTAAATTATATTGTCTGAAACTATTTTATGACATAAAGGAGTTAAGAAATGAATTCTTTTGGGTGTGTGTACCATTCACAGTTACCACGGTTACCATTTTACACATTGACCATGTGGAAGTGACAGTCAGTAGGACAGTTCCAACATTCCCACACAGGAACGGACTCCCTGTACTGTACTGCATCACATTTTATCCATTAGAGGGGAAACTTTTTGGGCACTTCTTTGTATATTCTGGCTGCTTAGGAGAAGAGAACAAGAGTACCCTTTACAGTAGGGACTCCCCATGTCCAGTTCATGGACTGGTACCAGCTCATGGCTAGTATTCTACCGGGCTATGGAATGCTGGTGGTTTTGCGAATGGGTTCATTCATTTCCAATTTTTCAAATATTTTCAATTTTTTGTGACCCCTTATGTTTACACATTTTAGTTCATATATGAAAAACTGTCTGATGTAAACCAGTCTGCAGAAATGACAACCCCTACTTTACAGCATTGAATCCCATTTTCTCTTATCCAGAAAGGGCCACTGGGTATGTAACTCCCTATTAGATTACTAATTAGAGGACTGATTGGCTGAAGAGTCCTCACATCTGGGTTTGAACAGACCTAAAGGTTATTCCAAAAACCTGCACACACACTGGCCCTTTGTGCACACCCCTACCCCTGCTCTGTTGGAAAGGGGACCCTTTGGGACACTTGTAGGGGCAGTATTAAAGGGCACCACATAAGAGCACCCTTTTCCATTGGAAATGTACCCATAGAGATTGTTTAGACCACAGGTGTCAGTCCTGGGGGGCCAGAGCCCTGTGTAGCTTAGTTATTTCCCTGTTCCACCATAAATGATTCAGCTCAAGAGCTGTGTGGTAATTAGCACAAGGAGCTGAATCAGGTGTGTTAAACGAGGGGAAACCCAAAAATGTGCAGGGCTCCGGCCCCCCAGGACTGGAGTTTGACACCCCTGGTTTAGACCATTGTAAGGGCACTTTATAGGGCACTGCATCGCATCTCCTCCACTAGAAGTACCCTCATTAGGGCACGGTGTCACATCTCCTCCACTAGAAGTACCCTCATTAGGGCACTGCATCGCATCTCCTCCACTAGAAGTACCCTCATTAGGGCACTGCATCGCATCTCCTCCACTAGAAGTACCCTCATTAGGGCACTGTATCACATCTCCTTCACTAGAAGTACCCTCATTAGGGCACTGTATCACATCTCCTCCACTAGAAGTACCCTCATTAGGGCACTGCATCGCATCTCCTCCACTAGAAGTACCCTCATTAGGGCACTGTATCACATCTCCTCCACTAGAAGTACCCTCATTAGGGCACTGTATCACATCTCCTCCACTAGAAGTACCCTCATTAGGGCACTGCATCGCATCTGCTCCACTAGAAGTACCCTCATTAGGGCACTGTATCACATCTCCTCCACTAGAAGTACCCTCATTAGGGCACTGCATCGCATCTGCTCCACTAGAAGTACCCTCATTAGGGCACTGTATCACATCTCCTCCACTAGAAGTACCCTCATTAGGGCACTGTATCACATCTCCTCCACTAGAAGTACCCTCATTAGGGCACGGTGTCACATCTCCTCCACTAGAAGTACCCTCATTAGGGCACTGTATCACATCTCCTCCACTAGAAGTACCCTCATTAGGGCACTGTATCACATCTCCTCCACTAGAAGTACCCTCATTAGGGCACTGTATCACATCTCCTCCACTAGAAGTACCCTCATTAGGGCACTGTATCACATCTCCTCCACTAGAAGTACCCTCATTAGGGCACTGTGTCACATCTCCTCCACTATGAGGCACATCATCATCATCATACTATCTCATATGAAGGGAGCACCTTATGGGCAGCTAATAGTGGCATGTTTGCCACTCTATAGGACACTTGAGAGACTTTCTTGATGGCAAAGGGGGGTGCAGTCCCCCCCCTCATTCCCCACCTAAGTCCACCAGTGTTTCTGTGTGAGGAATGCCCAATAGACATAATTGTCCAGCCCTGAGAACCTTTTGATCGGGGATGTGGTAACGACCAATAAAAGATTAAACAATTATCAATGGAATTAGGTCATGTTTTAGTGCCAAAAATTTATACAGGGTTTCTCTGCCACACTCAGGTGTCACACGTGCATTAGAAAGTCTGGCAGAATCATCAGCCCATGCAGGTGAGATCCAGAGTCTGCCTGCAAATTTCAAAATTAGTGACACATCTTGCACAGGGAAATAACTGCTATCTTAAAAGGTGATGCAGTTTTATCAGCCGGTGCAGTAAGAGTGGCCCGCAGGGTGCAGTTCATCTCAGCTTTCACACCTTGGCCAGTGAGTGGTAAATCCAGCTCGCGGGCCATTCTTCAGAGGGGTTACTTGAGGGCAAATCTGATGCTGGGGCAGAAGCCACCCCCTCATTTCTCTCAACACAGAGAGCTGCACACTCTGTACCCAGCACTGCAAATGTGAGGCTGAGGAATCTCATCTTCCTCGCTAAGGTCCTCCATACCCATTTTTAGTCTCATCCCCAAAACAGAAATGACTACATGACAGAGCGTTAGGGTTATATAAAAGAGCACATTATGACATCATTTCATTATGAGCAATGTAGGACCCCTGGCTTCTGGAACACGACTATGAAAGGATTCTGTTCTGTATAAGAAGTAAGTTAATTTGAGGTTACACAGTCTGCTTTTCCCATCAGTAACCACTCAGTCCAGTGGACCCCTTCTTTTGCACTGGGCTACATTTACGTTGCATCTATTAGCAGAATTAATTTATAGGGAATAGTACATATATAAATACACACAGTTATATAGGTTCACATAGGTGAAAATGGGTTTACAGTCTTTCATGCCTATATTGGTCCTTATAGATTTATCCGTAAGTGCTGCATCCCCAGTGCAGGAACACTGGCGGGAAAAGTGGACTCTTTTAATTGGTCCGCAAAGGCATTTTTCAGCTCTGTGCTGCAGTTTTGCGACCTTGCCAGTATGACACTGACTAAAAGAATGGTAGTGTGTTTGTGAAGCTGAGCAAGGCCAACCTGCCGTGTAGACCGTATAGACTAATGTGGTATTAGAACTGGCCAGGTGTGCCATATATATATATATATATATATACACACACACACACAGACAGATAGATAGATCGATAGATAGATAGATCGATCTTGTGGGGACCGTTTTTCAATCTTTGACTACAGTAAAAGAATTGAAAATGCCAAAAGTCTCGTATTTAGTTTAGTTACATATGGTTAAAGTTAGGGCTGGGTAGGGGTTATGGTTGTCATGTTGGGATTACAGTTTTGTAATCTGTGTGTATGGGGGCATCAAAAATATGATCAAAAAAGAAGTTTCTTACTTTCATTTTTCCATTCCCCGGGGCTTAATGCATTACTACGGCTCGTGTCAGCTTGGAAACCATACAATTTATTAATACAATAGGTGAAGCAGTGTTTAAACCCGCCCACACACACACGCCCAGTACGATGCCTCCTAGCCCTTTGTTGCAACGTGAAACTTCCGAGTCCTTGATTATACCTCGTAGTTATGGCCAGAATAAGGAGCATTTTGTCGCTCTATGATTACAGGGTGGAGTAATCGCACAGCGCGTGAGGTGAGATGGGGCGGCCGCAGTAATCGCACAGCGTGTGAGGGGAGATGGGGTGGCCGCAGTAATCGCACAGCGCGTGAGGTGAGATGGGGCGGCCGCAGTAATCGCACAGCGCGTGAGGTGAGATGGGGCGGCCGCAGTAATCGCACAGCGCGTGAGGGGAGATGGGGCGGCCGCAGTAATCGCACAGCGCGTGAGGTGAGATGGGGCGGCCGCAGTAATCGCACAGCGCGTGAGGGGAGCTGGGGTGGCCGCAGTAATCGCACAGCGCGTGAGGTGAGATGGGGCGGCCGCAGTAATCGCACAGCGCGTGAGGGGAGATGCTCACGCCGGGTGGCTGGCGGAGCCGGTTCAGTCGGCGTTCCCGTCCCTCTGGCTCTCTCGAGTTTCTGTTCACTGGAGTAGGTAGTTATTATGTGAACAGGATAGCCTTTCGGGCACTGAGAAAGATTTGCTTTCTGATTTGTTGCCCTGGTTCCACAACACAAAAAGGTCTTTTTGAGCCATAGAGTTAAAAGGAATCTCCCGTGCTACTCAGACTACTCCTGTCTCCTGTCAACCGTCACATTTAATTACATAATTTAAGTCCCTTCAAGACCCCCACCCCTCCAGGTGGCTGTCATTTGGACCAGGATGGCAGAATGCAACCTCCCACTTTCCACCAGTCTCTCGTCTCCTTGGAAACATTACTCACAAACTGCATTTTTGGGGGGGGGGGGGGGGAACCCAAGGGAAGGCACTGAAGAATTGTATCAATCCAGATACCTTTCATGGGGTGAACCTGAGATCCAATTGTCCAGCATGCCCTAGATACAGGTTGGTTGTGTTGTGTGAGTGCCGTGACTACTACAGCAAGCAAATGCTTTCAAGGTTGTGATCAACATTTTGATGTTGCTGGGCAAATTTTACTCTGATAATAATAGTTAAGCACATTCTAATGAGATTTATAAGAGGATAATTGCAGTAGTTCATCAGTGAAATTAATTGGCTTGGAATATATATTTGAGGATTTGCAGGTAATTTCCGCATGAAGCAGGACTCTCATATTTAATGATATATTGATATATTTTTGTTTGAGATAAAGGATGAGAATCCTGTGTTCATCGGTATACTTTTATTATGCACAAAAATTAAGGCTGTCGAAATTTGGATTTCTCTGATTGCGTTTCCACATTTTGACAACCCACTGAGGGAACAGTATGAGCAAAGATTTTTAATAGAGACCTATAGTATTCCTTCCTGCTGTAAACAACACAAGAGCTTCAGTAATGATATAGCATAGAATATCAGCATTCAAAGCTAAAAACAAACCATTCAGTCAGTATTTGGCTGACTTAGAAGATAAGATATCCTAATTTGCAGTATATATTTTATTTTATTGAAGACTAATTCCTTAAATTGAGTATCATTCCAGTTATTAAGTACACTTTCAATGGTTGTCAGACTTCTGTATTTAGAGCCATTTGCTGAAGAGGTTTTATATTTAGAATGTTTTATTCCTGAACATTCACCTTCTGTTTTAATATCTAACTGAGCGGTTGGTGCTTTATTGCACCCATGTAAGACTGATATACGCATCCTTTATTTTTGTCTTTATGCTGAATAGTTATAGTTGTATATTTGCAGACAGGGTTAGGAAACACTGCATTTGCATTTCGTTTGTCTTTCATCTAAATGTTTTCATGACATCTTACACGTGGCTTTGACTTATATCTAAACATTGAGCCACTTCTTTGAAAACGCTGAGATACAGTTGCAGAAAAACATTGAGACAACTCTATATTTTTAAACATTAAAAATTAGCATTTTTAAATCCTGGATTAATCCTAATTCTGCAGGCAGAAGGCTACACTGAGCAGCATGTTGCTTCCATGTTCAAAATTTCTAAGACAGCAGTATACAAGAATAAGGTGAAGCAGGAGACACTGGGAATGACCAGAAACCAGCCAGGAAAAGGGCGGAAGTGACTTTCTAATGCCAGAGAGAGACTATTAACTTATCCAACAGTTTCCCATGAATCAGTGGATGACATCAAGTGACCTTCAACAGGAATGGGCAAAGTGCAGGTGTGAAGTGCACTGCTAGGACAGTTTGTATCAGGCTCCTAGAAGCAGGACTGAAGTCCCGTAAAGCAAGGAAGAAGCCCTTCATTAATGAGAAACAGTGAAGAACAAGACTGCAGTTTTCAAAAAATATATATTTTCCACAGACACACACCCATAAATTAAGAAATGAGTGACACAAAAAATTGTGCTGTTGTCTCTTAATTTTTTCCACAGCTGTATATACCTTAGATACTGTATTTTCCTCCTTAAAATACCAAGATAATGAGAGACCCTTTTTCTCAGTTTACGGCATTTATTTTTTAGCCCATATCACCCAGCCCAACTTTAAAGCCGTATTCATAGCAGTCATGGAACTGAATGCGTGAGCAAAACGCTAAAGTTATAACATGAATATCCATTTGAGCGCTAAGCTCATGTGTCAGGGGCTGCAAATAAGCCACTCATGGACTGTAGGTGCTACCGACGGGAACGACATGAACTGTCACTAGGCGGTAGGTTCAGCGGTTCTGCCTGAAAAGGAAGTTCAGTCTGTGATGCATAATGTTGGTTAATAATAATATAAGATTAGTCAATGTTTCATGCCTGCCACGCTGTCACAGATCACATGGTCATGTTTTTGTTTGATCTCTGGGGTAATCAGGGTGCCCATGGGACCAAAGGGCATGACGGGCAGAGCAGTCCTTCATGTGATCATGGATGGTGATTTGGGAGAGAGATGATCCTCCCATACATACTCACACATGCATGCATGCAGTTCTGCAGAACACACTCGACCACACGAACATGCACACACGGCTTAGACAAAGGTGTGACGGATTAAGGCAGTCCCAAACAGTAACTGAATCACATTCTTTAAAAGATATAGGAGGAACAAACAGGTTTTAAAAGGTGTTTTCCAACCCAGTGATCAGAAATCCACAGACGGTCCATGTTTTTGCTCCCTCCCGGCTCCCTGCCAGACAGTCAACACTTTTTCCAGGGAGCTGGAAATGAGAAAAAACGTGGACTGTCTGCAGGTCTCCATGGACTGGATTGGGAAACACTGCTTTAAAGGGTGGGCATACAAAGACAGCTTTTTTTATGTGTCTGCAGTGGATAATGCACACATTTTGAGAGTGGGGCCCGGAATCATTGATTACTGGGGTGAGAAAAAACATGTATAGCAGCTTGGGTCAGGAAGAGGTGAACGGGGTGAGTGGTCCAGCTGAAGCACCGGTTCTGCTGCAGTACCAGCCCGAGGTGTGTTTGGTACCGCTTCCAAAAAGCGGCGTAACTCTCTGGCGTGATTTCTCGCTGGCGTTACTCCGAAGTGCAAGTCAGCAGTCTACCCACCTCCACGTTGGCAGTCTTTCTGAAAGTGTCCCTGCATGCCCCCCCCTGAGGATTCCCTCCCCATGTGGTGTTCTGAGGGACGGCCACCCACTACACTGCTGCCTGGATACCCCCCCACCCCACCCCTTTGGGGTTAGATGCAGCTCTTACTGTACAGTTTAGGGCTGCGATGACAGCTGGTCAAACGGAGAGGATTGGCTCAGTTTAGGAGCAGCAATCGGGAACAACTGCACTGGTGCATGGAACTGCAACATCCCAGATTGCCCTAGTGAGGGCGATGGTGTTCTTATCCAAGACCAGTCTCCACAGCAAATGACACCCCCCCCCAACCCCCCCAGGCCTGCTGCCCTGCGACAGTAGCTAATGAGGTCCTTCCCCTGGGCCACGCGTGAGCTCCTGCTCTAGATCCGTTGACCTATATTAAGTCCAGCGCCGAGCGGTCGCTGCAGGTCTGAAACCCGAGTTGTAAAAATGTTCCCATGTCATACGTTTTAAATAATTAAAAAATAGCCAGCACTAGCGGGTCTAAACGCGAAACCATGTCACGTCAGTCACGTGTGTGAGGCTCTAGCATGTTGGAGACTTACCAGCATGATCTGGCCCTGATCTCCATCTGGCCGTTCGTAGGGTCAGGTTCCAGCTAGTGGTTGGTCTGCCTTTCTGGATGTGTACGCTGCCCCTGTGTCCGGACACCACCTCCGGTCAAGTTTCCGGAATGTCCCGCGACAGTTGCCACCGGACTGAAATGACATTTGTGTTTGTCAAGTAGCTTATTCTCTGTAGGCCTGGTACAGCACCAAGGCTAGACACTGGGGATCTGTAATAGGACTGAAGTTTTACCATGTGTATCAAATGTGGGGCTTACACAGTATTTCCCTGCTACCTGGGAAAGGGGGACTGTCCCTTTAAGAGAATAAAACCAAGTGCTTCAGCACAATGGGCCCCAGAGAGACACATCATGTGGAGTGAAGACCCCTAGTGGTTCTGGGATGAACTACACCTTCCCTTGTTTCTGTATTTGCTTGACTCATCATGCATACATCAGAGGTGACGCCCCCTAAAATCACACCTTCGCAAAATCTCGTAGGTGAGCAGGTGGCTGTGTTCCGGGGTCAGGACGGGAAGGCCCACGTTGTGGACGCGTACTGCCCCCATCTGGGCGCCAACCTGGCGGTGGGCGGACGTGTGGTCGGTGGATGCATCGAATGCCCTTTCCACGGCTGGCAGTTCCGCGGCGAAGATGGGAAATGTGTTCATATCCCCTATGCGGAGAAAGGTGTGTGTGTGTGTGATTAATATGTTTGAGGACTGGTGCTTGTGAGTGCCCTAGCTCTCTGTGATTTATGCTTTTATTAAATTCTACATAGAAATTACACTCATATAATGTTTTGGAGGATTCGATGCTTTTATAAAAGTCAGTAATTAAATAATACTTACAATAAAAAAGGGACCCATTCAGTAAATGAAAACGCCTCGCTGAGGCTCATACTGTGACGACTGCATACCTCTCTGGGCCTGCAGTGCCGGAGTTTGCTAAGGTCCGACGCTGGCCTAGCATGGAGATCAACGGCCTGATCCTGGTGTGGTTCCACTGCGATGGTCTTGAGCCCAGCTGGACCATTCCGGAGCAAGAGGAGATCGCGCGGGGCCAGTGGGTGTACCGCGGCCGTACGGAGCACTTCATCAACGCACACATTGAGGTTTGTGTGTGTGTGTGTGTGTGTGAGAGAGAGAGAGAGAGTGTAGGTAGCAGATCCCCTAAGCATTCGTCCTGCACATGTGCACCCCCTGCAGGAGATCCCGGAGAACGCAGCTGATATCGCCCACCTGGCACATCTGCACACGCCAGGCATCGTCAGCGGTGTGGACCTTCGCTACACCAACAGCAAGACCTGGGAGTTCATCCGGCATGATTGGAAGGTGGCATAATCAAAAATGTTGTCTTTCCATTGGCCTGTCTGGTGTCCATCAGTCAGTAACCCCTCCCCCTTCATGCTGTGACACCCAGGTGGAATGGGAACCTGAGCCAGAGCCCAACAAGCACTGCTCGCAGATGCTGGTGAAGCATGCCCTGACTGTGTTCGGCCGCCACTGGCCGATACTCGACGTGAATGTGGTGGCCAGACAGGTGATGGGGACTGGGAGGGGCTCTGGGGGGGAGGGGAGACTCAGAGATGCTGGCATACAGGGGTTCTGTAGATGGGTGGGGGGAGTTAAGACTGAGTGACAGTAATTGGATTGGTTTGGTTTGGGGGGGCCAGTGTGATGACATGCGTTCATGGGGCTGCACCCCCCCGTGTGCTGCAGGTGGGCCCGGGGGTCGTGTTCCTGCTCTTCGACAGCAGCTTCCTGGGCCGCGGCGTCATCATGCACTCTGTGACCCCCGTGGAGCCCCTCCTGCAGTGCGTCTCCCACAGCATCTTCTACCAGGGCAACATCCCCCCCCTGGTGCCCAAGTTCATCCTACGGGCTGAGTGCATCCAGGTATGCCCCGCCCCCTTCCCTCCCCAGTGGCATTTGGGTATGGTGGGTGGGCACCAGTGTTTGGGGGGGGCGGGGTAAAAGCTGTTAACCTGGGGGGGTGCAGGGGCGGAGGAGGGGTCTTACTGCAGGGGGTGCCGTTGTGGGGTATTGCTGTAAATTGTTGTAAATCAGTTTCAAAAGGGGCATTCAGTAAAATTTGCTGCCTGGTGGCGGGGGGGGGGGTCCCTTCATACATTGTACAGTGAGCCCCCTGCCATGATGGGCCTGAGGCTGGATGTCCCTCCACCCCCCCCCCCCCACCGCCTCTGACTGGGTGGGGGGGTCCATTGCAATTCTATTAAATCGCTAATGATTGGTTAAATTTGGTCTTGTCTCTGTTGGGTGGGCAGAGGCACCTAAAAACATCACTGTCTCAGTACAGGGCCCATCATGCACGGGTAAAGCCAGAGTTAAGTCTCTGCGTATATTCAGACGTCTCTATCAAAAACTCTGCCGTGTCTTACAGAGCGACGTGGCACGTTGTCTTCCTCTGTGCCTTGAGTGTCATTTCTTTTGAAATATCAACAATAGCTCGCTTTTTGTTCCCCATTTCCCTCCTACGGCTCAACTCATAATCTCTCTCCGAAGGAGCGACAGCAGCAGCCAGTATCTCCAGTGTTACCGCTATTCACAGTCATAGCTGGGGTGGCGAACTTCTACCCCTTCGCGGTTTTGATTTCTGCATGAACAGTTGTACACTGTACAGGTAGTTAAATGGCATGTGGTCCTATGGGGTTAAGACTTAGTGCCTGTGATCGGAAGGTTGTTAGTTCAAATCCCATAGCTGGCAGAATGATGTCACAGTTGGGCCCTAAGCGAGGCCCTTAACCCCCAATTGCTCCAGGGACTCTGACTCTTATCCGACTCTGCTTTCTCAGTTGTTTGTCACTTTTGATAAAACTGTCTGCTAAATACAAAATTATAATTATTATCATTTGAGAAGTGAATCTAGGCGTGTGGGGTTAGAACCCAGAAGGTCCTGTCGGGAGCTGGGTTCACTGACCGTCTTGAGCCAGCAGGCTTATTTTCCCAACGAGGTCCATGACGGTCCTGTCGCTTTCGACCTCCCAACAGTTCGAACGGGATGTGATGATCTGGAACAACAAGAAATACAGCTCCAAGCCCGTCCTGGTGAAGGAGGACTCAGCCATCCAGAGACACCGGCGCTGGTACAGCCAGTTCTACACAGAGAACAGCCCCCGCCTCCGCTACCAGTACGACACGCTGGACTTCTGACCAGCTGTGCTGCCGCTTTGCACCTGCATTTGAGTGTGAAAGAATGACCAAGGGTGACGGCTTTAATGAGGAGAAGTGTGGGATTGTTACACAGGCTGTGGGCTGGGGTGGAGGGAACCACTAGGGGGCGCTGGACAAAGAGAGATGCAGGATGCAGGGAAGGGGCCACTTAGAGAAGCTCGCAGAGCTCTTGTGCTCTTTTTAACAACAAAGCCAGTAGTCCTATGCATTTTTAAGCAATTGCTTTGTCAAAGTATATTATGCCCATAAGAGTGTCATTCATAAATGTTACTTGAAAAGGAGTGCAGCCTTAGCTCTCCTGCCCTAATGATTCACTATTTTCCTCAGCCACCTTTTTATAATAGATTTTAAACTCAAAACAAGTCTATTTATTTTTCTTACACAACAAGCACGGCATATATGATAATCCTGTTGTTATTATTAAAAATGCTTTTCTTGTTGTTATTACGGAGGAATTATTGAATTTAAAGTGCACTAAACATCTGAAGATGGAGGGAGCACAGATTCCAAATGCGAAAGAGATGTGAGTAATCCCAGTGTACCGACTGTGAACACAAAGCTAATTCTCCATCCTTTGGGGGGGGGGGGGGGCTATAAGGAGGTCAGCCAGGGTCCTGTTATTTCCTTCCTTCCCCTTTAAGTGCCTCTGTGCTCCCTATTCTGGCAGACTTAAAGGGATGGGCTGGTTTTAGAGCGATATTCTCTCTATGCAGTATCTTGGACCTACTTTACATTTTTCTTAGCAATTACAGCCACCCAGAAGGTGGAGGGCAGCTTTTTTCTCTCTTTTTTTCTCGCTATGTAATTAAGACACCAGTCGTTGATTACAGCAGCGTCTCCCGCTGCAGAACGATCCGTCTCCAGGTGGCCCTGCAGGTTCCGTTGCTCCTTTGTCTCTTTTCCGTTTCTGATCCCTCATGATCTCCACGATGCCGGATTTTTAAAAAAAAAAATAACAAGAGATCTTAATGGCTGTATTTGTATTTGAGAGGTTCTCCTTGCTCTGAGCACGGGGGCTGCACTATACACCAGCACCTGGAACACTGTTCAGCTCCACTTGCCTCATCTGCACTGCAGCAAGGCTGCTGTAGAGTGTGGATTGTAGCAGGACCCTTTCAAGGGGGTGGAGTTGGGGGGGGGGGAGCTGTATCCGCAGTACAGCTCGGAAGAACTCTATATTCTCCAGCTAGGTAATTGAGTGGGTGGGCTGGACTGGAATGGAATACACACTATTTAATTACTGTACTTGCTTACAATGGAACAGGGTACTCATTGCTCAGCGGTTCTCGTTTTTATTGGAACTATTACTCTGGAATCAATACTAACAGCTTCCCCAAACATGTGGTTTGGATATTTCCTCAATTATGCTTGAGTTGATTTGAGTTAAACTGCAAATGGACAGTTATTAAAGCACATGTCCGCAGACCTCAGAGGTCTCATATTTCAACACCTCTTGCAAGTCATCTATTTTTATTCAGACTTGCAAGGCCTGTTTTATCCAGGCTGACTGAAATGTATAAATAAAGACCAGGTTAAAAATGGCAATAAATGGTGGCTAATGGTCTAATTAACATTCTGGTTGTGTGAATAGTTTGTTGCGGAAGCACAGCAGCAAATGTAGATAGCTTCACAGAAATAGCTTATAGTTGGTTTGCACTCTGATGAAATGGATTTTTGTAATGGTGCAATAGGGTAATATGTGTAGAAAGAGTGTAGCTTCTCACTCTAACAATGAGGTCACAATGATAATCAAGCACCAATCAGAGCAGTGGCTGCGGAGGCCGTTTATTTACCTGTACTGTCAATTCAATATTGGTGCAGCACAGGTTTCCCTAACTGGATAATGGCTACAGACGGATGCGGAAAATCATCCATTTTATGATCCAGGGACTCTTAATACTGTGATAATTCTTCTCTGCAAAAATGGTACTCAAGCAGCCGAATATGTAGCGAAGGGTTAAAGCGAAACCCTTAAAATGAAAAGCACTGGTTATCAGCTAATTATCAGTAATTCATGGAACAAGCAAACCTTAAGACAGGCAAAGTATGAACTGCTTGCTAGAAGGTAACTTGACTTTCTTGGAACATGGGAAGGTTTCAGTCTATCAAATACCATGTGAGTGGACTGATAGAGACTTTAAAAATGTGTATTAAAGCCTGCACACTCCCGGAGGCCATGGCCGACGTTGGGTAAGGAAGACAGAAAACCCTGTCTGTGTATGTACAGAGAGAATCAGAAATCATACTTTATGTACTAATTGTGGAAAAACAATATCTGAGTCTTATTTTCCCTTTTATAAAACAGATTTGAAAATTATTTTTGTAATTGCAATGCTTTAAAAATGTTATATCAGCATATTATTTTATCTTCACTTGCTTTTTATACCGGATCTCTGCTCGCTTTATACAGTGTATCAGATAAGGAAGTTTATGCTTTTATTCTTGTCATTGCTGCAAAAATAAAACGAAACAACAGCGACTTTGTCTTCTTATTGGCTTCTTAGTCCCCATTCACATTCACTTTTGTTTGACAGAAAACAATTGTAGACCTTGTTATACAGCCATATAAGCAATCTGTGCATTATTCACCCCTCTGACACGGCTCAGCTACTCGCATCATACCTATTTCTGTGAATTATGTGAAACACTCAACGGACATCCATGAAATGACAGGAATACCAATTACCTTAATTAAAAAAAAAAATAAGTGTGACAGTATTTAACCGGGACACTGTTAAGCAACGGCATGTACGATTCTGGTACATGTTTAAAGTCATTTTAGTCCCACTCAAAAAGTATTCCCATTTGTGTTTAGATTGTACTTCAGGGCAAATCTACACAGAGGAGGGAGTAGTCTTGTGACTGAAGTCTGCTGCACCCAACGCTGGATTTCGTACTTATCTTGGGAAAGTGGGCGGGGCTTGACCTTATATTCCGTCAAATAAACCGTGGCAGGAACAGAGGGCACCTTGTGTCACCACCTCTTTGAAATGTAGGACTGCTGAAGAGCTGGAGGGTTTGCGTGTTGAGCTGAGGACAGGTCAAGTGTCTTCAGGTAGGCAAGGGTGTATTTTAACATACTGTCAATGTGTGTTTGTGAAGACGATGGAGGAATGTTCTGGAATTGACTCTGAGGGGGGAGTTCAAGTTATGAGTATGGAGGGGGAACCAAGAAGGAGCCAGAGTGCAGAGTCAGCTGTGGGCACAAGGGGCGCGGATTGGAGGAACTCAGCAGGAGAGCTTTTGGTGGGTGAAGCACCAGATGCCGTAGCAGTGATGATGAGAGACACGGAGGAGGAGCTGGGAGCAGCGAGAGAGCAGCTCATTTCCAAGCCACTGGAAGGGGGGGAAACTGCAGGGAAGGTGACTGAGCGGCAGGGAATGGAGTCAGAACAGGAAATGAAACTCCACACAGGCGGGGAGAGCCAGATCGACGCGGAGGAGGAGGAGGAGGAGTGTCCGATTTGCACGGAGCCATACCAGACCCAGGGTCAGAGGGGTCGTGCCATGCTGAACTGCGACCATTCTGTGTGCCAGCAGTGCCTGGGGGAGATGCTCATGCGACGGGCTGATGGGACCAGGGTGTCCTGCCCCCTCTGCCGCCAGAGGACCCCGCTGCTAGACTGGGAAATCCGCCGGATGCAGGAGGAGGCGGTGCTCCTCATGGACGACTCCCATCTGGGGCCTTGCCTCCCGGCTGCCCCACCCCCAGCCCAGGCTCCGCCTCCTTCTGAACCAGGGCGGTGGGCTGAACTGGAGAGGCGGCTGGAGTCCGGTATGGACATGGAGCTGGTGTGCGGTTGTGTTAGGTACCCCCCCGGGTTTGTGCGGCTGCTCCCTCAGCTGAAGCACAGGTGCCGATGTTGCTACTTGGCTGCGCTCCTCCTGCTCCACCTGGCTAAGCTCAGCTGCCTGCTCCTGGTCTTCCTTCCTGTCATGGTGCTGGTGTTACTGTTCATCCTCTCCGCCAAATGAACACTCATCTTCTTCCCACATTATCCTTTCGGCCAGTTATCTGACCAGTTATTCCTCTTGACCTTTAAATGCAGGGCTGCAGCATGACACCCGGGCAGATTCAGGGGGCCCAGCTCTTCACAGGGGCCCAGCATATGGAGAATTATTCATGGTGGGGAACCAGATGACATTTTGTTGGGAGGCCCAAAATTTCTAGCTACGCCCCAGTGTAAACATATTTTATCATGTCCTCGTAAACTGTCCTGTGTTTTCAACCTGCAGAATGTCCCTAAAACCACAACCTCTCTAACCTAAAACAGTCAATAGCAATCTAGTTACCTTTTAACTGAAATCTGACACCTTTCTGGTGATATCTGCCGCTGGTTATAGACCTAACACTTACTCTGCCTCTAAGCTATTTTTGATTGCACTTTCTCAAAAACTTAATTTTCTGCTTGAGAAAACACATAGATTTCACCGTCCAGCCAGCTGACCAGAGAGGTGAGGCGTCATTGGGAATGTTTTTTGGATACCATCTATTTTTACAAGGTTTCCAGCTATGAGTGTAAGCACACAGGAAAATAGGTCAAAGCCCAGTTTCTGGGCAAGCCGCAATGCAGACCGTTTCATTTGACGAAAACTAGTGATTATTCAAAAACTCAACTGTTTGCGTTTATGTTAATATTTCATTTTACATTGACAACATTCTTTGCCTGATTTTGCAATATTAATATTCAAAATTATTTTTGGGGGAAAATCTAATTTTCAAGATTTCTATTAACAAATTAACAAACATTATTCTTTGAGTTCTCTGTTTATTTTAATGTTCTTTTCTACTTGGGTGATGCAGAAATATAATCGCGTTCATTAAAATCCTTATGCACTATATATGTTTTCAGTGGAAAAGTGATAAGGGGCTTATGCGTGCACACACACAAACACACACACACACACAGATTTGTAATTATATCTTTGTGGGGACTCTCCATTCATTTCTATGGAGAAAACTCTAATCCCAACATAATGACCTTAACCCCTACTCAGCCCTAACCTTAACCATAAGTAACCAAACATAATATGAGACTTTTGACATTTTTACTTTTTTGATTGCATTCACAGAACTTTGTATGGACCTGAAAAAATGGTCCCCACAACATTAAAAAGCAGGTTTTTATTACATTGTGGGTGTCACACCCTGCATTCTTTTCCCCCCGTTTTCCTCTCGTTACAGCCCTCGTGTGGATCACTCCAGGTGCCTCTCGTCTGCTCCCTCGTCAGTGATGTATATAGTGCCTCCTTGTCTCAAGCTCCCCAGTCTAGTCATTGCTGTTGCTGCCTGTGTGTCCTCCCCAGTTTGCCCTGTGTCCTGTGCTCTCACCTGATCCCCCCTATGCCCTTTTAACCCCTCATGGTCCATTTCCTTTTGCCATGCTTGTTGTTTCATTTAACGTGACAGTGGGGGGCATTTGGTCCCCATAATGTAATATAAACCTATTACACGCACACACACCACACACACACACAAACCTCCGGGCACACGCATTCATTTTAATTTAACTTGCTGATTCTCTGAGAAGAAAACAACGAGACGTCAATATCTCGCTCCAGTGCCTATTATATTGGCAGTACGCAATTACAGACAAAGAGACCCTCGGGACATGAGGATTCTGCAAAAAAAGACAGTATTGTCTATCTTCAATAATACGCACGCGTCACAGGTAACGCATTACCCCGATAACCCTAAAAAGGGGGTCAATAATTGAGTACCAGAATTCATCAGCAAACTGTCCACGCTACTGCGACTGTTTGTAACGCGCAATATTTACATTTCACAAAATAAGTTATTAGTTTAATTTGTAAAGAAAACAATAGTTTATCACTTGTGTTAATGGCGCAGTAGATGTGAGACTCCCGGCAGATGTTTTTCGTGTCTTTTATACCAAGGAACAAATGCTTCTTGGTTTTGTCCTGGCTTTCGACTTTGCTTATTAGAATTGTTGGCTGAATTTAGGCATCTGTCTCACTGGTGCCGTCATACATTTCAGAATGGAACATTTATTTATTAATTGTCGTCTTTATTCATATCATTATCCAGCTTCAACTGAATCTATCACATTGCAGTTTTTTTCGCATCACAGTGTCCCTCCAGCAGTCCTTCGGTGTCGGTGACCCAGTTTGTGCATCTCTCGCTGGCTGAATGTATGAAACTCTGCGGTGTGGTTTTCCTGCCATGTCCCCTTGGCTGTCTGCCGGTTCTCAGTGTTGATTAATTCAGAGGACTGGTTTTCACTCTCTGCTCCGTGCGTGTGTATCCTTCGAGCGCCAGGACGCGAGGATGCCTGAGACAACTCGACATGACCACATGTTAAAAGAAAATCCATTTATAATGTGCGTTAAATGGACAAAACTGTACGTAGTATACTAACTGCCAAAAGAAACGCGTTAGTTAGACTAGTATTGTCCGGCATATTCACTTGATGGTCTCCATGTTGTAATTCTGGCATGAAGAATAAAACATACACTATTTGGATGTGCTGTGTCATTACTGGGATGTCGATGTGAGTGTGTATGATGCTTTTTTTATCTAGGATACGATGCTGTTATATAACGGCTGCAATGCAGGCTGCTTGAACAGTTGGAGGGGGGGATGGGACACGGGATTTCTTGTCTGCACTTTGTGTGGCTCCCGGAGCGCGCGGGATGCTGGACGCCTTCGACACTTCTGCTAAAGCGCAGAAAGGGGCGGTTGCTCTCCCCATAACCTCATTTCACTTTCTGTGGTTTTTGTTCTGTTTTGACTACTCTGATGACTACTAAGACGTCTGTTTGTTTTACAGAGGAGTGTAAATATTCCAATTCACAAAAAACACATACATCTGGCATTATATAGCCTACAGCACAAAACTTCCAAACGATAAGAGTCTTGTTATTTAGTTAGATGAGTAGCCTACTTATTTCGTGAATATATGGTCACGTTTATTCGTTTCTATCCTGATTATGTAAACGTTTGATTACTTACAGTTTTATATTAATATACTGATTACCGTCTATATATGAATTAAGCAAGTAGAATTAACATTTTGTTATCTCTTATCTCACCAAGCGTTCCTGAACTGCTTAAAATTAACATACACATGTGTTTTTTATATTTCCCGCGCGCAGCCACTTTCCATAAGGATAATACATAATTGATGATGCAGATCGATTGTGACCTAAATTAAAATGCATGTCCAAGTTCATTGCTGTTTCATTGGTGCCATTCAGCTATGATCGTTTTTGACACGGTGGGTGCTTTGCAGGGGGTTAAATAATTTCCTGCTGTATAAAAATGAAACCGATATGCGTGACAGGTAATTGCATCTATTACTGAAGGTATGCTTTTTCGAACACCCAAAGGCAGAATATCTAACAACAGAGTGAATGTGCACATTTTAAAAGGCAGAAATCCCACTTGCGTGTTTATTTGAACATTGAAACCAAACGCTGAGGTGACTTTTCCAAAATCATTTCAGAGAGACTTGTTTCCTTGGTAACCGGTCTGGTTAAAATTTTCGCAGGTACTCAGATGTTACTTGGCCTGTATTATGTGCTGTTTCCCGTTAGTGATCTCGTTCTCTATGCAAAAGCGATTTAAATTAATCATCTTAAACCATTTTCAATCAAAATGCAGCACGACAAGACATATTATTCCCCCGGCAGTATATATAGGTCAGACTAAAGTGTATTTAATCCTAAAATCGCTGCTCTTAAGGTTGAAACCAGAAATGTGTTTTTCAAATTAAATAGTCTAGTTTAGCTGTAAATGTGTATAAGTGGGAATTATTATTAAAAATTAGCATTAAGTAGCCTACAGTCAAATTAAATGTTTGTTTTGGGTTGCTGGGAGGCTATGTGAGAAACACCGTTCCAGAATTTATCAATTTTGTGTTACATTTTACCAATATTAGTCGTTGGGTCCGTTTGAGGCCGACAAGTTTTATGTATCTAATTTACCAGATAAGTTTCTTTGCCTTACATTTTACAATAAGGCTGCTATGAAACTGGTCAAACAAGAGAGATAGTCCAAATGTCATCTTTTCTTTCGATAGTAGCCTTTGTTTATGAACTCGTATTTTTACGCATACAAAAACTTATTACGCTGCCCATAATGGACACAATATCGCATTTTGTAGGATATAAACGCCAGACAATATACTTAAACATTTTATACTACAAATTCAAGATTTGTATACCCTTCCGCCCACGCAATGATCTCCTTTTGTGTCCGATACTATCTTTTTATGATACGTTCATCTTTAGATCTAGATCTAAAAGCGACACGTGGAATACAAAATCCACATATTCGGCACAAATAATAATTTGTACCGTTAATGTAATCCGAATAGATATAGTTCGATATCTGGTGAAGACCAAAGAGACAGAGAAGACGACGGGGAGCGCGCATCCGTGTGCGAGCGCCGCTGTCAGAACCAAGGACAGCCACACACTGACTATCGCAGCGAAGCGGAGACGCGGCTCAGTGCAACCTCCGGCTTCACCGAGGTGGGATCCAGCGGACGAAGCAAAAGGAGAAGACTGTTTTGTTAAGAGAAAACAACGTACGTACATCCGTGACTGCATCCTGGAGGGATTGTTAGACAATAGGAGTAGGATCTACATCTAATGAATAAAATCAGGAGGATAGTCATGCAATGAACATCGGGATGTGAGAAGGAGAAACCTTAAGAGCGCTGGTATGCTCATATGTGGTCGACGGTCGTGTACATTCCTCCACTGTGCATACAGATCTAAAAGCAAGCAGAACGGGATCGGAAACAACAACGTGGATCGGGTAAAACGTGTTGCCCAGCAGACAAGCGCAAAAACAGCAGCAGTGAGCACGGGACACGGCTGGATCGAGATGCGTCTTATGCTGATGGCCGTTTTCCTCTCGTGCTCCATTGCACGGGTCGGTTGCGAACCAAAAATGGTGAATATCGGGGCTGTGCTCAGCCAGAAGAGGTACGAGCAAGTGTTCAAGGACGCGGTCACTCAAGCAAACCAACTATACGGGAGAGACAAATTCAAACTGAACGCCATTTCCGTCACCCACAAGCCCAATGCAATTCAGATGGCACTCTCGGTCTGCGAGGACCTCATCTCAAATCAGGTAAACCAATCTAGCACACAACGGCTCCTGTCTCAGCCCGATCATATATACCTATAACACCCTGTTTCTGAAAAGCACATTGATTTTCATGGTTCCCAAGCAGCTACCGTTTGCTTTCATACGTAATTCGGCAGATCCACTCGCACCGGCAGTTTTCACACAAATGTTCGGCGTTTTCGGTGCTGAAGCTTTTTGTTCAGCGATGGTGCGGTCGTCTGTCTCTCCTTCTCGGTATAGCTTTAGTCACTGAGTACAGAACTCCGGGGAAGACGCCACAAAACGCATATTAACAGTCCACGGTTTAAAGATGCAATTAATTATTTCCAAAGGTTTGGTAGTCTGTCTGCTGCATGGCTCCTTATTGTATATCTTACTGTGTACTTACTGGTGCCTAGGTATAGGACTAAAGAATTTTTATTCAATCAAGCAAACATTTTCTTACTTTCTTTACATTTAAATGCATTTATAGGCAGTAAAACCGTATATGTATGTCATCAGTTTGAGCATTTCTCCAGATTTATAACGATAAGCGAATGGACTGAATAGAAAACTGCATAACGGACTAAACGCAGGAAGAGTCATTGTTTTGTAATGATTGTTTTTATGTTAATTAGGTCTACATCGGGACGTCAACTATTTAGGCATATTTACTCAAAAAACCACGATAATTCAATGATTTGTATAAAATGTATCCTGGTAGGCTATATAAAAACACATGATGCAAAAAAATCATGCGGCGGTTTTCAAGTAGCCTATAACATGAGTATTTGAATAAGACCATAGCATTGGATACAGGATTTTCAGACTTCATTCAAACGTGTATAGAACTATAAAATTACAAGACTGCAAATTATGAAGAATATTCATTTCATCAAGGTCTTCATGAAACATTCAATAAATGCACCGGACTGACTGACATCGGCCATACACCGGCCCTTTCTGGCAGTGTCGCATTATAGTTTTCATGATACACCGGTGAACTGAAGACGCGCCCGCTGAGATTTCGCCGGAACAAAGTACTGTAATTAATACGGAAACGGAGTTTCCTCCGCGATAAGCTGCAGACGTTTGAAAGCTGGGCAGATTGAAGACATTTAGATGGTGTTTTCAGAAGTGCTGGCAGAGGAAATTAATGCAGAGCCTATTAACTGAGTTAAAGGGATGATTTAATATCTGTAAAGTATCCACTATGAATCGATTGCAGAATTTGCTGAATTAGGTGACGCATACACAATTAGACGTGTCTGCTGCAGATTCTGTATTCACTTCTCGAGCCATCCGAGCGCTTTTCGCCAACTAGGCGTTTAATATGGCGCCTGGCCAGCGAGTATCACTTTTTGCCTATGGGGAAAAAAGCAAAAGGCCCTTAAAGGGTTTCGTAAAACGCCCTGTTTAATTACGCGGCATAAAACTGCGGTTTAACACAAACCGAACGAATCGCTCTGTATTGCAAAGATTTTACTTTTGACCGCACTTCCAAGTTTACAAGTCGCTGGAAAATATTGCAGTGAAGTATGGGAAAATGTGTTGCTGCAATTCTTAAAGCATCTAGAATAAGTCTGACAAACAGTATTTAAAAATACAGCTTTATATAATAATAGGACAAGGCTGATGCATGTGACTGGCCGTTTGAGAGCAGCAGGACGGTGTGGTGCAGTAGTGCGTGGGAGATGCTGCGCTCCAGTTGGGTACCACAGGACAGGGCTAAAACCGAGGGCTAAAATATCGTGACCCTAATTATCCTCAGCAATAGTATCCAGCTGTAAAAATATGTAAGCTTTGGGAAGGTCACCTTAATCTGTGTTATTTTAAAGAACCTGAATTCATTTTGCATTGTCGCACACAAGAATATGAAATGGTCACATGAACCAAATATAGTACAAATAAATAGTTCTCTTATTTATCTACATGCTACATGTCCTGATTCCCCTTGACCAGAGCAGACCTACATACACTGTAGGTTCTCCAAAGATCAGGCCTTCTGTAGAGTAGCAGTCTTCCATATTTTTCTAAGCATTATTCTTTCTAGGACAATTTGAGTTGTCCTATTATATATCCGCTGTGTAAGGCAACACAGAAATCTTGAAGTAACGGGCAGTTGGAAGTGACCTCTTTCTGTAGCAGAGGGTTATGTTTCTCTTTGAGAGGTTTAAATGGAGCGTTCATTAAGGACAGACCACCAAGTCCCTCAGCATCATTGCAGGTCCATGATTACCCAGCCATTACCTGTGGTAAGGAGCCCATGGTACGACGTTCAGTCACTCCTGTTTTCCTCCAACAGGTCTACGCCATCCTAGTCAGCCACCCTCCGCAGTCCAACGACCACCTGACCCCCACCCCCGTCTCATACACCGCAGGTTTCTACCGCATTCCTGTGATGGGGCTGACGACACGAATGTCCATCTACTCCGACAAGGTGGGTCTGGATAAGGGCATAACTTTGGGTTGGGCATTGGGGTGTTGAGGTCTCCATCCATTAAAGGGGGTCCAGGGGGTTGTGTTGGCTGGTTTTGATTATTGGGGGGGTTACAACCCCCCTCCACCCCCATAATTTACGCCCATGGATCTGGGTACCAGCATTCGAACAAGATTGTATAAATGGTCTCCGATCTCATTTACAGTGAGAGCTACATCTAGAAGGAAAGTACTCCTGGGAACTATATATAAAATGCAAGATTATAGAAGCTAACGATTGGTCAGATTTGGTCTCTTCCAATTGGGTGGGCTGATGTTCCGTTTCGATGGACGACGCCCACCTGTAGCCATGCCCCATTTTCGAAGTCACTTATGTTCCAGTTTCATTTTGACATCCAGTGAAATACTTGTAAGACCTTAATTGTAATGCCCTGCTGGTGCTGATCCTCCTGTGTGCCACGCCCCCCTCGTTACCTCGTGTGGAATCCCCGTGTTGTCAGCTGTTTCTAGTTGTGTTAATCAGTTTGTTGTATTTAAGTCCGTGTCTGTGTGTTTTGCGTGAGTCCGGTCATTAACGTTGTGCAGTGGTTGTATGTTCCTGCTTGTCGTTACCCAATTCCTCCAGTCCTGCTCCGGCTTCCCTGGTCCATAACCCGTGAGTCATGACTCTTAACTTTACAAAATGATGTTCATATATTTACACAGCATAACAGACTTGCAATTGCTCTTATGTCTATATAACTATTATATAAAGAAGGTCAACAAGGAGTCATAATCCTCACGATATTCTTTCAATGGCATCTGTCATTTACTAAACCTGATATAATTAATGCCTCTTTTCCTTAACAGAAACACCTTGTATGCCGAACAATTTAATTTACATTAAATTTACATGGTTCTTGCGCGCTGTCTGATGCACAAAATGGTGTCTGCTGTGTACGCTTGTAACACTTCCTCAGTTTAACAACTGGGTACTCAGGAAAGCAGGAGATTGGTGCCAGGTCTACCTGAGTGTCCTTCCCGCAGGCGGCGGCGTGCAGAGGTGGCGGCTCCGTGAGGAATTCACCACATATCACTTTATTTTGAGAGAGGCCAGCTTAGTCAAAGGCTGTGTCTTACACTAATAATCTGGGGATTGTAGCTTTATGTTCCCCGTTCAGAGCAGAGCAGTGACCTGCCTCATTAACCGTGACTTGTTCCTTGAAGTCGGCTGGGGCCTTGTGCACTGGGACTCTTCATTTACATATTTAGCCAACGCTTTTGTCCGAAGTGACGAAAGACTGTGGGTCCTTGAAGAGGTTCAGACGGTGTCCCCGGAGTCGTTGGGGTTACGGGCCTTACTCAAGGGTCCAACAATGATGGGACCTTGCAATCAGAGACACAGAGTCCTAACCCGTGTGGTCAGACACCATCCCATCTCCTTAGACCACATGACACCCAATAAACAATGTCCCAATGGAATATGGAATATGGAAAGTTATTGCTGTTTCTTCCAGGTGTAAACCTTGTCTTCTGTGTGTCTCAAGCTAAGAACTGAGGGATACTAGGCTTGGGTGGTATTACGGTAATATGGTATACCGTGGTATTTTGGGTATACCGTGGTATTTTGAAATTAGCCGAACAGGTGGTCCGAAGACTTTTATTGTAGAAGAACCTCCCCCCCCCCCACTCGGCAAGTTTTATTGTTAAGTTTTCAAATACCAGACTTTTGAAAATACTGTTAAAATACTGCATACCGCGGTATAAATTCTGGCCCCCATGATGGTATGAAAAATTAGATACTGCCCAAGCCAAATGGTCACCATAGTTTCTCCACTCTTAAACTCCATCCCTCTACCCCCCCCCAGAGCATCCACCTGTCTTTCCTACGGACGGTCCCACCCTACTCCCACCAGGCACATGTGTGGTTTGACATGATGCGCGAGTTCCGCTGGAATCACATCATCCTGATCGTCAGCGATGACCACGAGGGCCGCGCCGCCCAGAAGAGGCTGGAGACGTTGCTGGAGGAGAGGGAAACCAAGGTGAGATGGAGCAGGACCACACCCCAACGCCACCCAGAGGCCAGCCAGGGCACTGCGGGCGTGTCTGTTGCGTGTGCGTGTGTGTGTGTGTGTGCGTATGTGTTGACTTGTGTTGACTATTTCAGAGGTCTTCTATGTATGTAACTGTTTTCTTTTTTTGTTGTGTAAACACATCTCTTTCCATTTTGTAACATTGGCTAACATTTTTTATGCTAGAGGCATCAACAGCGTCTTAAGTGGTTAGCTGAGGAAACTGTGCATAATGCTCATCCCACATTGCTTTCGCCACAGTCAAATTCTCCTGTGTCGACCCAAACTGTGAAGACTATAACCTGGGACTCTGCAAAACATCAATAACCCCACGACACATAACCCTGCGTGCTTCCCCAGCCTTTATTTCCAGTCGCAAGTGCCTGTTTAAAGCAACGTTGACCTGGTATATTTCAGGAGATGCTAGTGGCCCAGATATTGTCCTGGTTTCAGACTTTGTTACTTTCCGAGGTCTTGATGGTCTCAGCGCGCTGCTAAACGGTGAGGAAATGGTCCTGCATTCAGGTATGGTGTAAGCTTTTGAGACACAGCGAACAGGACTGGTGTCGATTCTCCGCTCCGAGGCCGAGTCAGTCGGCGAATGTTGCGTTTCTGCTGGATATTTATGTTGAAGGCCCTGTCTCAGATCTCTTATGGCAGATTGTTGCTTGAACAGTGGCAGAATTTATTGGGAATGATTAAGAATGTACTGTGTTTTGAGCCGATCTGTATCACTATCGTTTATGTCTTGTGAATATTGTTTGTGAATGTATTTCATAACACATTGACTGAATCTGCTAAAGGACTGTTTGTCTCTTCATGGTTACTTCTATGGCATTTGATATTGACATACAAAAGGAATTTTTCTAAATATTATGCATATTTTATGAAATACTATTACAGTTAGCAGACCCATGGGCCAATAGCGTTTTATGCTTTTTACAGCTGTATATATTCATGGAGCAGTTTGAGTCAAGCATGATGCTTTCCTGACTTGAATTGAGGATCTTCCTGGGTCTTGATCTAAGCACCTTTTATATATAGACACAAGTGCTTGACTTTAAGCAAAACACTACCCACTAGAACAGTCATAATGCTGGCACATTCTCTTGCTTTGCAGTTCAATGGATAGCTATGTTGGCAGTTAGTTCTGAAGGTTAACATACAGTAGAATACTTCCTGTTGTTCCGTTTTTAATGCTTCACGATATTAATGTTTACGCACATTGATAGAACGTTGAATGACACTGGTTTATGTAAATGCCTGGTAGGCCTAGTTACTTTTATTTTATAGGGGTTACATGAGAACTGGCATAAAACATTAAAAAGTTAATGGGCAGAAAATATTTACATCGTCTTGTCAAAAATGATGTGCATGGACGTTCTTTAAACCTGTGCTTTAAGTCTGTGATGATGAGTTTTCCTTGTTGTTTTTAGGTAACCTGGCAGTGTTTCCGTAAACGATGTAATTGACTACCTAGTGACGGCTTTTAAGAGACAGAACATGTTGTCTTCCAAACGTTCAGACAGTTTCAGGCTAATGCAACGATGTGCTTTTCCATGTACCTTCCTTGGGTTTAGCTCTTTACCGCAACCCTCTTTTCAAAGGTGCATGGTAAATAGATGCCTGTTTTCTTGCAACGTGGCATTTTTACTTAAAAACACAACAGTTTACTAAGATGATTAAATGCGACGCCTACACAAGAAGCAAGAAAAGCTGTAAGATTACATTAAAAGGTATAGAAATGTTATAACGGTGCTTCTGCTAACTGCATAGGTTACGCTTTTCTCAAGCACGGTCTGCTTATAAAGCATTTCATGGGGTAGAGTGTGAAATGTATTTTTTATCAGATTATATGACTTAAGGAAGGTACTTTTTGAGCAGCTGGTGCTGGTGTGTGTGGTTTTTTTGCCATTTTCTTGTTTGTTGCACTGAGGTCTATCATCCCTTAAAAAACAGTGAAGGCCTTAAGTATCTCGGCAGAAGAACGTTATGAGAAACAATTCATAAGAGCTCGTTTGTGCATTTCCCCTTCTTTGGATTCTTCTGGTATTCTGTTGTTCTCTCTGTGCTGATTCTTGGCGTGTGCTCGAGCCTTTGGTAGGTTTCACTGTGTTGATTTCTTATTCTTGGTGAACTTGGATGGGGGCGGGACATCACAGAGGTTGTAACTTATGTTCATTGGCTATGTGTGCTGTCAGTCAGAAGCTCATGTTATATTAACAAAAGAAAAAAAGCTGAGGAAAATGTATGTATTTTAAATTACAAAAATATGAACATGCAAAGGCCCAGATAAATGTAACTGACAGAACATGCACCCTGGGCAAACCTCACATTTATATTTAACTTAAATAATTTTACTGGGTGAAGATTCTAACTATCTAACTACCAACCAGGTTAACAAAGCTCAGAAAATGCTGTCATATGAATTTTGTTTCCAAAACAGCACCTTAAATGAAGCAAATTATCACAAGTTGAAATTAAAATACTACAGATACTAGCAATCATAATAATGACTTCTGCGTTTTTTGATTTATGATATCGAAATGTGTTCTCATATCACCCTTCCTGTGGGTAACATACAAAGAGTGTATATTGCCTTAACTCACATTCAATTAATAATACAGCAAAAGGTTTTGAGGCAGTCCGTGTTTAGTCCAGCATGACTCATTGTGGGATGCAGATCGCTGGGTCCTGCTTCCATGCCTGCCACACACACACACACACACACACATCCTGCTTTTCCCTAGGTGCTCACGGCTGCTTAACTCCCTCTGTCCCATGTGCGCTAATTAACTTGTCGTCGATGGCTGCCACGGTAGGGGCAGCGTCCATCATGGGTGCCTGTTTCTGCTGCTGGTGTTTTTACAGGGAGAGGTTTGTCCAGGCGAAAATCCAGATAATTCTACACACCAGTGGGGCAAACTGAACTTAAAATGTCTAAAATACAAAATTAGTCTTTGTAATATATTGCTTTGTTCATGATAATGGCGTAGGAGAGCGTTTGATGTTGTGGGGGGGCAACTTCATTTAAATACAAAGATCTGCTTATTTGGGGGATGAATGAAGCCAAATTAAATATTGGGGGGAACATGCCCCCCCCCCCAAGTCCAGTTCCTTCACCCTTGATTCATGATATATTTTATTGTCCATCAGGAATCTTAATAAGCAAAGAACACACACTGGGACCAAAGTACCCTTTAGGTAATGCTGTAGTTAACCAGACCAGTTACAATACAATTAACTCCAAATGTTCAGTATCACCTGGCAACCCATTTAGGGCGCCCCCTGTTGGGTACTCGCTGGGATAGGCTCCAAGCTCAAAATGTCCGTCTGCTGGATAAGCCGGTGTTGAAAATAGATAATTGTTCAATATCATCTGAAAAAATGCTGGACTGGACTATGTCTAGGTTCAGCTCTGTGCTCTGGGATCTTAAAGTACTGGCGATATATAAACCGGCATCTTGATATACACATGAGAGGACTGATTGGTGAAGCACGGTATAGATTTTGGAAACCAGTATATCACACAGGTTTTTTTTCACATTAACAATAGACATGCGACTCCAAGGTGGACAGTATCTGACTGTACAGAAGCATAGAACGTGATTAAGTTCTCAGTGTCCTCCAGTAATGTAACCAATGACCAAGCTCCTTACGTGTGACACCGTGCCATACCTTACACTCTGTGTGACTATATCAAGAAGCTACACTGTTATTTTTCAAAGTTATAAAAATACAATATAAACCTTGCCTTCAGCCACAGAATGGTAACACGCTATATCAGAAACTGTACAGAGATTATGTGACAGTTCAGTGCAGCATATTTCAGTCAATTGACCTTGACAAAAGGTTATAATGTTCTCAGATGAGTGGTTCCAGGAAATATGTAACAGGAATAGCTGCTGGAGGAGACTTCAAAGGACAATACCTGTCTGAATATGAATTTCTCTTTTAATATAATAACTTGTACTTTTGACACTATAAGGACAGGGACTCAACTGCCATCAGAGATAAGTAAACTAAAAACAATGAATAACTGATGAAGCTGGATGAGAATGAGGTGACATTGCTGTAATACGCCGGAGGGTTAAACCAGGCCGTGACCGTCTAAGATTGTGTGCAGTCTTAAGTAACTGAAAGCAATTATTATTATTTCGATATCTGAATAGCAAATCATACTAATACATTCCTCAAAATGTATTAAAAAGTTGGTTTTTATGTCGTAGAAATGAGAATTTCACATTCAAACATCAGTACAGTGCAGAGTATGGCTTAAGCAAGTGCTGAGGTCATCACAGAGGAATAATTTAAATCAAGAAACTTAAAAATGTATGGACTTGATTCCATTTCAAATTCATTTTTGCAACCAAAACTGCTGCCTATTTTTTATGTATATAAACGATTACAGGATTTCTGGGCAAAGCATCGGACAGAGAACCTTTACAAACTTCCCTGCTAAAATAACTGTATCTTAAAACCACCTAATCTCAAAAAATCTATATCATAAGACATCGGAAGCTTATTTATGGTTAAATGTTGCTGGTGGCTCATCTGTTGCAAAGTACGAATGATGCAGGAAAAACAGGCACCATTGGGGATGGAAATCATGATTCTTTTCAGTGAATCGATTCTTTCAACTTCAAATAATTGTTCATATTCATTCATTGATCTGTTTGCTTCCTGTACTCCTGTGCGATATTTTTTGCTCTGAGGATGTTTCTGACTGTCAGGGTTAGGGAGGGGTGCCTGTCTATATTTTGTACTTATGTAAACTTAAATTAATTGAATAAAACTAATTCTTAGCCACAGTGACTTAGCCTATTTCAGACATATGCACATGAGTACGGCTGCCGTCCAAGAACAAGTCCATTGATTAATCACCTATTAAACAACAAGCACAAAACAAGTCAACTGGACGAGGACTCATTGAACAAAAGGAAAAAACACGAACAAACTGAACGATTGAAACATTGAAACAACTGAACGAAATGAACAAATTGAACACTGAATCACTCATTGAAGTAACAGAACAAAATGAATGACAAATCACTCCCTGAACAAACGGAGCAAACTGAACGATGAATCACTCAATGAATGAAATCAGTCACTGAACAAAATTAAGGAAGATTCGCTCATTGAACGAAATGAACTGAACGAATCAGTGCAGTGTCATTTTGTTCACTTAGAATGTTGATTCAGATTATTAAAATATTCACTCATGAACAATACAAGTCTAGTCGCCATAGGTGCCGTCTTGTAGGTGACACACAAGACGCACCTCGGTGGGGCAAAACAAACGCGAAGCGTGCCGGTGTCTCCCATGTCAATCGCAAAACAGCACGTACTGTCCGATATACGGGGTGGAGTGCATGTTACGGATGGGGTTTTTTGATGTCTTTGCAAGCCCCAGTGTTAAGGATTCCAAAATTTGAATCAGGAAACTGGAGATTTGTTGGAATGCTTTACTGCACACCATTTTCAACTGTTTATAATACTCTTCTGTGTCTGCATATTTTCTCTGTGCACATTACTCATCAGAATAAAAAAAGGAACTATGAAAACCTCGACCAACTGTCCTATGACAACAAGCGAGGACCCAAGGTATATTTTGCATGGTCAATGCACGCCGCCCACCAATTCTCTAAACGTAGCAGCTAGAAAACCCGCCAAGCAGTCAACAGCCGACCAGAAATGTTCTTATCTTGGTAGCACGTCTATTTTTTTTTTTTTTTTACATTTTTTACTTTCAGGCATTTTTAATATGATTTGAATCGAGAATGGTTTTATGTTGGAAAAAAATGATTTATGAGAAAAACAACGGCCAGCTTTTACACTTTGTTTTTGTGTAAAGGAATGCATGTGTTCAGAGCAAGGGGTTTGCAAGTCTTTTCCTTTGTGCGGATCTGGTAGCGCGGGACAGACGCGTGCCATGCACTACCTCCTCCCATCCCGCAGCACTTTTAAAATTTTTTCTTTGGGAAAGAAGCCCACTCCCCACCTCCTCTTCCCTTCCACCTCTTTTTTTTTAATTTTTTGGTTGCATCGATCTTCTTCCCCCCTTTCTACCTCTAACATGCACGTTCCTTTTTTGGAGTCTTGATAACCTTCAGTTTGCATGCCACAATGCAGAACATTTTTTTCCCCCAGGCTTATTTTTTATTTTTTTAGTTGAAACTATTCTCTTGGATCTCTATCATTTTTTCTCTCTTTTTCAACGAAAACAAAAAAAAAATCGACCGACCGATCCCGGCAACGAGAGCAAAAGCCAGCATGGTTCTGGGTGGGGGTAAGTAGCCTACTTGACTGATTCTGTGCCCTAATCGCAGGCAGAAAAAGTTCTGCAGTTCAACCAGGAGACAAACATAACGGCGCTTTTGGTGGAAGCCAGGGAACTGGAGGCTCGTGTCATCATTCTCTCTGCCAGGTGAGAATCGCCGTCCAAGTCGGTCCGGGTGGGTGGATCTGGTGTTTTCTGAGCATAGATAAGACTCAGCCTGGAATTAAATGTGGAATATCTGACAGATACACAAAATAAATAAGCGTAAGCACCAGCTGAACTGGAAAGGAAATTGGCATGCAAGTCAAATGCATTAGAATTAAGTGAATGACGAGCAGCATGATGCTAAACCTGTAGTTGGAGCAGGTAGCTCAGCTGCGGCCTCGTATTCGGTGGTTCTGTTCTGTGTCAGGATTTTGTCCCTGGTTTCTCTGTGTGTGAATGTTACCTCTGCACTTGCACCCCTTCACACACACGGAGTCAGTTTCAATCCAGGCCTTTAGCTACGCCATAAACTGAAGGTAAGTGGTCTTTTACGCAGGATGCCTGCAGTCCTTGTACATGCAAAGGTTTGTGGGCCGGTGGTGTTCCACAAGCTCTGTATACACAGCGCACATAAATCAAATTACGACCTTACCAGGAAAAATTATACAACACGAAAAACCATGTAATAGGACCAAAGAAACGCAAACTGAAACCACTGATAAACAAAAACCCCTAAAGCACAAACGTAGCAATTACAGAAATGTAATATAACAAGTTATTTGTGATTGTATTTATCCTGATATATAAATTAATATGACAGTGTGTTGGTTGTACTACAGGCCATATACTGTACAGACTTGTTATACCATGGAATAGGTACTTTACTTGCATTTAGGCATTTTTCGACAAACACTACATTTCTGGAGCCTCCACCAACTAAACATATAAAATCACTCAGTCATCTGTTACGTTTCATAGTTGTAAAATGACAACGTTTGTCAGATTTAGGAATTTTAGTGATCATCAAAAATATGTATTTTTTTTAAAAAAAGATAAATACGAGTTAGGATCCTTTTTAAAACCACAACCGTACGGTCTACGTGTGTTCCTGAATGTGACAACGATATGCTGAGTTAATATAGTCTGTCTATATAAAGATACCGGTATGTGTGTAACTTCACAGCCTACTGCTCACGATTTCTGTCTGCCTCCAGCGAAGAGGACGCAGCAGCGGTATACAAGTCCGCTCGTTACCTCAACATGACGGGATCCGGTTACGTGTGGCTGGTCGGGGAGAGGGAAATGTCTGGTAAAGCCCTGAGTGAAGCACCTGATGGTACGTATCAGAGCCACTACTCATATTGTATGTAATGGGCTTTTTCTCTCTCTCTTTTTTTGGGGGGGGGGGGTGGTGGTATCGCGATTATGGAGTTCAATATAACTTTCATATAATCGATAACGGTGCCAAAACCCGTTAAAATATTACCGTCATAGTTTGCATGACAGTATATACAACTATGCTCTTTGTTTTAAATGTGTTTTTTCTGCATTAAGCCTCTCAGTGCGAGGTGTTAATCTCATTTCTTCCAGAAATAAAGCTGGGCTTTTGTTTGTGTATTGTTTATGATATGTTAATAGATTGGCTCTCGTGAATTTGTTAGTGTTTTTCAACCCGGCATTGACGTGTTTTCTGAAATATTATGGTAAGCGAATACTGCCTTTCTTGTCTTGGATTTTGCACACTTTCACATCATGGTCATGAAAATAAAAAATAAAAAAACACAGTTATCTGTAGAACCAATGTCACTTATAATAGCCAAGTTCTGCCTGCTCACTTTCCTCAGGAACTTGCTGAGGTTTGCAATTTCACATGTCATTTTTGGTTCGGTCCACCAGACTTTTGCAGCCTGAAGCATTTTGCAGAATAGAAAATATTAGGCAAATTGAGCGGCACGATCCAACAATCCAGTTTGAAGTTCTTCAGCAGACATTTTGAATGGTTCTCAAGTAATATGGCACATTTACTGCAATTCTGAGTTCAATGTCGTGAGTCTGAATCCTCCTTGCGGTGTCAACCGGCTAGGACTGATCGGCCTTCAGCTCATCAACGGCAAGAACGAGTCAGCGCACATCAACGACGCCGTGGCGGTGGTGGCACGCTCCATCCAGGAGCTCTTTGAGAAGGAGAACATCACAGAACCCCCACGTGGATGCGTGGGAAACACCAACATCTGGAAGACGGGCCCCCTCTTCAAACGGTGAGGCCAGCGTTGCTTTTGGGCCCTTCTGTTTGGTAGAGTGAAATTCTTCTATAGGAAATGATGATACAAAGAATCATCATAAATGTGAAAGTCTTCTTAGAGGGCATGTGTCAAGTTCTTTGAGTTTTGCTGCTGTTTCAACTCCATGAATGTCATTATAAGTGAATTTATCTGCAATCTGTGTTGTTTATGTAGGACTTACGTAGAAGTTTCCCCACTGATTTGAGTGACCCAACTGGAAGTTACCTGTTAGATGGACACATTGCTTCTTGTTTCCACTTCACTGTTTGTATTCAGTACTGAGATTCCAGCAGCTTTTTTGAGGAATCATTGTCAGGATTGTTTTGAGGACCCTTGAGAGAATCGGCCATTCATGTGGAACACGAGCAGATGCCTTTTGGCACATCAACATAAACAGTCCCCAATCGCGGATGTTTGGCTTTTCCTCAGAGTTCTGATGTCGTCTAAGTATCCAGAGGGCCTGACGGGACGCGTGGAGTTCAATGACGACGGGGACCGAAAGTTTGCTCACTACAGCATTCTCAACTATCAGAAGAGTCGACTGATTCAAGTGGGCGTCTACAACGGCACGCAGGTACCCCCATCATCATGCTCTCACAGGGGTCATATGTTGCTCATTTGCTCATTCCATGCCTGTGCCTGAAAGATCATGGGTTTGAATCCCATGGCTGGCAAAGTAATCATATCCTCGATGGGCCCTTAAACAATGACCTTGACCCCAACTCATATATGAACACTGGATGTTGGGTGAACATGCACGCCGACCCCAAAAACTCCCCTCCTCCTTGACTTTTGTAAATACCCCCCCCCCCCCCATCCCATGACTGACTGACTGACTTTTTTTAGGTAGTAAATTATCAGTTAAATTCCAGTTAAATCACCACCTGTAGCATTTTCTTAGTCACACCCAGAACTGACTCACTTGAACTCCATACATGGGGAGCAGCAGAGCACAATCATGCATGGTTTTGCTCAGGGAAACAAAGGGTCATTAGGAGAAGCCTTCGGTTCCACAGAATGCTGGTGCAACATTGTTCTGTCTCTGACTTCATGAAATTCCATCTTAGGTTGTGTTAAACAATCAGAGGAAGATCATCTGGCCAGGAGGAGAGACAGAGAAACCAAGAGGCTTCCAGATGTCTACGAGGCTTAAGGTAACAAGCCTCCAGTGCACGTGTCAGTCATTGTTCCACTTTCAGGAGTTAAGCTTGTGGACTGGAGATGGGGTTGGTTGTCTGTTTAGGGGAAGTATGGAAGCCTTAGCTGTGACATCAGCATTTCCTTGTCTCTGTCTCTTCTGACCCTTATAGATAGTCACCATTCATCAGGAGCCCTTTGTTTACGTGAAACCCACCCTTTTGGATGGGACATGCAAGGAAGAGTTTACACCAAATGGAGTCTTAATTAAAAAGGTGATCTGCACGGGGCCCAATGAGACCATCCCAGGTAACAAAACAGGAACGTTTATGACATCACTGTGCCTTTACTAGCATTCAAGTCGCAACGGGTCTCTTTCGAGTGAATGGATATGCTCACAAATATATCTATAAAGCATATTTATACATGTAAGTATATGGGTGTACACGTTTGTGTGTCTCTGAGTCTGTGTGTGTTTGTACGCTCAGCTTGTCTAAGCTCTGCGTAGGGTTAGCGGACTAGCCTCTCAATGAGGGTTGCTTGGACGCAAGGTTGATTGGCTGCCTTCGCTGGTTTTATTACAGGACGCCCAATCGTGCCCCAGTGCTGCTACGGCTTCTGCATCGACCTGCTGATCAAGCTCGCGATGACCATGAATTTCACCTATGAGGTGCATCTGGTGGCAGACGGGAAGTTCGGGACGCAGGAGCGGGTAGGTCACCGCGGAGACACTGAGCACTGGTGCCAGGGGAATGGGAAACAGAACCTCCCAGGTGGGATTTGGGACCGGAATTCTGTGATCACAACACCAGAACAAATGGATATTATAGTTGTGCAGCCATCCTAGGACTTTGCGTATATGATCCTGGAGTTACAGATTTCACTAGACCAGGCCTCAGAGCAGCATCCAAGGGAACTTTGAAGCGGTCTGTCCCTTGATAAAGGGCATCGTTGTGTGGCGGTGAGGTCAAAGTGAGGTCTTTAACTTAGTGAGCTTCCTTTTCTTCCTTCCATGGTTTACATGGACCTTCTCCTAAGTATACCATAGACTCACAGTTTTGTCCCATGTTTGCTTTTGCTCGTTCTCCTGGCCATACCGTACCAGCACCCCATGTCTTCAGTATATCCATGCATTTTTTGGATAACGGATTTAGGAATTGGGTGGTGCAGTTGCTCCTCCAGGACTGTGAGTTCAGTGTTCAGAGTTTGCCTGTTCATCCCCGTCTTTTGCCAATTGATCCCTCCAGCTGCTTCAGTTTCCTCCTGCAGTCCAAACAAGCTTGGTTTAGGCCAACTGACAACTTCAGTGTATGCTTTAATCTTTCTCCAATAGGTGCCATGCTTGTACTAGCCCAGCAATGGACAATTAGTCCTGCAAATTAAGAACAATACAAGCCCTAGACAGGAAATTGCATTCTGGCTTCTAATCAAGTGCCCTTTAGAAGAGGCAGAAATATCACTGTCACAGCTCTCAGGTCCTGTTTTCATAGCTTGACCTTTGACCTGCCCCTGCATCACGTCCCATAGGTCAACAATAGCAACAAGAAAGAGTGGAATGGCATGATGGGAGAGCTTCTGGGTGGCCTGGCAGACATGATTGTGGCCCCGCTCACGATCAACAATGAACGAGCCCAGTACATCGAGTTCTCAAAACCCTTCAAGTATCAAGGGCTCACAATCCTCGTGAAGAAGGTACACTCCCACAAACCCATTGCCTAGGTGTAGCCATCCGCTAGCAGGCTAATGTGAAATATACCGGTTGTTCAACATCACTTTTTATATGTCTTACTTTCTATAGCCACACCATCGAAATTAGGCGAGTCAGTGCTAAAAGTACCCACAAAAATGATTAATTATCAAGACAGTAATGCATACTATACACTCCCCTTTGCGATGGAATACATGAGACTATATAGCGTGAATTTATAATAGATCATGTCATTATATATATCATTATATATATATATATATACTGAGTTATGATCCTGTACCTATTTATGCTGCTTTATTTGTACTGCCTACACAGTACAGTGAAAGATCTTTAGCTGGCAAAGAAATTTGTTTAAATGGGACAGAGAGGCAGCTGAGCTGAACCAGCGTGAGCTGGTATATGGGTGTGCACGCGGCGCCCCCCTCTGACCGCTCACGGCGTGTGTTCGCAGGAAATCCCTCGCAGCACCCTGGACTCGTTCATGCAGCCGTTCCAGAGTACGCTGTGGCTGCTGGTGGGCCTTTCGGTGCATGTGGTGGCGGTGATGCTTTACCTACTAGACCGGTTCAGGTACCGTCATTGGCGGGGGGTGCGGGGGTGGGGGGGAGGTGTCTGTGTGTCTGTGCCGTGCGCCATCCTGTCTCCATGGAGGCTGACCTCTCGCACCCATTTTCCCCGGAGTTGTCCGGAAATAAAAGGAATGCACGCCGCTCTGCTCAGCACAGTGATCTGGGCGGGAGGTGACATTTTCCTGTCTCGTATCCCCGCTGTGACTTTGTCCCCGATTCTCCAGCAGTCCTTTCAGGCTTCATGTTGTCCCTGTGCCCCCCACCCTCAGGCTTCTGACTATCTCTCCCCATTTCCGCTGGGTCTGGCAGGAGCTCGACAAGGTCTATGTGAAGGTCGGGGTGTGTGTCTGTGTGTGTGTGTGTGTGTGTTGGGGGGCTGGTCTTCCCATCAGGGGGACATGGGGATGTCTGTTTGTTGGCACCTGATCACCGGATTCCCCGGCTTTGCTTCCCAGCCCGTTTGGAAGGTTCAAAGTCAACAGTGAAGAAGAAGAAGAAGATGCCCTCACCTTATCTTCAGCTATGTGGTTCTCCTGGGGAGTGTTGCTGAACTCCGGCATTGGGGAAGGTGGGTATCGGGGCCACCTCTGCCTCTTGCCTCCTCCCCCATCTCGTTTATTCAGCCCCCTTCTGTGTGGTTTCTATGTTGACAGACATTCTTGTCCCTGTGTGAGGGAGCTGACGCGGGATGCAGAGGCCATACCGTGAAACGCGGCACCAGAAACGCACCCTGAGTGCGATGGCTTGTGGGCCGTCCGAAATGTACCCTGAGTGCGATGGCTTGTGGGCCGTCCGAAATGTACCCTGAGTGCGATGGCTTGTGGGCCGTCCGAAATGTACCCTGAGTGCGATACACGTTTCGCGTAGCAATAGCAGTAAACATGTACTGTGTGTGGGCCAGGTATCATGTGACCAGCAGCATGTACATCATCACCACCCTCCCCTCTTTGATGCATGTGTTTTAAGGCCCCTGGGAACTCTGACCGTGCCTCTGTGTGTGTGTGTGTGTGTGTGTGTGTGTGTCCCGGGTGCTGCGTATGCTGGTGTGTACCCCCCCCAGGTGCTCCCCGTAGCTTCTCAGCGAGAATCCTGGGCATGGTGTGGGCTGGATTCGCCATGATCATCGTGGCATCCTATACTGCCAACCTGGCTGCCTTCCTGGTGCTGGACCGGCCTGAGGAGCGCATCACCGGCATCAATGACCCACGGGTGGGTACAGTCAGCCACCGCTGTCACAGAAGTGCCACATTGTCATTGGTCAGTGCGAATGTGCTGGTTGATGAACTGTAAATTGTTTATATGTCTTCAAACCATAGCTATCATCATCCCATTATCTGGGCCTCTGAAAGTTCTCTTCTCTGGATCAGACTGGCCTCCTTTCGATAAGGGGTGGTGCCTTAATTGACAGTCAGTGTGATCAAAATGAACCCCTCCCCCCAATCCCCCCAGCTGCGGAACCCATCAGACAAGTTCATCTACGCCACAGTTAAGCAGAGCTCGGTGGACATCTACTTCAGGCGGCAGGTGGAGCTGAGCACCATGTATCGGCACATGGAGAAGCACAACTACGAGAGTGCAGCCGAAGCCATCCAGGCCGTACGTGACAAGTGAGTCACCGCCAGGGGGCGCTGTGGTTTGCAGGGGCCTCATAGTCCGTCACCGTGGGGCCGCTGGGCCTTCGTTCTGCTCATCAGATCCTGGCCCAGGCCCCCTATCCAGAGCGAGATGCCTGTAGGCATTAAGCCAGGCCACCCCCTCCCCTCACAGACTAGCCCCCCCCCCCGCGCTCGAGACGGGAGCGCTCTCTGTTTCTTTCCAGGTCAAGTCTGAAAGCTGAAGCTCTTGCAGGAATCCGGTGTGGTGCGGCCCGCGTTCCGGCATTGGATTGCGTGTGGCTGGTGGTGGCGGTGGTGGCGTTTCCATGGTAACTCACTGTGCTGTACGTGGTAACCCTCCCCAACAGCAAACTGCATGCTTTCATCTGGGACTCTGCGGTGTTGGAGTTTGAAGCCTCGCAGAAGTGCGACCTGGTGACCACGGGAGAGCTGTTTTTCCGATCGGGCTTTGGCATAGGAATGCGCAAGGACAGCCCGTGGAAGCAGAATGTGTCCCTGGCCATCCTCAGGTCTGTCCCAGCCCAAGCAGCACCATGTCTGCCTCCCCCGTCTTCCACGGCTCGGTCTCTGTCTCCTCGTCTTCCTGTGTCTCTCTTTCTCTGTCGCGTCTTCTGTGTCTCTCTGTTTGTTTTTCTGTCTCTTGGTTTCTGCCAGCTGCTCTGTTTTCATTCTCCGCTTCTTCTGTCTTGCTTTTTCCCCTCTGTTTCCCTTTTTTAATGTTTTTCTGTGACTCTCTTGCTATCTTACGGTTTCAGTTCTTTTCTCCATGACTCGTCGCTCCTCGTTCATGTTTTCCTCTGTCTCTTTCAGATTCAATCTCTCTCCCTCTCTCTCCCCCCCCCCCCCCCTCTCTCCTTCTTACCTCATGTGTTTCTCATCATGGCTTTCCGGGTTCGAGCCAAGCTCACCCACTGCAAATGTAACTTGCGCCTCTTCACCCCGGCCCCCCCCGACACCCATCCCCCTACAGCTCCCACGAAAACGGCTTCATGGAGGACCTGGATAAAACCTGGGTGAGGTACCAGGAGTGTGACTCCAGAAGCAACGCCCCAGCAACGCTTACCTTCGAGAACATGGCAGGTAGGCCCTGCCCCCCCCCCCACTCCCACCCCACTGCAGAGGAATGAGTCGTCATTAGCAAAACATTGGCAGTAAAATCCTGCAGCTATTTCCACCCAAAACTGACGTAGAGGTTGGCTGAAGAGAAACTCACAGGTCTTCATGCTGATAGCATAGCTAGACATGGAGGACGCGGCTCCTGCCGGCCCTGCTGGATGGGTGCCCATCGTCCCGATGACTGTTCCGATGACTGATCCTCCTCCCGTAGGCGTCTTCATGCTGGTGGCCGGGGGAATAGCGGCAGGCATCTTCCTCATCTTCATTGAGATCGCCTACAAACGGCACAAGGACGCCCGCAGGAAGCAGATGCAGCTAGCCTTCGCGGCCGTCAACGTCTGGAGGAAGAACCTGCAGGTGGGGCCTCTCGTCTCCCTGCAGCCTGGGAGGGGAAGGGCGGATGGGGTGAAGTGGGCGGGGGGGGGGGGGGGGGGCAGCGAGAGACAGACTCTGCAGGGCCCTTCCCCTCCAGGCTGGGCCGCACCATTGCGATGACATCATCTTGCCCATAACCACAGCGGTTATGAGCCAGGCGGTGGCCGGCGAGATATGCGCAGAGTGCGTATCTACCCGCAGTGCCACCTGCTGCCACAAGGGGTCACAAGGCTCTCCAGTTCAGTGGCAAAGATTCGCTAGAAGATTTTACAGGGGTTGCCTTTAACCGGCACCCTGGACCTCAGCCCCCTGGCCCCCAGGGCGCCATCTAGTGTCCCCCACCCGGAACGGACGAACGGACCGCTGCCTTTTGTCTGTCCCAACAGGACAATAAGGAGGCACCGGGAAGTCAAGTTGTGGGGCCGTCCGGGACTCCGTCATTAGTACGTAAACACAACAGCCCATCATGTCACCATGGCATCATCGCTGTTTAGGAATGGAGTTACTTCCAAACAAAGCAATCAAGAAATGAGAACATCGAAACCAGCGCCAATTTCCAGAGCGACCTAAAATGTACCTAATTTGTTTCTCTTGCTACCAGAGTTATCAGTAATACCTGTAACACTTTAGATAAGCATGCAAATATTTATATAATACTGAGATAACGGAAGCAGCAATAATAAAATAAAGAGCATTCTTATTTGACGTAAGCGGTAACCATTAAATAAAAAATGCCACTAATACTGAATAAAATCTAGAAGCAGGGCCTGGCTCTGTAGCGGGGGGGGGGGGGGCCCTGACAGGACTGAGGCGCCCAAAAACATTTGAATATGCCGCCGGCCATCTTTGTGACGATGGAATTGGTGAGAGTGTAACAATTTAATTATTTTTTATCTACCTGTGACAGCTAAACAGGCCAGGCACCTGACTGGAGCACCTGTGTCATCATTTAAAACAGACTCAAACAGGCACAGAATGACATGACACAGGCTGTACAGCACGGGACGCTCACAAACCTTACCAAAGGTCCCTCTATCCCGTGAATTATGTCTGCCGTCCCACAGCAGGTCATGTCAACACCACCGCCCTCGTTTCCACCCCTGTGTTTAATGCATAGCACCATAGCTGCCGCCCCCCCTCCCCCCCCCCAAGACAGGGAAAGCTAGGCGGTGGATGAGGGTCAGGGTGGGGGGGGGGATGGGCAGGTGTTGGGGAGGGGGAGGGGGCACTGTGAGTCTGTGATGTTGCTGTGGAGGCCTGTGGCCTCATGCTGGGCCCTGCTCTCTCACAAAGGCGGCAGGCACTGAATAGACAGCCGTGCCGGATGCAGGTAAGGTCATAGTCTGCCATCTGTGTGGGGACCCGCGTGTCACCTTCAGTGCTGTCTGTCAGCGGCCACGATATGCTGTAGCCGTCATGTGCGTGAGTGTACGGACACACCCTGGCAGTCAAAAAGCATGGGTACTGCTGCCGACAGTCAGAATTCACCGTAACACTTATTGCGCTATAATGCAGTGTTTCCAAATCCGGTCCTCGGGGTCCCCACAGACAGTCCACATTTTCACTCCCTCCCATCTCCTGGTAGGGAGTGGACTGTCTGGCAGGGAGCTGGGAGGGAGCAAAAACGTGGACCGGCAGTGGGTCCTGAGGACCGGATTGGGAAACACCGCTATAACATATTAGCTTACAATAATTAGCCATCAGTGTCCAGGCTTCTTTCATTTTGGCCATCAGATAAAATCAGCTTCATGTAAATTAAATTATAATCTGCCCATCATACACCAAATGTGCATTCTGGTATTGTATTATTTATTCATAGGCTGTAGGGGGGGTGGGGACATGGAAGACAACTTAAAGACAGGATTAAAGTAATCGTTGATATACAACTATGGGGAAGAACAGACGGCAGGATTTCGATGTAATGTTGGCCTGTATGTGTTTCACTAATGTGTGATTGCTGAGCTCAAACATCCCCATTTTCATTTAATTAGTTGTAACACTTTTACCACAAACTAGGTTACCACCAGAGGACTCCTCGTTTGATAGTCTAGCTACCAGTTGCAATTACAAGCAGTCCACACTAGGTGGCAGGAAACCAAGTTACCAGTCAGCCGCAGCAGGATAGTGATACACCCCATAACCATGCTATACCATGCCATAACTTGTCCCCTATAGAGTAATGTCACCTGAGATTAAGGTGTAGCTAAAACTAAACTCTAACTAAGAATAAAATTACTAGCTGCCGTTAAAATATATCCTTTTGTCCGGTTTAAATGTGATGCTTATCAAAAAAAAGCATGTAAGAGCAGGAAGTTTCCCTTCTGCTGGGATTTTAGCATGGTTTCCAGATGTTTCCATCATTTTGACTGCTTGTGTGTTTGCGTGTATGTATGTATATTTATGTATATGTATGTGCATATGTAAATACCTTTACACATGCGCATATCTACAACACAGGTAACTCCATAAACAGTGCACTTGTGAATCACCTGCGCCCTCGGCCCTGCTCCTCTCGGCACTATTGTGCCTGATGGCAGGGCTCCTGCAACCTTTTACAGAAAAACAAAGACACCACGACTTGCTGTTGTCTCAGGGGTGTACGGGGAGCACTATTCAGAGGTGCACTGTTTGAGTAGGGGGAGGTGGGGTGGGCAAGAGGACGGATTGAAAGGGGGCGACCAGACGTGGAATGTTTAAAAAAAGATCCGTGGGGGGGTGGGGGGTTTGCGCTCTGGTTTTGGCCGCTCGCTCTCCGCGCGTCCCTGCATCTCTGTGAGTGTGACGCTCTTCTGGTCTAGCATGCCGTGCTGTGCAGAGCCTGGACTGTGAAAACGCAGCACTTCACCAACGGTCAGAGTCGATAGAATGAAAAAAAAAATTCACCTGAACCAAAGGACCCCAAAACCGACCTGCTCCTCGACAGGGAAGGACTTTGTCGTCCATTCCCAGCCTTCACTTATTCCTATTTTTTTCTTGTTTTCCTTTGTCTTATTTTCTTGAATTATGTTTTTGTTTTTTTGGCGATCTTTAACGAGACCATAAAGGTTCCCGGAATTAACTCCGATTGATGCCCTCGAGTTCCGCTCCCAAAGAGAGGTCGCCTTAAATTCCAAACAGGAGTGCCCCTCCCCCAATGCACAAACCCAGCCTTCTGAATGGTTGTTCTTTTGCTCTTTTTTGCAAGCCTCTATTGAGCCCCCCCACCCCCTGATCAGGTGGTCCGGCCTCTATCTCGAATATCGTTTTAACCTGTTAATGTTTAAATGTGCTGTGGAAATGGGGGGAGGGGGCCAAGGTTCAAGTGGGGTCATGTGGCAAAAAGAGGCCCAGTCATGTGACCTGACGAAGGGGACGTCCTGCGGGACAGTGCTGGCCTGGGTCGATTGTCATGCCATTCATTCTGCTTCCCCTGTTCAGTTACCCATGCTGCATGCCCTCAGGAGAAATTCACACCACACTGCCCTCTCCCAGAATCCTCTGACTCCGCCTACCCCCCGCACCTGCCTACAACCTGCCTCCCTGAGTGTGTGGGGTGAATTTCCGTTATACCCATCTCCTGGTATAACGCAAAGGAGCAAAAGGATTTTCTTTGAATACACTCCTGCGTATAGATTGCTTGTCTCCCCTTGACCTATGCATTTTTATGGTTCCCTACCTCCTTAAACATGTAAGTTTTAACTGCTTGGCTTCTGGTGTCCTTATTCTGTGAGCTTCTCCTTTGAGTTTGATGTTTTTTTTTTTTTTTCGTTTTGCCTTTGCTTTGGATTCTGAACTGAAATGAATTAGCAGAGGATGGATATTTATTTATTTTTCTTTTTTTTCCCCTATGCAGCCATCTTCCTCTCTAGAGACTCAGGATGTAAGGATTCCTAATTATAAGCTTTGTGTACAAACACACCCAGTCTTGTGCCATTTCCTGTCCTGAGAGTAGCCGTTGATGGACGGGGGGATGGAAGGGACAAAATGCACAAAATCTTCTGTATCTATGGGTTTGATCCGACACGTTTTTTCCCCGCCCTTAATGGGGCTGACAATGGAGTGTATAGGAATGCGTTTGGTTAGTAGTTTTCGAGGTTTCTGAAAGGCCCGCTGAGTTGTTATCGAAGCACGCCAGGGGGCACTGCCTATCGCAACGACAGACCATGCAGCCTTTATGCGGGAGAGAGCAGAGGAAGGGTAGGAGGATGTTGTAAGTGAACTAGAGAGGCAACATCAGGGATTACGGCTTGATGCGGGGCTAAGGCTGTAGCTCAGGACGATGCTTACATTCCCAGTTTGGCCAGGTTGACCATTATTAATTCCTTCAGAGGAATTAAGGAGGTACAGAAGGGCCTGACATCAAGGCGAGGTTCTTTGATTTATTTTTCTTTTCACGGCCTTGAGGCCTCGGGGAGTAGAAGAGAGGCAGAGCGAGAGAAAGTTGAGCTCCAGCAGAAGTTCTGAAGAGAGACCTCCTGAAAGAGCCCAGGATGGGAATCCTCTCTCTGTCTTATGAAACTGTGAGATCCTGGTGATCTCCACAGAGCCCCGCCCCCAACCCAGTCCAGCAATATGACCCAAGCACTCCAGCGCTGGAGACTGCTCCCCCCCCCCCCCTTCCAAAATGGAAACCTACCCCAAAGACCAAAGGTAGCAATAAACTTTGTTCCAGCTCTTGGGCCCTTGCAGGGGGAGGCAGTGGGTTGGGGGGTGTGGATGTGGGAGGGGGGCGGTTGTTGGGGGGGGGTGGGGGGGGTGGAGCAGAAACCACATAAAGCTCCACTAGAGAACATGAATAATTTTTCTACATATATTTATTTTAGGATAGGAAAAGTGGTAGAGCAGAGCCCGACCCCAAAAAGAAAGCCTCTTTTAGGTCCATCAGTACCTCCCTGGCCTCCAGCATCAAGAGACGTAGGTCCTCCAAAGACACGGTAAGGAGATGAAGAAAGTTCACCCTCCCTGTTGCTCTCTCTTACTTTCCTTCCTTCCTCCTATTCTGTTCTTTCTCCTTTTCTTTCTTTCCTTCTCACTCTTCTTCTTCGTCCCTCCTCTCTGTCTGTATCAGGCCATCCCATCCTTACTTGCGAGAGTGTCCCATTCCAACGTTTCCCTCACCCCTCACGCCTGGAGTTTCAGCCATGACCGCGTCTGTCAGTCAGCCATCGACACGTCATGCTCACATTTGTCCCGTCAGGGAAGCACAGAGCAGTGAGGATGCAGGGGATGGAGGGAACCGAAGGCTGTAGGCAGGAAAAGCTTGGAGGTTTAGGTAGTGGGCGTGGTCTAGAGTTGTATGGCCTGGGTTGTAGGCGTGGTTTCAAGTGGTGTAGCTTGGTTAGTGGGCGTGGCTTAGGAAGAGGAGGACCAGGCAGCAGTCTGCCTTAGTGTCGGTGCTGCTCTTTCTCCTATTGCTAACCTGGATGTGATTTAAGTTTCCTTTTTTGTGTGTTTTTGGTTGTGTATGTGTGCCTTATCTGCCCCTATATTGCCTGATCCTACCCCATTTTTTTCTTCGTTCTGTTTTTTTTTCCTCTCCCCTTTTTGTAGTTGATATCAAGGCATGATTCAAATGACCAGAGAGCATAAAGTCATTGAAATGGCCAAAGACAATCACCAAGCATGGGGGAAACTAACCTCACTGTTCTTTTATTACAAACGTTCTGTTTCAGGACCTTCCTGTAATAACTGTGTGTGTGGTTCAATCTGCCGCTAACCTGCAGGTGTCGCTGTTGTTATCATATACTGTTGCCAATGTGTGATGTTTTCAGTATATTGTTATTTTGCATGCTGTAATCTCAAGGTTCTTCCTTTATAGGGGGTCACAGTGTCTGGTATCTCAGGTTGTTTGCTTTTCGCTTCCTGGGGACACCTAACCTTGTTCTTCACAGACTGAACCCACAGAATGATCACGTGACCCCGCACAGCCAATCGAGATGCTGCAGTCCCAAAAAAACACATTCCGATCATTGCCGTACACTCTCCCCTGAATGGGCTGCAGCCCTTAAGTCTGTGGAGAGACTGACTGTTTCTTTTGCCGATCTTAAGATGGTGGCTTAAGGTGCCGCCCTTCTCTTTAGGTGATCGTGTGGCAGCCCTGGGACGACCTGGCGGGGGGCATCAGTCTTGTTTCGGCAGAGAGAGTATTAGCAAAACATGGCTCATTGGGAGAGTTTTTAGGGGTAGCCTGGATCTTTCATAGGTACCTCCAGGGGTGATCAACTTATCTCCACCCAGAGGCCCTGAACGGTCCATTAAAGGCGAAAGGGGTAGAACTTGAAGGGGAAGAGGGGTGTCTGGGTGGCCCATGTGGAAGATTAAGGCTCAGAAGACAGAGGTATTTGGTGACCTTGTGTGAGGGCAAATGGAACAACAATGTCCTCCTATTTGGACTGTGACCATCCCCAGTTGTAATCATCATTTTATTTTTATATCAGTGTTTTTTTTTTTAATGGATATCAATGGATTTTGAGTGTTGGCGTCCCCCCCCTCCCCCCACCACATGATACACTGCTCTTTCTTCCTTCACCAGCATGATTGTTGAGTTGTCATAGAGTAGTAGACCTCTCTCTTGCTGTTAACCTGTCTCTCAGCAGGAGGCGCTGTGGGCTATGATTCGGAATGCTAACAAAGGTGGACCTCACTGATGAGGTCCTGCAGGGTATTAAAAGCACTTGGATGCAGCTCCCAGCCTAAGCTTAAGAAGTAGCCAAAAAAACAACAACAACAACAAAAAACAATTAAATACATTTATTGTCTGATGGTATTATATGTGACTTTTGTTCTCAGAATCTGTCTTTGGTAGCTGCATCATAGATGCTTTTTCAATAAATGAAATATAAGCATGATATTAAGCACTTACTGCAGCCCAAATGGAAAAACGCACTTCTTTACAACAGAACACAATTCTGAATCCCTGAATCTGAGAGTCACTTAAATGCACACTTTAGTATCTCAAGATAAAGTTCAGTATTAATCAAGTACGTTTAAATTTATTTTGGAGTAGACAATGACTTGGATTAATTGGAAACCATCAAGCTGCTTTGTGCTGCTCAGTGTTAAAGCGGTTTGCTGACAGCACTCAAACATTTACGGGGAGGTTTACAATCCTCCTCACAATTCAGGCTCGGTTTGCCTTAGACTACTGGGGTAGAAAAAAGATTAGTCTTTTTTTTGCACCAAAAAAAAAAAATATTATTTATTATGTTTATAATATAGTATAAGATTACCATCACACGTTTGAGTGTTTCCAGTGTGGATCAAGTACCTGCATTGAACTGGTCAAGCTGCTGTCGTTGTAGAACTGCAACTGTTCAATAGAGGGAGCTGTTGCATGATTTGTACCTAATACAGTCGGAGTACCTAATTTAATGTTGTTACCCTTTGCCATCAGTGTACTCAGGATCTGCATCCTGGAAACATCTCATTTGTGTATATTTTTAGTAACATATTTTTAGAACTGCATGAATTGGCACTGTGTTGTTTCTCCAGTCATACGAATGAAACATCACAAAACATTGCAGTTGCAAGTTTGGTGCTTTGAGATTTGCTGCAAGATTTATAATGGTAAATGTATGAATGACACAAACTGCACAGTGGCTCTCAATGGTCACAGTATATATGGATATATATATATATATTACATAATTAGTGCATTGATTGCCCCTGGATTGTCATTACCATTGTAAAACATGGTAACTGCCATCATGAAATTATATTTGCAGGCAGAGGGTTACGCTGGAGTAACTCATATTTCATCATGGCAGTTAGCATGCTGATCCTGCACATCTGCATGGAGTGCAGGCCTACAGAGCAGGACGTAGGTGCATTTTCTGGCAAAAGAAGCGATGGAACTGAGAATCCCAGTGCAAAGTGCGATGTCCATGTGACCATAAGGCTAAAAGACACAAAACAATAAAAAAAAAACAAGTCCTTCCAGATTGGCAGTGAAGAAATTCATTTCCGTTGCTGTAATTCTCCTAATCTGTTGTAGAGTTGGAAAAACTTCACTTAAACGTCACTTAAATCGGCTCTATAACACGGGTTCCATTTCCATCTCCGTGAGGTACTGAAAGCAGTCGATATTTAAACGGCCTTTACCTCAGGCTCGGCGAGCAGCCCTGTACTGCTGTGATCATGTGACCTTGCTCAGCCAATGGAAAAGCTCAGCAGGGCTCCTGTCACAAGAGCTTCGCGTCGTCCAATCAGTCCCCACTGCCATTCCGAATCAGAGGAGAACTCACGCTGCCTATTGGTTGAGGGCAGAAGCGGGCAGGAGGCGGGGCTTGCAGTTCTTGCAGGGAGCACCAGCTCGGACAGTGAAATGCTGAACCGACGGGTGCCTCATTTCAAGACATTTTTTTGTTCTTAGGGGAAAAACTGACACTTACCAGGACTGACGTCTCTCCCGTCTTTGTCTGTGTGTCTCTGTGTGTGTGTTCTGTGTGTGTGTGTGTGTGTGTGTGTGTGTGTGTGTGTGTGTGTGCTCTTGCCTTTCCTGCAGCAGTACCCGCCCACGGACATCACGGGCCAGCTGAACCTATCGGACCCGTCTGTCAGCACCGTGGTGTGAGAGTTAAAGAGAGAGCAAGACGGACAGATAGAGCCTGGACTCGAGAGAGAGGATGAGGGCGCCTGAGGACGGAATCCTGATTCTGAGCCAAAGCCACCATCCCAGGGCCCCGGACCACCTGAAGCCAACAACAGCTCCCCCCCCTCCCTCCCTCCCATCTTAGACAGTCATGTCACCAGACAATAGGTGGCGCCAGAGGCATGCCCCCCTATCCCTGGACATTGCACTGAAACTTCGCGCATCCTGACTCACTGGACCTGCCTCTTCATCTGTGTCCCCACATTGACTCCTGGAGCTGGGGGGGAACACCCTCCCCCCCCTCACATCTCCTCCCACCATTACGAAAAAGTAGGATTCATTAGAAGACCAAGCATCGCTGAGAATATAGAGTTCAGATTGTTCATTTGCATACTGCAGAACTGTTGTTTACATATTAGTATATTTTATGGAGTACTTTTTAGGTAAGGTATACCATGTTACTATGTCCTTTTTAACTATACATCTTTAAACGTTTTATATATGCATTTGCTAAACCGGGTAAGCTTTAGTATTGAGAATATAAGTATGTATCCTATCAAATCGTGACAGTGAATGTAGTAGCACGAAAAATCACCTGGACGGTCACACAATCATATACCGCAGTCAGAGTATGGCATGGTCCTCACCTAGAGCAGCAGAGCTGTGACTGATAAGGCTTCCTGCACCTGTTACTTAGTAAACTTTGCGGAGTAATAACCTGTTTATATTTCGGCATTGTTTTCCTTCTCGCTTCTTGGCTACGAGCCAGTATATACATATATATATATATTTTTAAACGCTGTTCTCCTGATGCATACAAGTCAGCACGGCTTTCTTTGCTGTTTTTTTTTTTTTTTGACACGGCCTCTTCCTTTGTGGGGCATCATGCGCAGACAAGTCACGCCCCCTCCCCCCTTACTACAAAAGAAGGAAGGGGGGGGCTGTTCTTTGACCTTTAGTCTGCAGTGTTTATTACGATAATGCGGCTGTGGTTTGGAAATGGGGAGCCGTACAGGGAAGCCGCTCTGGTCCTCGTGTGGGATCCTCTCTCTTTCTTTCTCTCTCTCTCTCTCTCTGTCACCTTCAGCTTCATTCTTTCTCAGCTTCGGAACTACTGGTGCATCAGATGGTCGCGTTTTGTCTCCAACTGGCACTTTGTCTTTCGTGCAAAACTCCTTGGTTTTTGATACCCCCCCCCCCCCTCTCCATCCCCACCCCCCTTTGCTAACCCACGGTCGGACTTTTGCACGTCTGACAGCAGGTGGACTTTGATACTGGGTTTAAAATGCAGCCCTTTTGGCCCGCAGACCTGGTTAGATGCAAAACAGGCCATTTCCTAAACTCTGGAGTTGAGAAACTATTACTGCTGTGTGTGGAATGAGTAGTTGACACTCTCTGCTGTAAATGATCCCCCCAGACTATGACTCATGGCACAGCACTTTAATGTGGGGGTATTAACTACATACCATGACTCCTATTTCAATAAAGGACTATGTATACATATGTAGAGACATTGTGAAATTAGACCTTAGCTCGTTTTATACACATTGCTAGTGGTCAGTTTTGGTTTACTGTGAAGAGAAGACAGTACTCTGTATTTTAAGGGAGGCTGGAAAATGTTTGTTTTTTTGTTTTGTTTTTTTTTTTGGTCAGGAGGCCAAAAGCTAAATATATTTGTGGTTTTACTTTATCGATTAATTAGTTCTAAATGAATAATAATTATGTAAAGACAGACCTTAAGGAAAACATTTCCTTTATCCAAGATCTCTTATGTATATGCATGATTATTTATTTATCATTATTGATTAATGCTTTACGTACGTCGACTGATGTTACACTGTATAGATTTATTTGCACATCTGTAATTCTCCCTCGGGTGTATGTGTGTCTGTGTGTGTGTGTGTGTGTGTGTGAGTGTGTGTGTGTTTATAATGCAGAGTTACTCCGGTGCATTGGGAAGACGGCACCGCACACGGCATCTTCCATTGAAAGGGACGTTAGCTTGTCCGCTATCGCCCTCTTACCTTCCTCTTCCCCGCGGACGCTAAGCTATGCATCCCGGTTAGGCCCCTGACGTCCAAGAAAGGGGAAAACATGTATTTATTTATGCATTCATTTATTTCAGGGTCACCAATATCAATCTGTTATTTCGGTATGCTACTGGAATATGCCATGTATTTAAAACCTTTGTACATAAATGTGAATGTAAATAAGGTGTATTTATATGTGCTAATTAAAAGGGAGCTCATACGCTAATTGCCTCTGATGAGTGGATGTGAAGATGGGGGGAGTGAGTCAGGGGGAGGTGCAGTTAGCTGACCCCCAGGGCTTGGCTGGTCAGCTGCTGCCCCCAACTCTGTATGCGTGACGTCTGCATGTTCCCTGTGTTTGGCCAGTTTCACTTGGGGTTCTCTGGTTTCCTCCCACAGCTCAATGATGTGCACGTGTGTGATCAGTGATGGATCCCCCCCATTCCTGGTACATCCTGGGATATCCCCCAGACTCACCATGACTCTGTATCGATTATTATCCCGAAGGAAATTGCTTGTGACTACAGACTGCACAGCACACAACTACACGAAAAGCAAAAACAGACAACACAATACCACATACCATAATTTCTATATAAAAATAACACTGACCAAGCCTAGTACTATGAAGCAGGAGAGTAGCATGTCCATAATCGACTGAGGTCTGGACAGCATCCTCCTCTCTGCCACAGGGTCATAAGTGTCCAGCTCCCTCACAAGATCCAGCCCAGCCTTCTTAATTTTTATTTATTTTATTTAACCTTTATTTACCCAGGTTTGTCCCATTGAGATCACAGATCTCTTTTGCAAAGGAGACCTGGCCAAGGTAGCAGCAACACAGTGTTAGTACAAAATCTTACATAAAATTACATAAAAACATACTCAGACCATACACTCGCACACAGACAATCTTACGGAAGAGGATTAGGGCCACCATGAAAATATTATTTGAATTCTGACTTTAATCTCAGAATTCTGACTTTTTTTCTAAACTCAGAATCCTGAAATTAAAGTCAGAAATCTGAGAAAAAAAAGAGATTTCTGAGATACTTAATGTGCTCCTCACAAGACAGATGGTCATCAATTAAAAATCCTAGATACCAAATCCATTTGTTGACCATCTCTCGTTAAAATTTTCCCAGCCAGTGCTAATCTATCTGTTTCTGAAGTGGTGAAGAACATAAGTTTTGTTTTATCTGCATTTAAACTGAGTTGTAGATGACAAAGTTGTTCCTGTACTTTGTCACAAGCATCTTGAAGGTATTCAAAACCCTTTGCAGGAGTAGGTGCAGAGCAGTAGATCACAGTATCATCAGCATAAAGGTGAAAAGTTGAGTTTGGAATGTTCCGTCCCAGGTTATTTATATATATACTAAACAATAATGGGGCAAGAATCGAACCTTGTGGAACCCCCTTTATGAACTTGCAATAAATCTGATGTAGAACCATCTATCTGAACTGCCTGGGTTCTTCCTGTGAGATAATTTGCAAACCACCCAACTGTTTGTTTATAAAAACCAATATCTATAAGACGATCAATTAAAATTATGTGATCAACAGTATCAAAGGCTTTAGATAAATCCAAAAACAAAAAGAGACAACACTGCTTGTCATCAAGGGCTTTTAAGATGTAATTTACGACCTTCATCGCAACAGTACTACGATTTTTATGGAAACCTGACTGATATGATGAAAGGACAGAATTATTATATAAATATTCTTTCACTTGTGCACTGACCAAAGATCGAAGCACTTTTGCAACAACAGAGAGATAGGCCTATAATTATTTAAAATATTTGGGTCACCCCCTTTCAGGTGGGGGATAACAAAGCCTGATTTCCAATCCTTGGGAATTTTGTTTGATGACAATGTTAGTTTAAAAATATAACATAGTGGTTCGCCTATGATTTCAGATGCCAATTTTAAAAAGACAGGCTCTAAGTTATCTGGTCCAGGTGACTTTTTAGGATTTAGTTCTTCTAGAGGCCTTATCACCTCTGCTGAGGTAAAAGGACTAAAATTAAAGACCTGCGTATTTTCACAGATACAGTTTGAAATTGGTGATTCTGCAGTTAAGTTATCAGACTGAAACAAATAACCAGAGGAAATAAAATGTCTATTAAAGTAATTTAACGTTGCTGTCTTGTCAGTTACTCTGGCATCATAAACAAATATACTAGGCGGAAGATTAATTGCAGTATTGCTAGTGGACAATGATTTGATGGTTTTCCGAAATTTCTTTGGGTTATTGAGACTTTCCAAAGTCGTGGACAAGTAAAATTCAGCTTTAGCTTTTCTAAGCAAAAGGGTAACTTTATTTCTAAGTTGTCTAAAGCTAAGCCAATCAGTCTCTAATATAGACTTACGTGCCCTGGCCCAAGCGGCATTACGTTCATACAGTAGATCTGCCAGGTCTGTTGTAAACCATCGATTCTCACACCCTTTAATTCAAAATTTATGAAAAGGGGCATGTTTATTTACAAAACAACTAAAGTTTATGAAGATAATTCCAAGCCAGATTAACTTTATCAAAAAGAACAATTTTATCCCAATTAAAATGATATAAATCATGCAAAAAGGTTTGTTCGTTAAATAACCTCATATCGCATTTTACAACAAATCACGGCTTACTTTAGGGATCCTTGTGTCTCTCACTGCTGCTATCACACAATGATCACTCACGTTGTTGGGGAAAACACCTGAAGTCACATATTTAAAATCAAGTCAATGAGTGTAGATTTTTGTAAACATTTGACATTGAGTCTTGTGTGTGATTGAATTATTTGAGTAAGATTTACTCAAATCTAGGCAGGGCCGAAATCTGGGGGCTAGCAGGCAGGGCCGATAGCTGGGGGCTTGCAGGCAGGACCGATATCTTGCTATCTAGGTGGACACCCAGATACTTATAATCCTGTCCAAACTGAAGGGACAGGGATACAACTGGAGACAGTGATCTTCTCAGGTCCTCTATCAGTTCCTTCCTGTCACCAATAATATGTTGATGATGATTCCGTCCACACCAGTTGACAAAGTTGTCCAGCACCCTCCTGTACTTCATCATGATTACATCCCTGATACAACCAACTACTGCAGAGTCATCTGAGAATTTCTGCAGATGGCAAGACAGGATGTACAGGATGAAGAGAAAGGGAGACGAGACTGTCCCCTACAGAGCTCCTGTGAGGCTCAGCACCTTCTCAGGCACAGCATCCTGAAGATGGAAGTACTGTGGACGTCTGACCATGTCGTCCATGATCCGTGCCACCAGGGGAGCTTCCACCTTGTTGGCTGACAGTGCACTCCCAAGCAGGACTGACTGGAAGGTACTGAAGGCACTTGAGAAATCGAAAAACATGATACTCGCAGTACCTCCTGGCTTGTCTATGTAGATGTAGGCATGGTGCACCATGGCAATCTGGGCTTGGAGTATCTTCATTGAAGTAGAGATTAAACTCATTGGCTCTATCTGCGTTGCTCTTTGTCTCCTGGCTACAGGTCTTGTGGCCAGTGATAATCTTCATGGCCCTCCACTCCACTCTGGTATTGTTCTACTGAAACTTCTGCTCCACTTTCCTCCTGTGTGTCTTTCCCCTCACTACAGCTCTCTCTACACCCTCTTCGCTTCTTCTTTGTCACCCAACCTGAACACATTCTCATTTTTATTCAGGAGGATGTCTTTGGTACCTTATTGTTGGGGAAGAAGCGTACATACTTTACAAAGATGAGTAGATGAGTATTGGATGAGCGGATATGGAAAATGGATGGATGGAGTTCATCAGGGCAATATTGTGTAGTTTGATGGGTTAAGATGTTGTGCCTGTGATTGGGAGATTGCTGGTTCAAACGGTTCAAAGTTCAAAACTTAAACTGCCACAGGGAATGTTTGACCCAACTTTCTTAAAAAATATAAGTCGCTTTGGATAAAAGTGTATGTGTCGCGTCGGGGCAGGCAAGAAGGCAAGGGAAGCCATAAATGCAAGCAAAACATGATTTATTGACAATATACAGACTTAGAACAAGGAGCAAGACAATGTCAATGACAGACCAGGGGAAACAGACTTGAACGCAGACTGAAATACACAAGACAAGCCGAACTATCAGGAAACAGCTGGTCACAATCAGGGTTTCACATGAGGTAAATGAGGGGGCGTGGCACACAGGAGGATTGTACGAGCAGGTCATGACAGTATGCTTAATAGATGTTTGCATTTTAAATGATGCAGTACTTCTGGGAAGACACATTGAATTACATTTGAATTTGTACAGCACCTTTTGCAACAGAGTTGCCACAAGGCACTTGACAAGAGTGTGTAGCAACCAGTTGTTATACCATTTATATGAAATGCTGCATGAAACAGCAGAGAGAAAGAATGAATGGCAGAAGACAACAGTGGAGAGGAACCAAAAACTACCAAGTAGGGCTCATGTCATAAGGCACAAGGAAAATTAAAGGGGCTATATCAAATAAAACAAATTAAAGCAGGGAAACAAACTGGGACCACAAGGTGTCAAAAATGGCAACAGGGTCAGTGTCCATCTGATCCTGCCCTTTGTGTCCCTTCCCCATCTTAGCCAGCAGGTTGCGCTGACCATCCAGCCTTTTCACCCCTTTTCTGAATATCCTTGTGTTGCCACATAGCTTAGTGGGTTCAGTGTACAGCACAGTAGCTATAGCCCTACAGTCATGCGTTTGAAGCTAACCTTACCTGGTCTGTTTGTTTATTGGTTTTCTGTTTTTCCTAGTGCTTATTAGTTCTTTGCTGTCCTGTTTTAGTTTATCCTACTTGTGTCTGGTTTAATTCTCTTCTGCTTGTATTTGTGTTCCTAGTCCTTCGTAGTGTTAATCCTCAGTGTTTGGCAATGCTCCCTAGTTCCTGTGTTTGTAACTTATTCCACCTGTTGTCCTGTGTCTTAATCGATTAATTGATTTGGTAGTCGTTGCACATGCCACACCTGCCCTCCCGTTAGTCGGTTACCTGATTGTATTTAAGTGCCTGCGTCTGCTCTGTTCTTGAATTTGTCCTTGTGCTATGTTCCTGTGTGTTGGTTGTTCTGTTCCCTTGCCTGCTCTTGCTCCTGCTCCTGCTCTTGGTGTTGCCTTGTTCCCTGACATTATTTCCTTGTGGTTTCTTGTAGTTAGTCTTGGTTACTTCTGTTTCCCAGGGTGTGTTATCAGTATTGTCTATTTTTCCCTGTTTGTTTTGACCCCTTGTGGTCCTTTTAATTTTGTAGTTTTCCCCAGAGTATTCAGTATTCAGAGTATTCTTTAATAAGCCCCTTAGTGTTTTGGAGTCGCCAGTGGATCGTCACCTTTTCCCCACCTGCACCATGCCCTGTGTCTTTGACAGATAGATTTTAATGACTGCGACTGACTAGACAAACAAGCACTTTTATACAAAGACTTTTGAAGGTGCAATAAGCAACAGGTGTCACTCATTAGGGCCAAGTCGGGAGGGAGTGTCAGGTGGATATGACGGGCATGACGTGACAGTAGGGAGAAAAAAAAACCTCTGGGGGTCTAAGGTCAACTGGCACCCCCCCCTCCCCCCCCAGGGCATGGTAACATTATAGAACACACAAAAACCCAGCAAACTATGAGCAGAGGCATTGGGAGAGGACAGGCAAGGCAGTCAAATGCCTGAGGCCCCGAGCCGGGCTGATTACATAATACCTTGCAACAACAGACTCATCTGCTTTTTGTGTATTATGTTTATCATAGTAAAGTGAAAACAAAGGAATTGTGTTTATTAAATTCTCCTTGTTGATATTTCATATTTCTAATTTAGACTTCACGCTAAAATAATGGTCATAATTTGTACCATGTCAGGTGGGGTGCGTTGGTGGCCCCCTGGAGTTTTTTGTCTTGGGCCCCCAGTGTCCCCAGAATCGTTTCTGCCAGGTGAACAGATGGGGATTTTCCTTCCCGAATAGCCGTTTGGAAGATGAAGCCCAGAGGGACTGTGATTTTTTTTTGTGAGATGTCCCGTCTGATCAGCACCAGCACCCAGTAGAGCTGTCGTTCACGGGGATGCATGTCACGGTGACAGAGTGTCGATGGCAGCTTTCAGATGATGGTATGAGTTACCCTCCCCCAGTCTCCCGGAGGACAAAAACAAGTCTGCTCTTACTCATCAGTCCGACTCATCAGGTCGTTAAATATGGAGCTTTAAGGGATACGCTGTAGCGGCACCCCCTCAGAGCACGAGGCGCCCGCCTGCTCCGCCCGTGCACCTTACCAACGGGGCGTCTAGAACACAGCCCTGTGATAACGTGATCATACATACATTGCCGATGAACCAGAGCCACTGTAGCAAGGTGTCCGATTGCCAAAACCCATGGGTTACCCCCCCCCCCCCCTCGAAAAAAAGCAAGTGTGTCACGTATGGTATGAAAGACATGCACGACGTTCAAACATGTGATTAACATCAGGGCAGTAGGGCAACAATGTACCATATCCAAACACCCGGAACTCTGGACTCTGCCCTGTGCATTAATAGCCTAGATGCCAAATTATTCTAGAAATGTCCTTCATTCTGTGCTAAAAGAGTCCTTATCTTAGTCGTTGTCTAATATAATTATGTTCCCAGAGTTAGAAGTACAATTTTTTTCCTTTCTCAAAAAAATGTATTTAATAATTAAGGTGTTCTTGAACTAAAACGATTTTTTTTCTAAAAACTATGAGCACAGTGGCGACAGTTACGAAGATATGTTGTGCCCGTTTATAAAAAACAATGAATATCCAAAGAAACGTAAGAAATTTTGTAGTTTCCGTGATCTAGTAAATAGTCAGTTAGTAGAGGGTTAATGAGTTTATACCAACTCTGCCAGAAATGTCATATTTAGATTGAACTTTCCCCCAGTGAGTAGAGTACTGTTTACTGTGGAAGTGGCAGAGTTGGATTTCACGACTGTGTGTGCTTCTAAATTTGGCAGTGTCTCACCTTGCGGTGTTATGTGTTGTTAAACGTACTTTCATTTCAAATATTATCAATTTCACTTTTAGACACTTTTTCAAAAATATCCAACAGAATTATTTATATTCTTTCTAACCATGGTATATACTTAGAAAACCATTAACCGTAAATATCCATACCAAATATCGGCAAATGAGCACAACGCATGTTACGAGGGGAATTGATCAATAACAGTGAAATGAACCATTTTCCCTTAAACTGTACTCATGCCTAAATATAGCATCGAAAGAAAACAACCAAAGAGCTGAACGTGTCATCGTGCACGTCCTTCACTAATTGCCCCTTTAATGGCAGTATTAATCAGACACATCTTCCGCTCCCTGCACCAGACCTGACAGGAAAAAGTGCGAGTACTTCCTTAAAGTTACTTTGAAAGTTAAGCAGGCGCCCAGCCGTTTCTGCTGCGCTGGTAAATCTGAGCTCCTGGGCTGCAAACTGCACGCACCGGTAAGCTTAGCTGGCAACCTGCCGGGAAAATATCTGAAGGAGAAATGTGACGGGCACGCTTGTCATTCTGCAACGTTTTACTATTTTAGACCGGACTTTATAAATATTACGAGCATGATCCGAACGGGACTCCCTGCCGGACCCTGATCGATCCAAGATCCAAGGAACTTCCCAGGTGCGTCTCCTTGCAAAGTCTGCGTCCTGTTGCATGCAGGTTTGTGACAGGTTCAGTTAGCTAAGTAACACTGTATCATTACGAAAAGGTAAATGTACAATGGAACACACTTTTGCTGTCGTACCGCTTGGATGAGGTTTTACTTTATCAACTTTTGTTATACGATTGTTGTTGCTCTTAAGGCATCAATATATGACGATGTGTCGACTTCAGGATTTATAGTCTGACGATAAAAGAACTTACAGTTATATCTGCTAAAACTTTTTTCTTGGTTCTAAAGACTCGAGCCCTCGAATATTCACACACACACACACACACGTATGTATAATGTTTGTTGTAAATTATACGTGAAATGACGTAAGGACAAAAGCTAGCTCTCGACATATTCCAGCATTAAAACCAAAAAATAAGCAAAATGAATAAATACTGCAGTGTCAATTTTTATTAGAAGTACTGAGATATGTGTTTTTGTGTATGCATATTTATGTGCACGTTTTTGTGCATATTTTTTGCTTCGTTTTGTCTCCTGTTGCAGTTTGTTACGCAAAAGCAGAATTCCCTGCCAACGGCTCCCCCGAGATGAATGAACATGAGCAGTGCTTGGATGTCGAACTCTCCTGGGATCCTTCTCTGCCTCCGTTGCCAGGCTCCTGGCTGAAGCGATGCTTGCTGTATTTCCGTACCTGCAGAGCCCCGGCGGGGCACCAGCAGAGCAGGGCTGTCACGGGGTGCGGCCAGCGCCTCTTGCTGTTCATCAGCGTCCTGCTGTTTGTGTGTGTTGGTGTGCTGCTGCTGCTCTGGAACTATCAGTGCATCTTCGTCTGGGGCCTCTGTCGGGAGGAACAGCCTGCCGTCCCCGGGTTTGGGGGGCTGGAGGGCTTTGACAGAGAGGAGATCAACTGAGGCGAAGAGTACTGTCAGGGAGCGGGGGACTTGGGGGGGAGAGATGGGGAGGTCTCCGTCTCAAGGTCATACCAAAGGGGCTGCGTGGACTGCATTCACTATGCAGGCACAGGCCGGACTGCACGCCTGCGCAGGTGCAGAGGAGATTGCGAGAGCAGTCTTGAGCCCAGGGCGGAGGGCTTCCTGCAAGCCACTACATTCTCATTGCAAAGCTGTGGGGAAACAATATGTAATGATCTGGCCTTTGATTGTATCCTGATAGATTATTGGTAACAAGTGCTCCTTTCTGCTCAGGATTTCCTTTATTGTGCCTGATAGATATGGTTTCAACAACGGTAGGGACCAAATTAGCCCCAAAGACTCCCTGCCCCCCTAAACACACAGGGTACTCTCCCGATATTGGTAGGGACACCTCTTTACTATCCATACCCAAATCTGTGCCCTTGGCTTGATGCAATATATGACTTTGACTTTTGTAGGATCTTGTAATGCTGTCTCATAGCTCAGAAATCATAGCTGCGAGTTATAAGAACTAACATCTGATTCCTCTTCATGTTATTTGTATGATTCTTCAAAGATTCAGGATGTATTTTAATGGGCATTTTTCTGTAATTTATGGTGCTTGCTGTAGTAGAATCAGATGCAATTATTCTGTTGATTCCAGAATGAATTTAGGCACAACATCTATTCATTTTATAAGAAAGATAATATATAACCCAGTGTTCATGCTTATTGTAGTTGAATATTGTATGTACAAACTCAAGAAAGTAATAACTGTAAAATGATATTGTTTTTTTCTTCAAGCTGTACGTGTGTGTATAAATATAAACCCTATAACCCTTATTTACTGCTGTAAAATCATTGTAATACCATGATGTGGTGAAAAATGTTAACCAGAAAAAAATCCAAATAAAGTCAGCTCATAGCGTAGACTGAAGATGACTCACATTTCCTCATTTTCTCTGATCTTATTACACTGAAACAAAAGACCCGTGTAACTAAAAACAAATAAAAAACACCAAACTTAGTGAAGTCGGCACTGCACATTCCAGTGCCTCTGCCATTCCAGTGTCTCTGCCATTCCAGTGTCTCTGCCATTCCAGTGCCTCTGCCATTCCAGTGTCTCTGCCCCTCTTCTCTTGCTTGCATATCTGTGTGAAACCTGTAAGAAAACGGCCATCTCTGCCTAGAGCTGCCAATCATGGTGTCAGAGTTCAGAACAGCAAGTGGCTGACAAAGAGACTGTGCTGTGAAATGGTACGATGTGAGCTTGGATATAGATGGTAGGGCTGGTCCCAGAACAGCTTTATAAAAACACCGAAGTCAATGCCAAGACCCATCCGCTGAGTTACCTGCCACTTTCATCCTGCATCCCCCAGAAATATGCAACTCTGGAGCTACTTGAGGTTTGAGGTTCCTGGAAAGTTCATTAAAATTTCTAAAGAAAAAAAAAAAACTACAAAAAGGTGCTGAGTCACCTTCCTAATGTACTTCTTCCGCAGTGCCATTTCTTCCATGGGTGTTATGAATCTCTGAGTGCGTGCTAATGAGTTATGGCTCACTGAAGCACATGTTCTACTGTTGGTCCCAAGGAGACTGAGAACATCAACATCAACCTTCAGCTTATAGGACATCCTTTGCTACCTATTCTAATGGTCTGACTTTGTGTCATTTACTGGAGTAGTGCCACAACCCACTAATCCATGTGAGGAGATCCAGGTTCCTTTGACATGTAACCTTTAAGAAAGGGCTCTTTTAATATCTGGTGTAGGGATAAGGTCTTTCCAAGTGTTCCCTGGTCAGCTTCTTCTCCTTTCTAACCAAAACACAGTGCTGGAAGTGCCTGACCAGCACAGAGATTTAGATTGAAACTTCAAGGATTCAAAGGTTTTATTTGTCACATGCAAGGCAATAAAGACATAAATAGTAACAATATAATAAATATATAATAAATACGGAACCAAGAGCGCCATCAAATGGTGACCAGGGGTAGCCACGGCCGCCATTCTGGCCACTCCCTCAGGTGGCTGCAGAGATTTTATTTCAGAAGCGGAACCATATAAAGCTGCAGTGCAGCGCCGGACCCGCCGTGTAGGACCCGTCCTCAGTTTGCAGCGCAGTGCTACTGAAGGAACTGATTTGTGAAACGTTCTGTTGGTTGATTTTGAATGTGGTTTATCTTGCGTTTTAAATGAATTACTGATATTTAATATTCGTTAACAATGTTCCACTTAAAACAAACTGGAACATTACATTGCTAGTTAAATAATCTTGTTATTAGAGACGCACCGGTCGACCGGCCGATTTGTTTTACGGACTTGTATATTCATGCACACAAGCTGCATTGGAATCATCTCCCAAAATGTAATTTGTATGGAAGTATTACGAAGGCTGTGAACATGACATTAAGATTGAAATCGCGGAGGAACCACAGCGAATACGTTCGGCACCACAAATCTGATCCGGCATTTGAAAGCTGAAAAAGTACTTACATGGTTTAACGAAAAGCTGTACATGAAGTAATGACCCGTGCCAGCTAAAGGAAATATAGTTCTGTGTAGGACTGTATAGTCTCTCTGTCAGCCACTTGCCGTTCTGAACTCCATGACTGGAAGCGAACGAGAAGAGGGGAAGAGAACAAGGAAAAAAACGGAGGCAAATTATTTGTATGTGAAAACATATTTGGCCAATAAAGCTGATTCTTTTATTCTTTCATTCATCCCTCCATACAAATCCACTGATTTTATTCCTCGTGATTTTAAAGTTAGAATAATCATACTTTGTATACGACTCAACAGCTGATTAAAAGCACCAAGCATGCAGCTGCTGAAGTGAAGCTGAAACAGTTGCCATTCCTTTATTCTTTCTTTCTATTTTTCGTGCCCTTTCTAGTTTGTTGCACATCTTTGGTCATTTTTCCAGAATAACTTTCTGTTCCTTAGAAGAGCACCAGCAGACATCAGTAGGGGGGAGGCCAAACTACCGCAGATGTTTAAACAGAGGAAAGTTGTTTGAATACTTTTTGAGCTGCACACTGGATTTCTGAAGCAGGTTTAGAGATTTTATGTTGAAGGTTGATTGAATGGGAGCAGTTTGAAGAATTTGATGGAAAAAGGGACAAAAAAGGGGGATGCAGGTGGAATATGAAGAAGAGAAATAGAAGCATAGTTCTTAATGGGTGGAACACGAGTGGTGGAACAGTTTCTAGGTGAAAAACTGGGAGGAGACAGGGCTTGAAAATCATGGGATAAACCTTAAGAAGACCAATATGCGATTCCTCGCTCAATCACATCATAAAGTACAAATGCAGTGTGTTGTGCATGAGTAAGGAGGGAGTACTAAGCTGTAACTGCTGATTCAGTATTCTGATGGCTTGAGGGTAGACGGTCCTTCTCAGCATCTCAGTTCTCACTGAAACACAGCAGAAGCGCTCGTCAGGCCTCAGCCTGGTGAGGAGGTGGTTGTTAGGGTGGATTTTGGCAGCTTTGGATCTGGATCATCTGAGATCAATGTCCTGCAGGGAGGGCAGATCAGCGTTAAACATCTGCTGGATTCTAATGAAGACCTGCTGCTATCTAAGGTCACCATCTTGGAGAGTGATTCCCAGCAGCTTGATCTTATATTATTATACTCTAAAAATCTACAGAAAAGTACTTCAGTGGTTTTTGGGCCTGAAGGGCCTGCAGCTGGGTACTGATTGAAGTGTGTTGTAAAAGTGTTGCCACAAGAGGGAGACAAAAACTGCAATTTTCCACGAACTCCAACGTTTCAGACACTGGGCTCCTTTGCTGGAGGGGTCAAGCTGAGCAGTCCAGGATTTATACTAGTAGAATGTTGGGTACATTGGACCCATTTTGTGGTACAAATGGAGTGCATGTATTACTGCAGCTTATTAATGGTAGTAGATGAGAACACATTAAACTTGTCATTGACTCAGGATCCCAAAGGCTTCTAAGTTATTTTTATTTTAAGCAGGGAAATTTCTGGTGAAACTCAAAGCTGTGTCCTCTATCTGTTGTTCTCTCCAAGTCACCATAGTTACCTAAATAACTCACTTGACAGCTCTTATTGTGTTAATAAAATTCACCCAAGATGCCTATTCTGCTATAGACACACACAGTATAACAAAGTGTAACATCAACAAGAAAGCACCAGGTTATGCAATACATCAGGCGGATTAGGAGACGTTTAGGAGATGAAAGCATTAACTAAGCTGGGTGTTGCAAATAAGGTCACCTTGAGAGACAAATGTGACTAAATGTAGTTGTGTGTGTGTGAGTGTGTGTGTGATGGAGCTTTTACATTCTGTTTTTCCACAGACCTGCAGAAGGATGTTCGAGCAGCGGCATATTTTCCAAAGTTGATCTTTTAAATGTGCAGGTGCATCTCTTGCAAGGGGTGTCATGGTGTTTGTGCGTGAGCTTCCAGTGTGCAAGGCCAAGAGTGATCTATGCAGCAAACATTAACCCCCCCCCCCTAGGGTTTGCTGGTTCATTATCTGAACATTACAAAACATTCAAATGTTCACCACTCTTTTGCATAAATGACACAAAACCATCAGTGAGGGCATGGAATGCAAAATCGACTGATATGCAAAAAAAGTGACAGAATTACTGTCTCATTTTTCCATTTTCATTTCCAAGGCAGGTTCAATATGCAAGTTCAAGAACATTTCACCAAACAAGTTTTTACCTGGAGGTAAAGAAATCAACTTGCCATTCTAGCACGACTCAGGTAATATTTCTTGCGAGTGGGTGTGTCTCTATGCATGCCACGGCATTCAGTGTCGACATGTGCAGAGCTTCTGGCATATTCCTACCCTGCAAACATGACCAACATGTGCTGATACAGGCCTTGCAATATTTGCTCTGCCTAAAACCCCCTTGGGGCTGCAAATGAATTCCACTGATTTTTTTTTTTATCAAGATGACGGGTGTCTTTGTGGGTTTGTATCGGCACCGCTGCCAGGAATCAGAGCTGTGCCAGCGGCAAACGGTAGTGCTGGGCATCACCGCATGGCAACCAAGGTTTCCCACGGGTGTTGGCTAATCGAGTCACCTGTGGTTCCTGTTGGCCCCCGACCAGCTGGTTGGGGAACCAAGATTCCTGCCCTATTTATTTTTCCAAGCACTGTTTTAGTTTGCTGTCAATAAGGCACTGTCTAGCTGAACCTACCTCCCCCCCCAATCCCAGCCCCCAGCCTCGTCACCCCCCCACTAAAGGGCATTCTGCACACTTTGACCATCCAGGCATTAGCTGAATTATTGAAATATTGAATTTTATCTTATTTTCCACTACAGTGTTTTCCTTCGAAGGTCCTCTCTGATGGTTCATGTACTGTGCATGTTTCTGGGTTGTGTATTTTGTATAGTATATTCTTATTTTTATATATTTTATTTTATTATGCACAGTTCCTGGCACCCCAACACCATGGGCACATTTTTTTTAACATTCATTTTTCTTTTTTGTCCTAAGAATATCTATCAGATATGAACACTATTATACTAAAGAGATAAAAAAAAAAAAAAACAGAAACTGTAAACATGTGCATTTTGCACTGTTGTGACAAGAAAGTACCATGCATTTTAACCTTTGTACTGCAAATGTGTACTTGCATACCAGTTATGTTCATCCCTGAACATAAGGAATATATACGTGAGTATTCGTTGAGATATCATTATTGATGAATAAACCCGTAACATATTGCACTGTTGATACAAATAAACATATGGTGTGTGTATGATATATGAAAATATAGTACTTTTTCGAGAAACTCAAAGTGCAGTAACAGTAGTGTGCCAGTCAGGGTTAGTCGGTCCAGCAGCATCTGGTGTTAAAGGGCTGGAGGGACAAGGTTAAGGTCCATCAGCAGGTCTATAGCGATGGCAGGTGGAACTCAACCTGGAAATAGCTCTCGGGCAGAAGATGTTTCTGAGTCTGGCTGAGCGGACATGCACGGTCCTGCGTCTTTGACCCGACGGCAAAAGATTGAATAATGTGAGTTGGGTCAGTGGCAATTTTGAGGGCCCTCAAGAGGCAGCGATCATCAATGACCTTGATGTCTGACAGCTGTGGTCCGATGAAGCCTTCAGCTATCTTGACTATGCATTGCAGGGCTCCTTGGTTAGCAGCCGAACACTTGGAGTTCCAGGCTGTAATGCAGTATGTCAAGACACCAAGAGAAGTTCAAGCATCTGTTAAATCTGTGGGGGACTTTAAGCAGCAACATGGTGGATTACTCTGTGGCTCAGTCTTCATAAGACCAGACAGTGCCTCCATCATGCTGTTCCCTGGACACCAACAGCTGCCTCCTGTGTAAAGATCTGTTTGCTTTCTGATGTTGCACCACCTGATGACCCATGGAAGGTGATTTGTTCACGAGTGGCGCCCGGGCACCCTAGTAGGATCCTTGCCCAATGGGAAGCCCAGCTAACAGTTACCTTTCTTTACTCTCCTCCCCCCTCCTCCCAACCTCACTCTTGAATGCTGGATGAGGGTCCGAAAGGGCTTGTTGCTGGGTGGCTTAATTAGTTACCCTCCCTGACCAATCATGCTTGCCATGCTGAGTCGGCCAAAACTGCAGTCTGTTGCTAGCAGCCTTGAGGCCAGTGGTGGATAGTTCAAGTCCAGAAAGTAAAAATCCAGACCAAGATTTTGTTTCGACCAACCAATTTAGAATAAAGAGTCACAGTCACAGACTACGCACCTGGTTGGTTGAAACAAAATATTGGTCTGGATTTTTACTTTCTGGACTTGAACTATCCACTGGCCTCACTCAGCATGGCAACTTCCCACCTCTACTTGTGGCCTTGACGTTTCACATCCTTTCCTGTCTTTTAAGGCCACGAGGAGCCCAGCCAGTCCCTCTATTCAGTGAGAACTCTTTGTCCCCATCTATTGTCCTGCTGCATTACTGGAGGACTTCAATTGTGCTACTGCTGAAAGCATCAAAGGTGTCATGTCTGAATGATTACCAGCTGGTGGCACTAACCTCAGGAAACACTTGGAGACACATGAACAGCAATTCTCCAGTCTGTCTGGCCCCCTGTCGTTTGTGTACCAGAGCAAAAGATCAGAGAATGATAGGGATTCTCTGGTCTTTCACACCACCCATATGGAAAAATGAGGGAAACACTCAGCCAGCATGTTGTGCATTGATTCCACTGTTGCAGGCAAATTTCCAGTATCGGATCAGGATAGCTGTCATAATTCTTATCTTGTCATTCCAATAAAATCAACCATGTTTAATATTATCATAAGTCTGCGGTCTTGGCTCTTCAAATACTAGTGTTGTAGTTCTCGAGACCGGTCTTGGTCTCGAGACCGGTCTCGAGACCAATTTTTGTGGTCTCGGTCTTGTCTTGGTCTCGACTCTATTTGGTCTCGGTCTTGTCTTGGTCTCGACTCTATTTGGTCTCGGTCTTGTCTTGGTCTCGGACATAGCAGTCTCGATGGGATGGGGAAAAAAAGAGAAAACTGCGCATCCTCACAGAACAGTATCATTATTTATTACGCACCTCAATTCAAATGCAACCAGTCAGATGCATCCATTTCAAAAACGTTACATTTTATACATTTTCTCCACGGACACTGCCAGTGCTTCACAGTCCACAAACATCATACACATCATATCATACATCGGCAAAAAAATGTCCGCGAAGTCTATAGCATAGTTATAATTCAAATAAATTAGGTATTTTACATTGATTAGAAAGCACGGTCTTGGAGGTGCAAGTCAATCTGGAGGCTCATTCTCTTCAATTCAAAGCAAAGGATCATTACATAGCTGTATTCATAGCTTACCTGAGGTCTCTGTCCCTGGTATAAGAGACTTAATATGAACATCTTTCTGGTACATCCCATCTCTTTCCCTTGACGAGGTCTGATAAAATGGTTATAGGAGAGGATTGCTGAGAATATTATTTTCCATCAGGTCTCGTAACTATGACAAATCTGGGAGATTTTAAATGAGAGACATATGGACATATGGACAATATAATTGAAAAGATAACATGAATTTGATTTAACGAGTAATGACACTTTACAGCAATGCCTTTTTTCTCTACAGTTGATCTGGGTAATGTGATGTCGATTCTAGCCCTAGTCTGTTTTCGGTCTTGGTCTTGGTCTCGACCAGTCTTGGTCTTGGTCTCGCCTTAGTGTGTCTTGGTCTTGGTCTTGGACTTGGTCTTGGTCTTGGTACCCTCAAGTCTCGGCAGTGTCTTGGTCTTGATACCCTCCGGTCTCGGCAATGTCTTGGTCTCGGTTTAGGCGGTCTTGACTACAACACTATCAAATACTGACATGGACATTGTCAACAACCAGCAGGTGAGTTCTCTCCAGCGCCAAACAGGAAGCAGCAAAGCAGGTACAAACTATTCCACTGCAAAATGTTAAGGAAGTAACAGATACTTATGTAAAATGCAAACATTCAAATAACATAAAAAATGTAATACATAAAATAATAAAATCCATTCACGCAGCCACGTGTCCACATTCCGCAGTTTTGTCTCTTTTTCACCATGTTATCACAGCAAACCACTGCACACTCGAGCGCAGCTGCTTTTATCACAGCAAACCACTGCACACTCCAGCGCTGTAGACTATTCCAATGCCTGCCGCTGTTGTTGCCCCTGAACTTAAGTCTACCCCTCAGCATATTATCAGAGGACCTAAGCAGAGGTGGAAATTTCAGGTCCAGAAAGTAGAAATCCAGACCAAGATTTTGTTTCAACCAACCAGTTGAGTACTCTGTGACTGTGACTCTTTATGCAAAACTGGTTGGATGAAACAAATCTTTGGTCTGGATTTCTACTTTCTGGACCTGAAATTTCCACCCGTAGTAGGAGAGTGGGGGTGCAGGTGGTCAGCAAGGTAAGATGGTACTAAGTCATTCAGGCACTTAAAAATGAACAGCAATACCGTAAAATAAACTTGCATGTGGTCTACTGCAATATTACTGAACTCGGACTTGATGTGTATTGTGTTGTCTAAGTGTTAATATTCCACATCTATTGTCTATTTATTATTTATTTGCATATTTTTAGTTGCTCTTTGCACTACTGAATCAGGAAGCATCCCAGTGCCCTTCCTTCACATGCCCAATAAACACGTTGAATCCTGAATTTTCCTTGTAATTTGCAGAGCTCTAATGAATAATGAAATCGTATATGATCTTCATAGATTCCCATGTAGTCAGTGAGGCGCTGTGGAATAACCAAAATGTTATATATGTCTCTAAGTCCCGGCCCAGGTTAGCATGTAGCTGCTTGCAGACCAGAAACCCTGCTTTCCCCGGTCCTGTTCCGAGCACCACTGCTATTATACTCTTACAAAGAAACAGGATAAGATGTCAACACTGGTGCGCGGTTTTGGTTTTTATTTTTTATGACACGCTTTCTCAGAACCCATCTTCTCTCACCCCCTCCCATCCCAGAGTAATATTCCGTAGTCTATCAGACATCTCCTGCCGTTTTCCTTGTTGAAATGCTTGCATGTAAAAATGGGTTTTTGCGTGCATTTGAGAGCAAGTGATTGTAGAGTTGCAGTGCTTTAACCCTCAACTGTAGCACTGGTTGTAGTGCTGATTCTGCTGCTGTTGCACCCAAGGCAGTGCAGTACAGTGACCAGATAATCCATGTCAGAGGCGACACTATGAGCTACTTCAGGTTTTACAAACTACTTTAAACCTGAAAGGCTCTTGTGCTCGGCTAAATTGTTTGGTTCGTCTTGTACTTTTACTGGTGTGCTTCCGTGATTGTAACACTCATCAAGCTGTTTCACATTAACATTAGTGACACATACATGGTTATAGGAAACTGACCAATCAGCACACAGTAAGACCTCAGGGCTTAAGTGAAATCCTGGTCCTTTTAATTGAAATGGTAGTTTACAGACAAAATAAAGATTAGTGTCAAATAAATGAGGCTTTGTTGTTTTGCCCCCATCTTCCCGTCCCACCCCCCCCAACCCCAACCACATCTCCAACCCTTATTTATTTCTTAGGGCAGCATCAATGATCACTTGATTGAATGGGACATCTGGATAGTTATTGTGCCACCATTTGGAAATGCACAATTGGCAGAGGCGACCGCAGCATTTATGATTGAGAAGCATGCTCTTAAGCCAGTGAATTCCCAGACCTTCATTCTGTGTGATCAGCTGTGCAGAGGGCTAATCTGAAGCTAATGCTGAAAGTCCACCTCTGCTCTTCCAGTGGTGGATAAACCGCATCTGGACCGGGCCAGAGCAGAGTCCCTACATCCTGTCGAACGCGGCTGTTCCTCTCATAGTACTGGAAGCGGTGGCGCTGAGAGTGCTTCAGCACCCCCTCTGGTTATTGGTGGTAATGCGGTGTCAGAATACTGTAAGGCTGCGCGCCCGTGCCTGTCGTTTTCATTAAAGAAAAACAACGTTATATTAATTATCTCGCAATGGCTCAGAGGCGACTTTATGATTATTTCTGCAAAAAGGCTACCATTGTTAGCTGTTGGTAGTTACCAGTGATATGAAAGAACTTCGGTAAAGTGTAGGCCTACTTGTCTCTCCTCGCGCCTGTGCGCACACTGCAGGCAGAGGATATCCGCCATTGTGTTGCTCGTGCTAAACCCACGCGTAGTGCTGGTAACTTACCACTGACTTTGAAAGCCTTATGAGACAACGTGCTCACGCTGCTATTCGAACAGGTCATTCATGCATAATAAATGAGATAAGGCATCTCGTAACTGAGCACATAGTCTAAAGAGTTTTAGAAGCCTACAGGTAGCGTATTATGGTAGGTATGCGTGATATGTTGACCCTGCTACATTCTGTAAGATCCATCCATCCATTTTCCTTTACTTATAAGTTGTTAAAGATGGAGATGAATTTCACTTCATAAAATCAGCATAATAAGGGAAATACAATACCTTCATCACCACCATACTAAAGCTATTTTCTTACAGATGACAGCCTAACAGCCAATAATGCAGCAGTCTGTTTGTGCGTAGCAGGTTGTATGAGATGGGTATATTAATTGTGTCTAAAGGCAAACTTTGAACTTGCTGAAACTGGTCTTAATATTGTACGTTTGGAACAAGACACAAAGGCAAAGCACTTCAATCCGGACCACACAGATTTTCTGCTTGATGTTCCCTGAGTCTACTGGACAGGACAATACTATGAAGAGGTAAAATGCCAGCACTTGGGGCTATTGACTGGATGGGAGGTTCTAGAACAAGGTGTGCTGGAGAAAGCTGGTGGAGCCAGAGGGAAATCAGAACACAATTTGACAAGACAAAGATCAAGCAAACAGGTTACAAAACCATAACCACAAACACTGATGTGACAGACAATGCAGAATAATCTTCGCATTTTGATTATATGTAATGCGTAATATATAAGCATCGCAGACTTCTGGTTTGAAATGTGTTTGGGCAACTCATATTTAAAGGGATTCTGGTTCACTAATCTCATTCGTGAACGTAATGAACGATGACACCCATTGAACAAGAAGGAAATTAAGCGTAAACTTAAAAGGACGAATCGTTTCTGAATGGAATTCTGTGGTAATTTCGTCATGTGCGTAGCAGGAACAAACTGATAAAGTTAGTAATTAATTCGAATTAATTGTAATTCAGGGAAAAACCTTTCTCCGCCCGTGTAAGCACGCCGATCTCAGTGTCAGACCTGCCATTATTTCCCAGTGCAATAACATCCGTAACAGGGGCTTAAAGATTTCCATACTAGTCTCAAGGGCTCCCTGTCGATAGTGTCTGCTGCCTTGGCCGATCGTCTTTTAAATCAGCCTCAGCTGCAGCGAAGCCAAACCCACAATAATGCGCTGTCTCTGCCTCCCCTATTCTTTCCGCTGCCTCCCTCGGGTGCGCTTAGTTCATTTGCACACACTGTGCGCGCCTCATCCGAGCGTCATTCGCAGACATGGGATCGCGCAAAAGGCACGTCGTCATCCCGCTCACTTTTGCACTAATTGCCGTTTTGGCCCTATTTCTCCTCACCGTCCCAAGCAAAGATGTGAACGAGCCTCCGGGTTATACGGTGAGGCCGCGACGATTTATTGATTTATTTCGTGATTGTAATGTGAAACGTGCGTACGATGAGTTTGTTTTTCTTGTCAGGCTATTTCTGTTCTTTCGGATGATTAAATATCGCAGATAGAAATTACATAATTACTGCATTAAATGCAAATACATATGCACAATTATAACGTGCATCACTAATCATGTCGGTTTGCGAATTAAAGTCTGTAAATTGTTGTGACAAGTCTGTAATTTGTTCACTTTCTCTTCACTTGAGGTTTATTAGACAGTTAATGCGACCAGGAACCGTAAAATAAAGAGTGAAGTGATTATACCGTATAGATTTAAGGAAGTTACTGTAGTTAAGTAATTCTTCTGTAACGATTTTGGTCTAGTTCCTTGAACAGGTGCGCATGTTTAGTCTTCTGGAGGGGAAATGATGAAGGGCTGGGCTAAATTTAACTCTGCTCCCGTGCCACTCTTTTCGGTTTAAAAACTACCTGATCACCCATCCATCTCCCAACCAGTTCTGCAGCACAAATTAGTGGATAAAAACTTATGTAAGGTGGGGGTAGACATATTTGTGTTACATTGTGGGGATTTTTTTTTTGTCTCCGCAAGGGGCAACTCAATATTCTAAAAATCCGTGAATACAATCAAAAAACTAAAAATAGTATTTTTTATTGTTTGGTTACCTTTAGTTAAGGTTAGGGCTGGGCAGGGGTTAAGGATGTCACAGCTTTATCATAAAGCACGTGAATTGCCATGCGTCTGAATTGTAACAAGCCTTGCCTTCCCATAGAAATGAATGGAGAGTCCGCATAAAGAGACCAAAATATCTTTGTGCGCTAGTTTTATTATTTGGTGTCATTATTATTCTATAGCTCACTGATGCTGGTGGACCTTCACCAGCTCTGCCTTTTGATTTAATCTCTCATTGGCCTATTTTGTGATTTATTTTATTTTATTATTTTTGTGATATTCCACCCGGATGTCTATGGATGGGGTTATGGCTCTTAACACATTTAATTGGCAAATTAGAGGCATTTTATTTATAAATCCCTTGCTCTTGAGTAATTGTGGAATAGAGAACTAGCAACCCACACTGTGATGCTTACACACCGATGTCCATGTGAGTCTAGGCTTGTTTTTGGTAGAAAACTTACTGATGACTATTGTTTGGTACCTGTACTGTGTTTGCAGTGACTAATCCCTCGAGTACTAAAACCTGCAGTGTGGCAGAGGATTGTGACACTCGTGTTGTGCTGTGTTTTGTAGTTAATGGTGTTTCCACAATCACCTTTTTGTGTAAGGGCTCTCACAAATCCCATTGTAGGTTACCACACCTGACTACTACACTATTCCAGTTTTAACTCAGCGTTATGAGTCCCGACACACCGCGTGCGAGTCTGTGGGGTACAGGGAAGCGTCCTTGGGTGACAAAAGCCTCGATACTGTCCAGTGAGCCACTGACCCAGACTGCCGAGTGTAAACCAAGACGCTGAATCAGGATTGCATTTTGCAGTGCTGTGCTGTTTCATAATTCTGTAACCATTAAACTTCACTGCTATGTTTGTCATGCCAACATACAAGGCTGGCTTTTTGGTTTTTATTATCAGAACTATATTGGTTTTGATCTTAGAAATTTGAACAGGTCAACTCACACACATAAATATCACTATGGTATACTGTATGGCTTTAGCACATGCTGGTTCTTAGTCTGAACTTGAATTCTGTCAGGTTTTATCTTTTTCCTTGCCTGTTTCCCTGTGTGGTCATAAAGTTTAAAAAGTGTCACTGGATTAACTCACACATATGAGTTACAGCAGTTTTTAACGAGGTAGTTACAGATCTGGAGTTGTGACCCACAGATGGTTTTAAATCCCAGGAGAGGACCTGCACTCTTCAACTGGACGGATTGCATATCCCACTTTATAAGCAGTAAAATTTTGTTTCTATAACTATTGTAAACTAACAAAAGGTTACTTGTGCTCTCTCCAAACCAGAGCATGTTCAGATCCAGCGATCCACATTACCATTGAACCAGACAAGCTTCACATAGACATTGCAAACACAAGATATTTCTGTAATATTTAGCTTTGCATAAACTAAGTCCCTCCAATTTTATCAATTTTTATTGTCTGTATTTTTTTTTTAAGTGTCCTGTTTGTCATTCTCACCTCTGTGGTCACAACAGGTTGGGGTGTGAGGGGTCAGAATGAGTCATTACTGGATGGAGATGAAAGTTGTTTTTTTTTTGTTTTTTTTGGGGGGGGGGGGGGGGGGCTCTGTCTGGAGGATCACTTTCTGGTGGGAGGGGGATATGAGAGTAAGCCAGCCTGGAGGCTCTGGACTTTATCCGTAGTTTTCTATCTTCCTCCCATGAAATCAGTAACATTACTGAAAAGGCTCATTCACTTTACTGTTTTAACACAACATATGCTTGCGATTAATCAAAAGTGGCTTAAATCAGTCCCTAAGAAGGCTCTAGCAGAAAGGACATATTATAAAAAAAGTATAAAAAAAGTAATGTATGACCAAGTAATGAAATCTGCTTTGGTGTTCTCTGTCTCTTCCTTGTGCCTCAGGCCATTGAACTTGCAGGTAAAAGTGTGTTTCCCATTTTTACCGTTACTAGAGGTTGAGAATGTCTGGGAACTCATTTCTGCTTTGGCTGTTGAAACATGTTCTGCCATAGTTTATACAAGCTGGCTAACTGGTTTTCATGCACCGAACTCAAGATTGCTGCAGGACTTTACACTCGCGTCTGCCAGATGTTTTCCTCCAGCGGGAATCAGGCATATAAAGTTCTCATCTGGGGGTGTATGACTAAGTGGGTTAGGACTCTGTGCCTGTGAATGGAAGGTCACTGGTTTCAATCCCACGGCTGGCGGAGTGATGTCACCGTTAGGCCCTTGAGCGAGGCTCTTAACCCGAATTGCTCCAGGGACACTGAGTGACTGCCCCCTGATCCTCACGTGTACGTCCCTTTGGACAAAAGGTTGGGCTACATAAATAACTAACACTCATTTGTTTGTTCTGTTCCATAGCACGAGTCTGGTTCTTTTTCTAAATATTTGCAGATTAAATTTAGCATGGAGCCTCTGTGGTTTGCAGGTACCGTGCGTTTGCTCTGTGTACAGCTGTAGTGTGCACTAATTGCCCCTTTGTGAGGAGTGTAGCTCATTGTAGAACATAGTAACTGTATGTTTCCTCTGTGTGTGGACGACTGTCTCCCTCAGTACGGGATCGTGCTGGACGCTGGCTCTTCCCACACGACCATGTACGTCTACAAGTGGACCGTGGACAAGCAGAACGGCACTGGTGTCGTCACCCAGCATAGCGAGTGCAGCCCCAAGGGTGAGAAACACCGGTGTTTGTGTGTGTGGGTGGAGCGGAGTTATGCTCAGACACCCAGATTGCCCAAAGTCAGCATGACTCAGGCCCCCCTGAGGGTTTCTGCTCAGAGAAACGGGCTCAGGTATGAATCCAACACGCGGATGATGCATGACTCCTCGCAGCTGCTTACCGCTCTGGGTTCTCTCTCTCTCTTTTACTCTTCTCAGGGGATCAATAATTCCTAGGTTCCCCCCTTGCGTTTAGGGCTTTTCTCCAGCCCTATCAGGTTTTTAACTACCTCCTTGTCAGCACGTCCTTTGTGATTCCAGTTTATATACTAGCCTGCTGCACCTCCACAGACATCTAGCACAGCTTTCCCACAGTACTTTTTGTTGACCGCTGCGCTATTCTGTGCCTGCAGGGGGCGGTATCTCCAGCTATGCCTGGCAGCCAGGAGAGGCAGCGCGCAGTTTGGAGGAGTGTCTGGACATGGCCATGAAGGACATTCCCAGGGCCCGGCACCACCTCACTCCCGTGTATCTGGGGGCCACCGCTGGCATGAGGCTTCTCAAGTGAGTGATCACGCACAAAGTGCAATGAGGACTGACCCAACTGGGCCACCGTACTTCCTTTTTGCATTGTGATTTCTGTCAATGAGGATTTAGTGATAAACAATGTAGCACATGTGACTAGAATGAAAAATATTCTGACTGCCAATCCCTAAATGAATTTGTCCTGTAGGCACTGAGTAAGTGCCTATGTTTAGGGCAAAATTACATGTGGGTGTTGTTCTGCAGATACAAAAAGGAAAATAATGATGAAGTAGTACATACAATAACACACCCCACTGGCATACGGAACTTATAATACATGATACCAAGATCCCCAACATTAGAATTCTGCATACTTTTATTTAATATTTATTGCAGTAATATTTAGACTATTTTCAACAGGGTTCTAGGTATACCAAAGTGAGTGTGGTAATGGTACCAACCACATTATAGAGTCAAAATAAAAATGTTTTTACCTATTTCTCTGCCTCCTTATAGAAAACCTTTTTTTCCAGAGACCTCTGCTGTGTACAGCACTGTACTCACTCATGTAGCACTTATGAACCTGCTCATAGAACCTGCTCATAGAACCTGCAGCTCCTGACCTGCAGCTCACTGCTTGCAGGTCTATGTTTCACTAGTTCCGTTCAGTAATGCCGTTTTCTGACGTTTGAACTTGCTTAGCTGCCCTGATTTGTTTTGTTTTATATATAACTGGGCCAGTTCAGGTTGTTCAAAGGCACAACAGCCAGTCCTTTTCATGTGGGTTAGAGCTGGTAGCCATTTGTGTTGCGTGCCCCAACATCGCAGCAGTCAGGCTGCATAGCGGGAGAATGTCGACCACTCCTCTGTAATTTTTCATCGCAGAGACAGTAACAGGAGAGCTTGCAGGTGTCCGCCCCATCCCTTTGTGTCCCAGCTTGAAGCCAGAATGAACATCTGTGAGCCTACTCTGTGCAACTGGGGGGGGGGGGGGTGTAAGCCCTCCCCAGCTCCTCATTCAACGCCACTTTTTATTTGCATGGAGTATTTGCTGTGTGTTCAGTGCTGAATAAAGCTAATCCAGTTCCTGTTTCACTTTCATAGTTTGCATGCAGTTTAGCTTCAGGCTGGACACCTGGTTCCGCTCAAGCAGTCCAAGAAACGCACCAATTGTCATGTAGGGAATTTGGCTCCGACTGGAAAAATATATATTACAGTATAAAAACGTGGGAAATTTTACCCAGTGCTGTCTTTTATCCGCTCAGTGTTCCCTACAGTGTCTCTGATACCTGTTCTAAACCAGTGTTTGTCAACCCAGTCCTCTGGGACCCCCAGACATTTTTGTTCCCTCCCAGCTCACCTGAACTGAACAATCACAAACTAACCAAACAAAAAAGGAGACTGAATAGCTGGGACAGGTGTGTTGGGAGCTTGGAGGGAGCAAAAACGTGGACTGTCTGGGGATCTTGAGGACTGAGTTGGGGAAACACTGAAGGACAGTTGAATTGGGGTTTCCTGGCTGCTTCCAGTGCCGGTGTAAACAGATCTGTGGTAACTTCCTGTTTCTTCTTCTTTTCTTGGTGTCTGATGTAGAAGTTTGACTTCTCTGCAGATGTTTCATCTCGCCTCCTGTGCTCCAACTTAAAAGAATCTCTCTGCTTTTGTGTCTCTCTGTGCTATGAAACTCGAGGTCTGCCTATCGTGTCGTTACATGTTTAAGGTGGGTGCCGTGTCTCAAACAAACCGAAACAAACAACACGAATCTTTGTGTCCCACAGTATTTCGAACCCCAGCGGCTCGGACAGGATCCTGGGGGAAGTGGCCGAAAAAATCCGCTCCTACCCCTTCGATTTCCAGGAGGCGGTGATCCTGAGTGGCCAGCAGGAGGGCGCGTACGGCTGGGTGACGGTCAACTACCTGATGGAGAAGTTTATCAAGGTGCCTCTCAATCCCGCCGAGAAACGGTCAAGCTGGATCGGCTGTTTCTGAACTATTTTTTGGTCCAAGTAGCAGCTACTCCAGGGAATCTCTGAATGAATAATGAATAAGGGCTGAACTATGGTGAACGTAGCCTGATGTGCAGAGAGTGCTGGCTGCTCTGATGTTCCTCAGATGCTCTTCACAGGCATATTTAGACTTATAATTAATTACATGCTGCCCAAATTCAAATCAATGCATACAGGCCTTACAGAGTATCCTCCCCCCCCCCCCCCCCCCCCAGTATGGGTTTATAGGCCGATGGCAGAGCGCCAACACTGAGACGATCGGGGCACTGGACTTAGGTGGGGCCTCCACCCAGATCACTTTCGTCACACGAGAGGCGGCGGAGGACCCGAGAAATCACATGACGCTGCGTCTCTACGGCCAGGACTACAAGCTGTATACCCACAGCTTCCTGTGCTATGGTCAGGGTCAGATGCTGATCCGACTGACGGCCAGCCTGACGCAGGTAGGTCACCCGCCGGGGGGGGGGGCATCGTATGACATCGAACCACTACCCTGACACTCTCAAACGTTCTGGGTCAAAACCAAGCTGAGTGCCATATTAGCGCCAGACTGACACGCCATATAAGGGCAAGGCTGAAATGGCCCCCGTTGATAGCGTAGGTGGTGCTGCCAACTAGGTTATGGTTGGTAGTGTTGCTTAGTAACCTTTCAAAGCGAGGGAGCCATATAACTGAGGTTTAGCATGCACTGAAAGGCAGGCAGCGAATGGTTACATGCTTCCTGTTGACCTACACCAATCAGATTCTCTCATACAAGAGGGTTTCATAAAAAAAAAACCTACTGAAAACCTACTTAATGGCACAAACGGAATACAAATACATGCCGATGTCTGTGGCTCATGTAAGCCTTGGTTCATGTGATCAGCATCAACCAATCACAGCTCGCTTGAATGCCCCCCCCATCTGAACAACTTCCTGTGTCATGCTGGATTTCCCCCTCTTCTCTCACCCCCCACTTCAGTTTCAGGGTTATAATGGCACCATCGTCCACCCCTGCTACCCCGTGGGCTACAGTGTGACCATGAAGCTGTCAGACGTGTTTGATTCTCCGTGCACGTCAGCCTTCCGGCCCAGTCAGCCCAATCTGGACGTCGCTGTGACGGTGGTGGGGACAGGCCAGTACGAGCTCTGCCTGAGGAACGTGACCCAGCTCTTCACCTTTGACAAGTGTCCTTTCTCCCGCTGCTCGTTTGACGGCACCTTCCAACCCAAAGTCAAGGGAGAGTTTGTGGTAGGCGAGACCCTCAAGTCCCTGAATCCCAGCACCGGTACCTGATAGGCTCACAGCAGGGGGCACAGTGAAGACCCATGAATGTCCCATGAAAACCACGATAGAAATCTTGGCCTTTTTATTTATTTATTTATTTATTTATTTATTTATTTATTTATTGAGATGCATGTTTTTGCATGTCGGATGTGGAAATGCATGTCGGATGTGGAAATGCATGTCGGATGTGGAAATAGTCGCTCTATTTGTAATTGTTCATGGGGCTTGATCATAAAACTTCATCCATTGTTTTAATACAGACTTGGTAACAGTGGCAGTAATGGTGCAAATGACTTCACTGCCATTTGCAGTGGTATTGTCACTGTTACCATTATTTATCTTCTGATAATAGCTTGTAATACCTCATAACAGGCAATGTTTACAATGCCCCCCCTCCACTCTTCCCCAGGCCTTCTCTGCCTTCTACCACGCCCACAGATTCCTGCAGCGCGCCACCGGCATCAAGGTCACGACCCCGAGTCAGATGGACACGGCAGTCCGCACCCTCTGCGCCATGAGTCTCAGCGAGGTAACGCTGCCTGGTCTCCCTCAGTGCGTTCTGAGATGATCGACGGGGCGGACTATGTCGAGCCCCTCCCAGAGCTGCTGTTCTCAATATCGTTTCGGAAGTCGTGGTAGTTGATGGTGTCTCTAGGAATTCAAAATGCTTTTTGGTGTTAAATATGCAGTAGGGATACTACAAATGGTCTACTAATCCATTCTATATATGTTAAGCAAAGGGAAACTATAGTGACATGGAAATAATCATGTAGGTAATTGATTATAATTGATTGTATAGGTAATTGATTATTGTTGACTGCTCTTCCTGTCTGTCTGAATGTCCCACTGGCACAGTTGAAGAGCAAGGCCCCAGATGAGATTAAACGCCTGCATGAGTACTGCCCATCCTCCGCCGTTGTCCAGATCCTTCTGCTGCGTGGTTACAGCTTTGATAACACCTCCTTCTCACAAGTGTCGTTCGAGAGCACGGTGAGCATTAAGGGGGAATCGCTGAGGGAGAAAACCATATATAACCCAGTCCATGCTTAGCATGAATTCTTACACTTGTGACAATTACTGAAAGCATGGCAACGATGACCTTACGGTGCCTCAGCATGGGTAGATATCCGTGTGGCACATGTTGGCTGAGCTGATGATGATGCTGATTCGCGTGTGGCCCTCTGTCGTCCGCTGCAGGCCAGGGGAGCCGCTGTGGGCTGGGCACTGGGCTACATGCTCATCCTCAGCAATATGGTACCAGCTGAGAGCATGAACCTGGTGAAGGCCATCGTCCCTGTAGCCTGGGGCTGCCTGCTCTTCCTCATGATTGCCCTCCTTGTCGTCTCTCTGGGATACCTGCTGGCACAGGCTTTCTGTGAGAAAAAGACCACCGATGATATCCTCTGATGGCCACTGGGTGGCGCCATGGAACCCAAGCGTCTTCCTTCTGGCAAGTCATCAAGAGTGACTTTAAATGTGTCAAACGGGTTTCGTCGTCAGGGAGAGGCACCCAATTTGTCCCCCTACACCCAGCATGGATGAGGGTTCAGAATCAAGTTAGCAGATTGGTCAGTGAAATATTATGCTAGTAAATAACTGAAAGTTAATGATCTGCCTTCTGCTGCACCCAGTCTTTTGAGAGAGAGCAACTTTCACCTGAAAGATTAATCTACATGGTTTTTAAAATTTCATTTTACCCACTTTAAGCGCCGTGTCTGAGATTGGCTACAGTAAATTGTTTAAAAAGGAGGGCGTGAGAGCAATTGCTGATTTATTTTTATTTCTGTCATTTCACTGATAGGTTTTTAGGAACGTGGACATGTTCAATGTCTTTGTGTGAGGAAAAGTTACCAAGCTGTTTTATTCTCCTAAATGATGTCAACTAGTCACTGAGGTTCACAGATACTGTTTAAATTTAGATTTTGTACAGTTTTTAAATAAATGTGATTTGACAATGGGCTCTGTGCGTGGCGTTTTTACGTTCTCCCTATCTGTGTGTGGGTGCGCTCCCGCGTCCTCCCAAGGTCTAAAAATATGAAATGTTAACACTAAAATTCCCACAGTTTTATTGCGTGTGTGTGTGTGTGTGTGTGTGTGTGTGTGTGTGTGTGTGTGTGTGTGTGTGTGTGTGTGGGGTCCAGGTATACCTTACACCAATAAGGTATCTCCTACTCCCTGAGCACAGTGTGAATCGCTCGACAGGTAGTGCTCGAACCAAAAGCGTTTCAGTGGTTTCTGGTGAGGCTGCATGTTCGGTGGTTTCTTTGCCCGGTGAGCCGTGGTATGAGCTGAGCTGTCATCCCTGCTACTGTACTTAGATGGTGGTAAGCCAAGAAGATCAGACCCATGAGGTCAGATGGTCTGCTTTAAAAAAAGACAATGCAAAACAATCATGGCACTTTTTGTCAGGGTGGGCTGAGGAATCTCAGCGCGACGCAGAGACTGTCACTCTGGTATCTGTGCTTTTTCTGTTTATCGCTTCTGTCTGTCTTTGGCTTCTTTTAACGCCTTTTTTGCTTTCTGTTTTCTCAACTGCTGAAACGGCTTTATTTTCGCGTTTCCCTTTGTAATGTGTCTAGCCCTCCTCTGTGCTGCTGTCACACGCTAGGCCTTCTTATCCTTGTCTCATCTTCTGCGTCACATGTTTTTCCTTCCAAGTGAAGATGTTAATCCTTTATGAGTCACCGAGGATATTCCCTCACGTCTTTTTCACAGTCAGGCCTCATTTATGTCAGGGAAGAGCCTCGTCACTCTGGTCCAGGTAGGAATGCAGAGCGATCCGGTTGAGCTGGACCGCAGAAACACGCGATCCGTGTCGGACATGTCACGGTCGTAAAAATGAAAACTCAACCAAAGAATGCGCAGCCTTTCTCAGCAGACCCAAGACATTGGTGTTCCATCCTTAGATGAGCCTTGAATCAGATGTAGAACTTTGGTGTTAACACCCCCAGAATAGGTTCATCCTCAGGTTGCCAATGGCAAACCAGGGACCCCAAAATGATAATAGATGAGAAATAGTATCTCCTAAACACTAATGCATCATAAGCTAGTGTTTCTGAACCTGTTACTCGGGGACCAGCTGCTGGTAGCAAAAATGTGAACTGTCTAACAGAAAGCGGGGAGCAAAAACGTGGACCGTCGGGGGGGTCCTCGGGGTTCAGGCTGAGAAATGCTGATATGAGAAACCAAGAACACAGGAGTGGGGTGATCTTTCTCACACCAAATTTGTGAGGGGGCCATAATGTTTACTTTAATTCTCTAAACGGATGCTGATATCAACATTTCACAAGTTTCACATACAAACCCCCTTCATCTGCTCTGTTGACCCACGGCTGAAATCCCCTGCTCAGCTGAATTCCCCAGCAAGCGCTACTCAAAGAGCACAATGTTTGAAAACTGGATTTTTATTTTATTTAGCCAAATTTCCCCATGCTGTATCAGTGCTGCCGAAGGAGGGCGCCATCACCGATTGATATCTGACACATGTTGAGCAGGACAAAGACTGAACACCTATCTGCTTTACGACCCCTGGCACCTCAAGGACCCGTATAAATTCATCTTAAAGTCCAAGCGTTATCTCTGACGAGCAAAGCAGGGAGAGTCGTTCTCAGCCTCGTGGCACGGGTGTCGCTCTCTGCTTCGCTCTGCTGTGCCGGTATGAGACTCCTGGGGCCACGCCGGGGCCTTGGGGCCCTGTTGGTGGTGTCCACGCTGCACTGGGGTAAGACAACCGCCACTGCCTTCTCCAGCTGCTGTCACCGCTGTGCCAGGCCGCTCCTCTACTGCTCTACAGCACAGGGCAGGCGGCATCTGCGTTACCTTCTGATACGCAGCGTACCGTAGTTAATACTCTTCTTACGATGGCTGCTTTGGTCCTTGGAGGGGGGGGGCAGTTCCCTCACACCTCCAGAGTAGATGTTCTCCACTTGTGCTCAGGCTTACAGGCGTGCAGTTAGACTGAGTGGTGCCTCCCGATTCCCCACAGTGTGTAACTGTGTGCGTTTCCATGCCCTGTGACAGACTGGCATTCTGTATAGGGTGTCCCCCCAGCCCTGTACCCTCCAGGCCACCCTGATTAGGATAAAACCTTGGAAGCTGGATGGAGGAAGGTGCTGGAGGGAGATTGTCTGTAGCCCACGATTAAGCTTGTGTTGCTGCCTTCTGTAAATGTCAGCCCATTGCATCGTGGTGGAGTTGCTGTCATATTGTGCTGTAGGGTGACACACTGTGCAGGGTCTCCATAGACCTGCTACAGGACCCTGCATATCCCAACCATATCCCAAGAGAAGACGACAGGTCACCCTGTGTGTTTCTGTCTGTGTTTCTGACTCTTGTTGGCTCGGGGCCTCATGACATCACCTGCCCACCCAATGGGATTGCGATGACCTCATCATGAGGTCACCTGCAGTGAAGCTTGCCTTGGGCTTTGTCTCTAATCCTAAGATGGTGCCTTAGGTGGTTGACCTGCCCTCTCGTCACTAACAGTCTTACCTGTTAAGGTTTGACATCAAAGGGATTTGGCCCTAGCAACAGTATCACTGAGGAATGAGGGAATGAATCCTTGCAAGATTCTTCACGAGTTGCCAACAGCAGCTGCTGGTTTTAGATATTGGTTTAGATGTTTAGATGTTTACAGGCCACTGTGTCGTTTTGCAGCAACAGGCTTGGTGGGGAGCAGCTGTCAGACGACGCCAGAGCTGCAATGCAACTTCTATTGCAACTGCCTGGACTGCAGCGATGAGCAGAACTGCGGTAAGGGGCCATTCACGCTTGAGTCTTTCTGCCATGGGGCCCATATAAACAATTGTGCAGGAACTTTAAGATAAACAGACCAGAATGCGAATCGTGTTTTCACCGGCTTTTACTTCCCCACCTATTTCTCGCGCACTGTGCAGGCTATGGGGGGCGGGGCTTCATCTGCGATTTCGAGGAGGCGGCGGCCTGCGGTTGGCGGGATGCATCGGAGCCGGGCGTTTATTCCTGGGAAAGGAGACAGCGGGGGGACAGGCTGCCGGAGAGCGGCCCCTCCTCTGACTTCACCGTGGGAACTTCTGCAGGTACCGTATGCCTCACCTAGGACACAGTGTAACTGGCTTCTTTCAGTCTCTCACCTCCCTGGGCTATGGCAAGAGTTCCAGGTATCATCCGGTATTATCGAATAAACTTTCATCCCTGATTGAGTCGAGCCTGTTAAGGTGAGTTAAACAACCCCAAACTTAACCCTGAAAATTAAGTAGACAGCTCCGGACATGTTATTTCCTTTGTGCGAATGCTTGCTGCGGTGTAAAGTTCTGGGTGCCGACTTACAGGCAGGTCACGAGTGGTTTAATCCTCTAGCGGTTCAGGACCTGCCTCATTAAGAGATTACAGCGTGCCGTGTGAACCCGGTTGCAGGTTGGTTCATGGCCGTGTCGGCTGTGGATGGGCAGTCTGCCCCGACGGCCTCGTTGGTGTCCCCGGTGATGAGAAACGCCTCCGCGACGTGCAGGGTGATCCTCCGCTACTACATCTGGGACTCCGGTACTGGCCCGGAACTGTTCTATCGCACACAGAACATGGTTTAACACAGCAGATAAGCACCCAAATGGATGTGCGCTACCCAATATCTAGATGCTAAAGCTGCCCATTAGCACTTTGTGTTTAGACATGACTACTTACCTGGTGCATTAACTGCCTTATGATGAATTAGTTGTCGGTTTGAGTCCCAAGAGAAGTATGGCTGTTGTGGCTTTGAATTCAGTGTTTGGCTCAGCAGGTTAGGACACTGTGGCTATTATTGGAAGGATGTTGATTCAAATCCCAGGGTTGGTAGAGCGATTTCACCAACGGGCCCTGGAGCACGGCCCTTAAACTGAGTTACTGCAGGGACTGGCGGCCCCTTTGTTCTCAGTTAAATGTCAGTTTGGATAAATTTGTCCACTAAATAAACAAAATGTCATGTAAGTATTTTAACCTGTTTGGATTTTGCATAAAAGCATCTGCAAAGCCGCCTGAATCGATCTTCTGTGCCCCCGCTAGGGAATCAGGGGCTGGACAGCTTGGCGCTGTGGGGCACAGTGGTGAGGGAGGGGCGTCCGAATGCCACGGTCTGGCGGCCCGCCGTGACCAGTGTGCGGGGCTGGCGGGAGTCCACTGTCTTCCTGGGCCGCATTCCAGGGCCCTTCCAGCTCCACTTCCGTTCTCAGCGCCGCTGGGGCCTCCGGGGGGACGTGGCCATTGACCAGCTGGAGTTCCAGGACTGCGCCCCGCCCGGTGAGGGGGTGCGGGGGGGTGTGTGTGTGTTTCAACCCAAACAGCAGGACAGGACATTACGTTACACATAGAAGAGCCGTGATCTTCTTTAATCATGTATATTGTAGCATATAGATTATAGTGGAACCTGTACAAATGTGAATATGGGGCTCTCCCTGGGAGGGACCAACCGCTCTGCTCCAATGGCTGCGTCCTTTCACATGCATATTTTTCACATTAAGCCAATAACAAACAAATATGTTAATGAGGGCAGATTGGAGGGCCTCCCACCTGCAGGCTGCAGTTCTTCCCGCAGTCCAGCATTAATTGTAATATTCAGATTAGATGTAGGTGTTGGTTTGGAGGCGATAATCACCTTAAAGCGAAATGCTGTGACAGTGTGTGAGAATGAGCTGCCCCCCCCCCCCCCCCCTTGGTGTTCCACAGCACCGGAAAAGGCGTGTGGCGTGAACTCGCTGAGGTGTGGGCCTGTCGGCTGCGTGGAGGCGGCGCAGGTGTGCGACGGCACCGACGACTGTGGCGATGGCAGCGACGAGGCCAACTGTGGTGAGGGGGGCTGCTGGGGGCTTTGTGACAACAAACAATCAAACTAAGAAACAGATTCTGGAACCGGCGTATATGGTTCTGGTGAATAGGGAGGAACTGATGTGTTGAATTGAAACTCCATCTATCTATCTATCTATCTATCTATCTATCTATCTATCTGTCTGTCTGTCTGTCTGTCTGTCTGTCTGTCTGTCTGTCTGTCTGTCTGTCTGTCTGTCTGTCTGTCTGTCTGTCTGTCTGTCTGTCTGTCTGTCTGTCTGTCTGTCTGTCTGTCTTATCTGTCTTATCTGTCTTATCTGTCTTATCTGTCTTATCTGTCTATAAACTTTATTTACTGTGTTACAGTAAAACATGATATAACCTGGTCTGTAGGAACCAGTTACCCAGTAAAATGGAACCTTGCTGTCCAGTTGCTCCACCGTTCTTGTGATGAAATGTTGTGCCTTGTCTCTAATTTAATAGATGGACACTGGAGATGCGACTTTGAGCTGGACTTATGCAACTGGGCGGACCTGCGAACATTGTCCACCCTTAAATTCCAGAGGACCAGTCAGCTGGAGCTCTCGGAGCCCAATAACCCAAAGGCTGGACCAGGCCGAGACCACACCACAAACTCGGAGACGGGTATGAGGGCTCCTCACCTGTTCCCGCATGGCCTACAAGCAGTTGATCATGCTAATGATACATGAATAGCTTTGATTTGATTAACTGTTCTTTGCTGGTATCTTACCAGGTCACTTCCTGTATCTCAGTAAACCGGCCAATGGAGAGCCGCTGAAGGCTGATTGGTCATCCTTTCAAAGTCCTGTTTTTGAACCAACAAATTCCACTCATCCATGCCGGGTAGGAAGCTGTTAACTTCTGAACAACTGCAGGTCTAATTTTCTAACAATATATAAGATGCAGGTAATCGGAAAAATATTAATTGATTGTTCTAGAAAACCTGTATCAGCTTCTTAGGAAGTTCGTGTATCAGCTGTTATGGCCAGAAGACCAGTACCTTTCTTTTTGGTCCTACAGCTCCCATAATGCATCTGTCTCCCCACAGATGACCCTGTACACCCACCAGTTTGGCCCCAGATCTGGGGGCCTGTCGATTCTGGTGGTGACCAGTGGGGCCATGTACCCCGTGTGGGAGCGAGGAGGGGAGCTGGGAGATGTGTGGGTGAAGGCAGAGGTGGAGTTTGTCACGAACAGCAGCTTCCAGGTAAACTGTGGGTAAAAGGAGAGGGGGGGTGTGGACATCGCTGAGTCAAGTGTCCCACTGCAGTACTGAAGGTCTCAGTCCTCATGCGGTACTGAAGGTCTCAGTCCTCATGCGGTACTGAAGGTCTCAGTCCTCATGCGGTACTGAAGGTCTCAGTCCTCATGCCTGTGAACTACATCTATTTGCACTTTAGTATCTTTGTTTTCACGGCGTGGTGGTGCAGTGGTTGGCGCTGTCGCCTCACACCTCTGGGACTGGCATTTGAGTCTCCGCCACGTCTCCTTATGTGTGGAGTTTGCATGTTCTCCCTGTGCTGTCCATAAATTGCCCATAGGTATGACTGCTTGTGCCCTGCGATGGGTTGGCGCCCCATCCTGGGTTGTTCCCTGCCTTGTGCTCATGGGATCCAGACCCCCCATGACCTCAAATAGGACAAACAGGTACAGAAGATGGATAGATGTTTTTTTTCCACCAGATCTTGTTTGTTGGAGCAATTAGGGATAACGACTATGGAGGCATCGCTATAGATGACATCATCATGTCCCCAGACTGCCGCAGAGTCAATGGTGAATGACTCTTGCTACTAAGGATGAGACCTTTTATCTTTTAATCCAGATTTTGATTCCCCCTGAGCCCTGCTCTCCCCTGGTCGCCCTTCTCCAGAGTCATCTCCAAGTGTTGGCCACCCCGACCCTCCGAAACACCCCTGTACCCAGAGCAGCAAGCTGTGTGACTTTAGGAGTGACTGTGACAGCGCGGAGGATGAAAGCAGCTGTGGTCAGTCTGTCTGTTTGCGTGTTTGTGTGTGTGTGTGTGTGTGCGCGCTTATAATTATTACATTGTAGGGGCCAGATTTCCCTACAATGTGATAAAAACCTGTAACTTTTCTACCTTGTGGGGGGCAGTTTTTTGTCCCCCGAATGACACCCTTAATATTAAAAAAAAAATCTGTGACTGAAAAAAAAATAACTAAAAATGCAAAAAGACTTTTATTTTGTTAGGCTACTTATGGTTAAAGTTCGAGCTGGGTAGGAGTTAGGGTTGTCATTGTTTTTCCCATATAAATGAATGGAGAATCCCCATAAAGATATTGAATTGATATTCAATAATATTGATTTTCTATAATGCAGCTGTGAAATATTTCTTGAACATGCACACATGGTTTTGGTTAAATATAATATATAAAATATAAAATCATCACCATCATGCTGTTTCCACAGGAGACTTCTCCTTTCCTGATGGGAGCAAAGGCTGGACTGATGCCAGTTTGGGGGGACAGGGCTGGGCGCTATATCAGAAACACAATGGAAGCTTTATGGGTAATGTTGTGTTAAGAAATCTGCTATGTGCACTTGTGTGTGTGTGTGTGGGAGGAACAGCCATGCCCATGTTCCCCTGTAACTGTCTGCACTTTACCTCTCTCCGCAGTAGAGTACCTCTACGTGACGGAGGCCCCAGGCCAGCAGCTCACGGCTGCCCAGGCCCGCACTCCTGCCCTGGGGCCATCGGGGGCTGCCTGCAGACTCCGCTGGTCATACAGCCTGACTGATATGGGTGCTGTGTCCCTGTCCCTCTAGATTCTCAGTAACTAATCAAATTCCCTTCTTTTCTCAGACTGCTACATAAACTTCCTCAACCTGTTACTTGGACTCCCTTAGTGTGTTACAGAGACTCCATGTTACTCAGACTCCCTCAGTATGATACCCAGACGCCATGTTACTCAGACTCCCTCAGTCTGATACTCAGACCCCATGTTACTCAGACTCCCTCAGTCTAATACTCAGACTCCCTCAGTCTGATTCTCAGACCCCATGTTACTCAGACTCCCTCAATCTGTTACTTAGACTATCTCAGTCCGTTACACAGACCCCATGTTACTCAGACTCCCTCAGTCTGATACTCAGACCCCATGTTACTCAGACTCCCTCAGTCTAATACTCAGACTCCCTCAGTCTGATACTCAGACCCCATGTTACTCAGACTCCCTCAGTCTAATACTCAGACTCCCTCAGTCTGATTCTCAGACCCCATGTTACTCAGACTCCCTCAATCTGTTACTTAGACTATCTCAGTCCGTTACACAGACCCCATATTACTTAGACTCCTTCAGTCCGATACCCCATGCGTAATGCTTCCTTTCATTTGTCCCCATTCTATCTCACTCTTTCTCTCTCATCTCCCCCTACAGGTGAGTTGTCACTCAGCATGATAGACAAGGTGCAGGGTACACAGGCCCAGCTGTGGAAATTCATAGGAATGACAGATGAAGCCCCGGGCGGCTGGGTGGAGGGGGAGATCTACGTTGGAGCTCGGGACCACCGCTTCCAGGTGCAGCATTAGCAGGGCCTGTGTTTCGGTTCGTTAAGGTTCTGAGAGCATCCAATCCTCCATGCCCCCCTCGCCCTCATACAAATACGTCTCACTTCCCTTCACCATACCTTAGCTGGAACTGGGAGGTCTTGCTAGGAACATCCACAACAGCACCAGGATAGCAGTGAAGGATGTGCAATATGTGGATTGTCACCCAGAATACTTTCCAGCCACCAACAGCGGTGAGTTAGTGGATGATTATCTTACTCATGTACTCGAACCCTGTCACCCCACAACCTTGAAATTACTGCTGCAGATGCATGAATCCAAGCAAAGCTTTTATTAGCCCCCTGGCTGAGGATTCGGCTCCTTAGGTCACAGAGGAACCCCATACTACCCCAGCTCCTTAGGTCACAGAGGAACCCCATACTAACCCAGCTCCTTAGGTCACAGAGGAACCCCATACTAACCCAGCTCCTTAGGTCACAGAGGAACCCCATACTAACCCAGCTCCTTAGGTCACAGAGGAACCCCATACTAACCCAGCTCCTTAGGTCACAGAGGAACCCCATATTAACCCAGCTCCTTAGGTCACAGAGGAACCCCATACTAACCCAGCTCCTTAGGTCACAGAGGAACCCCATACTAACCCAGCTCCTTAGGTCACAGAGGAACCCCATACTAAGGTCATTGCTCTGGAAAGTCGTCTGCCAAAGGCCGTTGTTCTTCTCTACCTCATTTTGGTGCTTTGATAACATTTGCACAAGTACTTGTCTTTCCTGTTTTTTAATCTGTGCAGACCTGTCTTGTAATTTTGAGGAGAACCTTTGTGGGTGGTACCAGGACCAGATGGACAACTTTGATTGGACCCTCCTCTCTGGGATGGACCACACCATTGGAATTGGTAAAACAATGCAAATCATTCCTTAGGTTAATATGTAGATCAGCCAGTTGGATTAATGGGTGTCTTGCATTCGTTGGAAAGGGTGGGGTGATGAATGATGGCCAATAAATGATATCTGTCACTGCAGGGAGAAGTCTGGTTGTCGATGTGTGGAACTCCACCCTGCGGGGACTGTCAGCTCGCCTTCTTTCGCTCCCCCAGCTATACACCTCCACAGAATTCTGTGTCTCCTTCTACTACAAGCTATACGGCCCTCAAACAGGTGGGACCATATATGTATAGACCAAAGGCTAAACAAGAAGCATTGCAACAATGTTCCTGTCTAGTTCATGCGTATCATGGTTACCCTTTTGTGGTGGTGGACATACTGACAGGACATTCTCATTCACTTAAACGCTGTGTTTTTGGAAGCCGCAGAAAACTGGAACTTAAATAATAAAAGAATGTGCTTGAAATTTAAATTGTTAGCTGGGACATGATTCATTACCTCATAATAGCATTTCATTCATTTCCTGTTGGAAATCAGTGTTTCCCAACCTTGTCCTCGCGGACCCCCAGAGAGTCCACATTTTGGGGCTGGGAGGGGGGAAAAAGATGGACTATCTGGGTGTCCCTGAACACCGGGTTGGGAAACACTGTTCGAAATTATACAACCCATCCAAAGACAATTTTAGTATCCTACTGTATTTTACTGTCTTATTAAACAAAATACTGGCACCAAACTTTTAACTGGATCGTTGTCAGTCTCTGACGTCAATTATTTCTGTACCCTCCCATAATCTACCTTTGGTCTGATCTTCACTACCTGTGTACATATTGTATAATTTATTAGGGTTATAAATGCATTGAGATGGGTTGCCTTATCTCCCCCCATTTTTTAGATATGCACCCAGTGCTGACAGTGTGAGACTGGATGTGGGGCACGAGCTTGGCAGTATCAACGTGGAATTTATGGCCAGGGCTGTCATTCTCTTCCAGGCACTCTGAACGTGAGGGTTCGCTATCCTGATGGCTCTGAGGTCCTCCACTGGACGAGCAGTGGTTCCCAAGGCAACAGCTGGCATCAAGGCCTATGCCCGATCCCTCAGCAGAACACTGGCTTCCAGGTGCCACCACTGCACTGCATCATTAATCCTCCCTCTAACATTCTTTGGTACTGGAAGCGATTGTGTATAAATCTATATATCTATATCTCCCTTTGATTCAGATTCTAGAACATCACTCCCATTCCATGAAATTGTAGAATATCTTCATGTGGCCATTTGAATTCCCCAGCTGGTGTTTGAGGCTCTGCGCTCCGGGTTCGATGGGAGAATAGCGATCGACGACGTGGCAGTGATGAATCGTCCTTGCACGACCCCATCCAGATGCTCCTTTGAAGGCAGCATGTGCGGCTACACATCCGTCGGTGCTGCCCACTGGGTCCAGCAAAACGGGGCCTACGGAGGGGTGCAGCCTGCACCTACCACTGATCATAGCCTAGAGACCGGAAAAGGTCAGAACACGTTCTATTGTTCATCCTTTGGGTCACATAAAGTCCGTTTTGATTCCCAGTGACTGATTGGAGCAGGATTATTACCGTTAGGTAAAAAAACATTCTATGTATTCTATGCAAACAGCATTGTCTTAGTAGAGCCAAAACACGCATAGGGAAGCAGTAACTAAAATACAAATCCACATCCCTCACATCTCCTACAGTCCATCTCAGTATGTTATCTCCCTCATCCTGTCTCCTAGGTTACTACATGATTGCGGACACTAGCCGGGAAGTCCTTCGCTTGGGGGACGTGACGCTGCTCACCTCTCCAGTGCGAAATAGTGCCCCCTTTCCCGAGTGTGTTGAATTCTGGTATTACATGAATGGAGACCGACCAGGTAAAGGTTAAGGATGAGCTAGTCTTATGCAGAGTCGTCTGTCTGTTGCTGGAACCGTGACATGAATTTCTTCACTGAGAGTGTGTAAGTGTGTGAGCTGCATTTGTGTCCTTGTGATTCCCTTCCTTAGTGTCATGCGTACTCATCAGAGCTGGAAGTAGGGGCACTTATGGTGCTTCAGCACCCCCCTCTGGTTATTGGTGGTAATGCAGCGTGCCCACGCCTATAGCTTAAACCAAACAAAAAAGCAGCTTTTGTTTTCATGCTTATTATTTGTTGCTAGCAGTTTTTAGCTACCTGTGATACAGAAACTTTATTGGTCATTCTGCCTATCAGCACCTTCCACTCCTGTGCTCTGAAACGCTGCTCTGACACACTGTTCCGACACGCTGCTCTGACACGCTGCTCCGACACGCTGCTCTGACACGCTGCTCTGACACACTGCTCCGACACACTGCTCTGACACGCTGCTTCGACACGCTGCTCCGGCACGCTGTTCCGACACGCTGCTCCGACACGCTGCTCCGACACGCTGCTCCGACACGCTGCTCCGACACGCTGCTCTGACACGCTGGCCTTTCACTGTGTGGCCACATGGTGTGCATTTGCACGACAGGCATCCTGAGCATCTATATGAAGCCACTTGACGGGGATCTAGTGAAGGTGTTCTCTCAGAACGTGAGTCCGGGAGACGTCTGGCGTCGTGGCAACTGCAGCATCAGCAGCACTGGACCCTGGCAGGTGCTTATTCAAAATGGGGACCCAGAAGGGGCAGATGTCCCTGATGCCGCCATGCAGTACAGTTTAAATGCTAACCAATAGGAAACGTTGTGCCCTCTTTAGCTGGTGATGGAAGCGAAGGGAGCAGGCGGTGCAGAGGCTCGCATTGCTGTCGATGACATCAGCTTCACTCCTTATGGCTGCCCCAGTCCAGGTCTGGTTTGGGCGGCTGGGGCACGTCTAGAGCAGTCTCATTTGGTTAGCATGAAATCCAGCTAATATGGAATCGACCTGTTTCTCTCATTGACTTCGGTACCAGAGCAAAGCTAGTCGAGAACCAGCGTATTTAATCATATACACCAGTTTTATATGAGGCCAGAGGGTTTGGCATCACCAGGTGTGGTTAGGGGCACAACCCTGAAACCAAAAAGAGCTCTGCTTCTTTCAAAAAAGCCCCCCATGCGTGCAAGTCTGTTTGATGTATTCAGTCCTCACTTTTCCTTATAAACATATGTAATTACGCAACATCAAAACAAGTGACAACTGACGTGTTTATACCTGAATAACTTTAGGTGAACTACATTTATCTCGTATGTTTACCAGCATGTTTACCATAAGTGACTTTTTGCAGAAATAAATGAATACTGAGTCATTCATGAAAAACAAGTAAGTTTTATAGTTTTCCTGTACTATGTGCAGACTAACTCTGTGTGTGTGTGTGTGTGTGTGGGGGGGATCACAGATGCAAAGTGTAATCTGGAGAATGGTCTTTGTGGCTGGGCCAACACTGAGAACCCAGCCCTGGACCTTCTGGACTGGGAGCTGAGCAGCTCTGCCGCAGAGACCCAGTATTCCACCCCGCCCTATGACCATTCGCTGGAGACAGAGCGAGGTGACCATCTGCCTCGCCTTCTGTGCTTTCCGGAATGTGCAAAGCAACTGTAATGATTACACATGCAGGACATAACTGGAGGGAATTCTGAGCTATTTGTAAATCGTATACAAGTCCATGCTTATTTTTATTATTCACTGGCATTGATGTCATTTTATGTGTATTCTAGGCAAAATTAAAGTCCTTGTCCTCTTGATTGTCATAACAGATAATTCCAGTCTATTACATGACTTATAACGGCAGTTTGGTTTATTCTCTTATTTATGCCATTGTGTCTCCACAGGTCACTTCCTGTTCCTTCCCAGCAGCCCCCGGGGCACTGCGGGCCAGAACGCCTCGCTGCTCAGCCCTCACCTGCCCCCAGCCTCAGCCAACTGCCTGCGCTTTTGGGTGCACCGGCCCTCCTCCAGTAAGACTAACCATTCCTTTCCATTGTTCATCTCCTTCCTACAAAAGGACAGAATGACAAAAATGACAAACAGGCGCCCCTTCACATTCACAAGGGTCACGGGTGGAAGATCCTCACAAATGGTGAAGATTCACAAAGAACCCCCTAACCTTTACCCATAACAGTCTGCTAGCCTGACCGTTAACATAAAAAGTTTATTAATTACTCATTTCTAAACAAACAGTACCACACTCGCAGACTTTCCACTAGGAAGCATATCTAACAATTCCATCTTTTGTGTCAGAAGTTTTCTTCTTTTTAGGAACACTTTCAAAAGCACTGGGAGCCCTATGTTTGGAACCTGGTGTTAAAAATGCAAAAAGTCACAGAGATGGCTAAAGCATGAGCGAGGCTGGTTGCTGAGACACAGACATGCGCGTCCCCAAGCTGAAATGCATAGTTCCCACAGTTCTGACCCAAATCATTTTCACTTTTGCTTTTGGCTTGTGCATCATGTGCGAGTTCCTGCAGTCCTTTAGCAAGCTCCAAAAACATTCCCATTTAATTTTTCACGGTCAGCTAACATAACTGAAACCACCACTGTCAAATTCACTAATCTGGAAGGATAACTGTTCAACCCTGTACATTTAGCCACTGCTAACTGTTCAAATTACATGCTTGCAAAGTCAACAATACACCTGCTAATAAAAAGCATGACTGCTAATGCGAAAGTTCATCAGGTGATGCCGAGCTTCACGCGTGGAGCTAGTCTGAGGGCCAATTCACAGTAGGATATTCACAGTTTGCAATTGGCCTGCTACCCGTACAATTTCTATACTTGCTAAATTGATGATATACTCGCTTCGCTAATGCTTACTCTATAATGCTAACTGAAAAACATGATCACTAATGTTAACGACCGTCTCGTGATGTCAAGTTTTTTGTGTGGTGGTGGTCTGGGATCCAGTTCACAGTAAGATATTCACTCGTCACAACAGGCCTGCCAGCTGTATGAGTTGCATGTTTGCTAAAGTGATGATACTAATGCTAACGCTAACTTAAAGGCTGGACTGCTAATGCCAACTCAAAAACATGTCCGCTAATGCTAACGCTAACTTAAAGGCTGGACTGCTAATGCTAATGCCAACTCAAAAGCATGTCCGCTAATGCTAACGCTAACTTAAAGGCTGGACTGCTAATGCTAACGCTCATCAGGCGACGCCGAGCTCCATGTGTGGAGGCGGACTGGGGGCCTGTTCATCAAGCTGCTGACCGTGGGTGAAGTTGGTGAGACTTGGAGGCGCTGTGACATAAACATCTCCTCCACAGTGGAATTCCAGGTGAGTAACCCCTTCAAACAGACTGCCGTCCATCAGATGGTAAGATGGTAACTAGGTCATAAAGTGGATTACCTGTATCACCAGATTGTGTTTGAGGGGATCAGCGGCACCAATGGTGTCGTGGCCCTAGACGATATCGAGTACCACGTGGGTGTCGACTGCAATGGCCAAAAGAAGGACTCACAAGGTGAGAGTACCACTAAGACTGGCTGGATTCATCAGTATCTGTCTGCAGACTATTGAAGCCACTTACCTATTTTCTATTTTTACTTCTCTTTAATGGCTTTGTTTAAGGGTAGTAAGGGTATTTTTCAGTGGAGATCACTGGTTTTATTAACTGTTCACAGTGACATTACGTTTTTGTTTTTATTGCATTAATTTAATCCAATGTTTTTAAACATGCACCGCCTGTAAGTTACTCTGGGTAGTAACGTTCACATTGGCTGCTTAGTTACTTCTCTTATCGGCACAGGTTTCACTCAGTTATACAGCCGGTTATCAGTCAGGTGAAGTACTAAAGCCGTTGGGTCACTAGTCCAGGTTTTGAACCAATGTCATATTTGTGAACCCCCCCCCCCCCACCCCCGAACAGCTTCCCACGACCTTGAAAAGCAGGGGCCCATCGTGGCATCGGTGCTCCTTCTGCTGCTGTTCGTGGCCCTTGGCACTGGGACGGTGGTTTACCTGCAAAAGAAGGGGATGCTGAGTGGAGCTACCATGGAGAGGAATGAGGCGAACTTCACCAACGTGCTGTATGAGGTGACGGAGGATGTGAGTACAGAAACTCCTCTACCTACGAACTTTCAACTTACGAACTTTCAGACATACAAACGAAGAGGACGGTAAGTTCAAATTGTATTCGTTGGGCTCCCGATTCCTGTCTGCAACATCGATTTTTTTTCTGCGCACCAGTTCCGCCTAGTACGACTTCAGACCGCTACTCCCACCACGCAGCCGTGTAGCGTGTAGCGTGTAGCGTGCGGACTCCCAGTATCCTAGTTCTTTGCAGCGTGTGGCTCGGTGGACCAAGCCTGTGTGCTTGTAATCAGAAGGCCACCAGTTCAAACCCAGCCTCAGCACGTCTGTGGGTCCTTGAGCAAGGCCCTTAACCCCCAGCTCCCTGGGCCCTGCTACAGGTGGCTGCCCTTCGCGGAGAACTTGCTCTACAAAGAGCAAGCTGAGGGAGGCGTAAAGACAATTTCCCCATAGGGATATAGTATCAATTATTATTATTATACTCTTAAAATGATGTTGAATAATGACTTACGGACATTTCAAGTTATGAACGGCCGTTGGGAACGTAACTCGTTCGTAAGTAGGGGAGCATCTGTACTCAGTGCTCGGCACCGGACTGGGCAGCACGGCTCAGCCACAACAGGAAGACATTGGTGCCTTTCAGTGTAGGCCCATGTGCCATACTTGTCAAAGTGGCCTACTAGTGAAACATCCCAGAAATGTCACATGACTTTCCCCCATAGACAGTTCAATTTCTTGTTATACTTAGCAAACCTAGACAGGATATTTGCTTTGTGGTTATGCTTTTGTTCTGTTTGAAAACTGTTCCAACAGAAATCAATATTAAAACACGTCGGTACACACATAATTACGGTTGATTATGCTTGCAAGATTTGCACTTTTTGTAAGTTTTGAAAAATGCTTTTCATTCTTTTCATCCAGGGTCCAGCAGTCCGCATGCAAACATAAATGAAACAAGGCCTCCTTCTGGTAGCACCTCCATTTAATGGCAACATCACAGGAGAACTGCTGGTCAGATTCCATGCAGTCCTATCCACATACCCACAGACTCACACTACAGCTAGAGACGTCTCTTCTCTACCAGAGACAAACTACAAGATGTTTATGAGATATTCTCCGTGCAATGGGGTCAAGATGCGAACACCATCACAGACAGACATCATCCTGCCATTATCATCCTACACCAGACCAGGTGGATCTCTGTGGTGGTCCTGGATGGATCCCTCACCCTGGAGGGCGCCCCTCAGTGGCCTGTCCTGGTATCTAAAGAAGGATTTTTATCAATGTGTCTCTGTCAAGATAAACAACATAAACAACATAAACTCTGTCACCAGTTACTCTCCTCTCCATGTTCTTGCTATTTCCAGTCACAGGATAATTGTAGATCGCTCATGGATTATGCAGTCTGTCTGATTGTGGACATAATTTATTGAGTATATAGATACTTTGGGGCCTTCTTGTCAGGATTCGAACCTGCGACTTTCCAAAAATGTAATTTCAGTATGTATTTTGTTTCTGATTTGGTGACTTTTTAAATCCACATGAGAACAGAATGGCAGCGAATAGAAATTCTCTTACTAGCCAATCACATTGGCCCATCACTTAATAGCCAATCAGGTAGGCCTTACTAACCAATCATGTGAGAAACAGAGGCAGCTGGAAAGAGATTAGCACTTGTCAGTGGAGGATATGCTTAATTAATTCACCTGCAAAAAATGTGAACAGGTGTGGTTTGAATGCAGATGGAGGGACAACAGCATCTGTGTTTTTGTTAGTGTGTCACGCGTTGACTTTATTAAATGAACAATTTAAATTATTAAATGAAGACTGCTACTGTTGACTTGTGTAGATTCATGTGTAGCTTGTCATGTTGTACTGTGAGAATGAGGGACCAGGCTGGGCTAATACCCATTAAACTGCTTCGAGGTTTGGAGGTTTTTGCACTTCTGTCTTGGAAAAAAGTGAATCAATCCATTCAGGATTGTGTGGGCAGTTTTGACAAATGATGACAAATGAACCATTGAGAAGCGAACCCCCACACAAACACACACACACACACACACTGACACGGGTAACTAGATAAAATCATATTTTAAAAAATCATATGAGCCACTTATGTGAATCCAAAAAAAACACCAGCTTTCAGACAACACCTTGTACTTCTTGACCCCCCCCCCCTCAACATGTCAGACATCATTCAGAGAACGTGACAAAAGCCGCGGTAATATGGGCGATGACGTCGCATCTCCTTTTACCTATTGCCTGTTTTTTGAGCCTACTTTGAAATGGCTTAAAAGCTCTTTGAACACACGTATGCACATAGATAAAGGGGGGGGGGGGGGGTGTGGCTGCTGGGGGCTGATGTATCTCAGCTGCGGCTCTCTGCCGGGATCTCGTCACAAAGGCGGCTGTCTATGAGAGTTTCTTTGTTACACGTCCCGGTGAGGTGAGCAGTTCTGGGGCCGCTTTCGCTCCGTGGACTCGGTCCTTTTTAAGCCCGACACACCTTCTGCTCGCAGCTTCTGCTGGCACTTCGCAGGTACCACAAAGCCCAGCTCTTGGGCGCATGTTGTGATCCAATTCATAGTTATACACACTATTGCTTTGTTTTGCATTTTGCTTTATTTCTTAAAGTAAGAAATCAACTCTCACGTGTCCTCCACGATAAAATATGGTTGAAATAATTTCAATGAAATACGCGAAACCCCCCCTAGCAACAGTGTCACCACGGTAACATCCTCTGTTTTTTAAGATCACTGGTTCATCATCCCACTCGTGTGTTTAACGATTCTTACCGGCAATAGCATTTGGCTCGTCTGCTCGTAATCATCTTCAAAAACAGACAATGGCTGGATATTTGTAAACATTTATCCGTAAACCTGATTTTGCATAAAACGTATAGCATTTTTCATCACAATACTGCCGCAGATTGAGGCTACGGCAGGGGGAGGGGTGATCGGGAACATAGGGGGCTGGGCGCGATGCCCTGAGTGTACCCGGGAGAAAGAGAGAGCCGCCGATCTGCGGGGAAATGTTAACGGGACGCGTCCGGAGACTGTAAATAAGCAACCAGATGCGACTCACCGCAATGTTTTTTTAATTTTCAAAAATCATTTCCCCCTACGGTCACTCACTTGTCAGCCCCACTGTCCAGCTACTAGATGACTGCGCACCCAGTCAGTGATCGCAGGATGGAGCCCGCGGTACTTATTTTCTTGCTCTATGTGATGATAGCCCATGAGCTGGTGTGTGGATGGATGGATTATCGGAAACAGGCAGCCAAGCCCCGGACACATTCCCGGCAGATGTGGAGCTCCAGGTGAGGGCAGACCGATAATCGGGGCGTCCTGACCATGACATTATACAGTGCGTATGTGTGACAGATATAAGGAGATCGAGTATGGTGTGTGTGTGTGTGTGTGTGTGTGTGTGTGTGTGTGTGTGTGTGTGCCGGGGGGGAGGGGGAGTAGATAGTGGTTATGTTTTTAAATGTTAGTGGTAAATGTTGGTATGTTGTGAATGTTAATCAGACTCTATAAGTATTATGAACAATTGTTTAAATGAATAAATATTGTATTCAATTATGTAAATTAAATGGAAACAATGTAACAATATGAACAGAATCGTGAAACCAAAATTGATATGACATTATGTGAATTGCTGGAAACAGAATAACCTCAGTGTTGTTCTGCTTTTGTTCCAAAACACAGCATGATCAGGTTGTTTTATATGGCGCATCTCATTAACCTGTGACCTTTGTTGACCACGCCCCTTCGGCATTGCAGCCCCCGTTCCTGTCAGCGGCCCTCCCGTGTCGCCTGCCAGCCCGTGAGGTCCGAAAGGGAGGCTGACTGGAGGAAGAGAGGCAGAATCGTACGGAAGGCTTGAGAAGGGACAGACAGGCAGACGGATGGACATTTTGCCCACTACGGTTGTTTTTCTGTGACTGTTTACATTTTTGTGCATTATTTATTGCCCTGTGTAATCACCTCTTGTTGTTCCATTATTTGACTTGTATGCCTGTGGGTTCAGCATATGGTGCAGATATTATTTTTGTCATGACAATAAAGCAACTTGAGCTCATCTGAGAGGGAGTGTGTGCTGTCATGGCAGCAGATGTGTACTGCGCTCTCCAGCCCTCAGCCAAATTAACCATCTTCTCTGCTGGTACACAGGCTTACAAGCAGGTCTTCACATACTGAGCTGAAAGATGTCACAGAAACTGCAGTTAAGCTCAGCAAATCCCAGATGAGGAGCTGAGAGCCCCTTGCTGAGTATTATATGCTTATTTGTAAATTACTACAAACAACAGGGCAGAAATTCAGCAACAGGTCAAGGTTTTAACTGTGGACTTGCAGATGGCTAAGACGGTGTTTTTACACCTACCGGTTTGGGGGGGGTGGGGGGGGGGTAGCTTACCTTGCGTGTCTGGATCCGTCATACCATAAAGTGTCCCTGCTAAGCATCTATATGTCATCGTGTGTGTGTAAATGTGTGTGAGTACTAGAATCGTGTCATAGTGGATCCTTTCTTGGGGATACCAGGCCAGATTTAAACCACAGACCAAACTAGCTGCTGCATTTGTTTGATTAGTACGCTTTAAATTCATATTTGTATATAACAATACAACTAAATACTGTGAAGGTATCTAGTTTAATATTAGTTTCTGTAGTACTTTTAAAAATAAACATACTGTATAGAAACTGATACAACCTAATAAAAGTGTTATAAGAGAAAACTTTCATAGATCAAATTTTACTAAGTATTAATAGCAAAATTCTGTAAAGTTCTGTAAGCATCGTTGATAGGATACTGGCAGTGCTAAGGAATGTAAGCAAGTCTAAGTGGGATAGGTTGGTGGTCCAGGATGTACCTGCTCTATGGTTCTCAGGATACTCTCAGATCTGCCCTAAACTAGGAAAGCTGTTGCTGAAAAAAGATGAATCGAAAAATGAATGTAAGTGTTACGAAATGGATAAACAGATGCTTAAACAGATGATAAACGGCGTCGGAAGGAGTTTGATTTGGGAGGGGGGGACAAATTTACCCTGGCTGGGGGGGGTTGTCATATAATAAGGAATTCATCATTTTTAGACATACATCCATGTCACGCCACTCTTTCACATAGGGCCTTGGTGGGCGGGGGGAGCTGTGCAGGTCCTGGGTCGGCTGCTTCGGCTGCCCGCAGCTGGACTGCGCAGCTCCCTTCCCCATTATTTTAACTCCACTTTAGACACTTAGGCCTTGGGGGGGCCGGTGGGTGTCTTTTCCCCATATGTTCCCCAGGGGCGAAGGGTGCCTGGTGGCTCTCAGGGCGTCCCCCTGGTCCCCCTGGTGGGGGTTCTTGGGGGGGTGCAGGTCTCCCCGGGGCTGGCGGGGCCCCCGCGGCGCGTGGGTGGGCCGGGCTCCGGGCTCTATCCGTTCCTGCGCGGCCAGCCCCCGGGGGGGAACCGGCGCGCTGCTGCCTGTGGCCATGGGGCTCCTGGCTCGTGCTCGCCGGTGGGGGGCGCCCGATGCCTCCCCCCTCTGCCTCCTTGAGTGGACGCGCAGCTCTCTGGTGGTGGGGGGCCCGGGTGCCTGGCTGCTGTGGGGCGGCTGGGTCCATGATCGCTCGGGGCTCTCCTGGCCGTCTGGGGGCCCCGGGGCGGCGTGGTTGTGGCCTCGCACACTCATTGGGAATCACTCCATGTTAACCTGCACACTCATACATACACTCACAGCACACAAACATACACACATGCGCACACACACACACACATACACACACACACACACACACACACACACACACACGCACACACACACGCACATACAAGATAGCCCAGGGCTTTCTTGCCCTATTTTATCCCTCTCTCTCCTTCTTGTCTGGGTGTGTGTGGCTTCCATTCTTTCTTCTCAGATGCAGATGCTGGTGCGGCGATATCCAGACCGTGTTCCTGTTGGTCTGCTTATGTATTTTTCTCTTTGGTATTAATGTATTTAATTCCAGAAGCAGATACTGGCACAAGCTTATTCTCTGTCATAATGGTACCATTGGTTTCTTTGTATACTTCTTATGCATCTGGATCTTGTTTTTCAGATGCAGCAGCTGGTGTGATGACACAGTGTCCAGTACTAAGATGCAGAAGCTTCCTTTTGTTACTCTTTCCCTTTGCTCTACTTTTTCTTAAGTTGTCAACTATTATTTTTCTTTCCCTGTCTTTCTCTCTCTATCTGACTCCCCCTTTATTTCTTCTTTCTTCTGTCTCTCTTCTCGTTCTCTCTTTTTCCCTCTCCTCTTTCTCTCCCTCCTCTCTTCCTCTCTTTATCTCTCCTATTTCAGTTAACTTTCCCTGTCGGCTCCGGCTTAATAGCGCAATAATCGAAAACGGTGAATAAAGAGTATATCTCAAGTAACAAGAGGAGCTTAATCCAAATCTCCACTTGGCAAAATAAAAGTGTTGGCACAATAAAGCACCCAGACTAACATCCTGCTGCTAAACTGCCGGACACGACAGGGGGAAATAAAAAAGAATTAATCATTTAAAGTAACACTAACACTCTTTTGGGTGCAGTTCCTCTAAACGTAGTGAAAAATATAACTGATCCATATGATGGACTTGGCCTCAGTAATATGTGGATTCATAATAAAAGTTAAGGAACATATTCTTATTTATTTGTTTGTGTTTGTTTGTTTCTGATGCCCCTGTTTAAGGGGGTTGGAGATCTGGCAACCTGAGTGCAGACCTTCACTGGAGAGGGTGTTTACAGCAGTGATTCTCAACCCACGGGTCGCGACCAAAAACTCCTAAAGGGTCGCAAGGCAGCAAGGTCCTATGCTGATTCAGGATCAGATTTCATATGCAAACAGGCCTTGGGTCTGCAGATGCTTAGCGTAAAACTACTTAACCCTCAACCAACCCAAGAAGCCAAAACGCAGATGCTTAATTTAAAATTCACTGGCACCTCCAATCAGATTTGTGCAATAGGCATTGGTGTAAATTGCAGAGTGCGCTGCGTGTTTGATCAAAGCGTTAATTTAGGCCTATACTTCATACAGGGTCACATCTGAGCTGTCATGGTAAAAATTGGGTCGTGGTGCAAAAAAGGTTGAAAACCACTGCAGCTCACTGAGAAGCAGCTCTGTGCCTAATTCTGGCCACGTTCTGCCGCTCTATCCTGGAAAGGAGCCATTAGAAATGTAGTATGGATTGGCTCCGTGAACAATTAGCGGCGGTACTAGCCAGCGTAGCGTCTCTGCCTGCTGCCCGGCGGTGGGAGGGGCCTTCCGCGAAGTGCGCTTGGCCAAACGCCCAGGCCAGCATATTGCCTCCGTCCCTCGATGGCATCCTTTACACACGTGGGCGATTTCGTGTCCCACGGGCGGCACGCCGAGGAGAAAAGAGGCGAGACTCTGCTGGCCGTGAGGGCCGCCGCTCCGCACGCGTGTCTGTGTGTGTGCGTGTGTGCGTGATCGAGGGTGCGAGTGTCTCATTGTGTAATGATGTGGCAAGACTGACGCGCAAGGAATGGGCTCAGAGAGCTGACACGTGCACCGCGCCTCACCCGCTGCACACCTGCTCCAGGAGGCTGATTTCCTGTGGGAGCCCCTGTCAGGGTGTCCTCTGGGTGGCACGGTGACTCAGCAGGCAGCAATGTCACCTCACGCCTCTGGGGCTGCAGGTCCGATTCCGGCCCCCACTCTCTGTGTGGAGTTGATGTCCTCTGGTTACTTTGGTATCCCTCCCGGAGTCCAATGACCTGAGTTTGGCGAATGTCTTTCAGCTGCCCTAGTGTGTGTGTGTGTGTGTGTGTGTGTGTGTGTCTTACCACAGCCTGGCATCCCATTCAGAGTGTCCCCTGCTTCGTGCCCTATGCTGTCTGGAATTGGCTGCAGACCCACTACCTCTCCATGGCCATTACGTGGTTAAATGGATTGATACTTTTTATAGCAATTTTGATATTAATACTTAAAATGAAACTTTTCTCCTATCTCATACTGTCATTGTCCTGTCCTGATACATTTCCCCATGTATTTCAGGGGTAACTGTATATTATTACTTTAGCCAGTTTTAAGGTGGATATGCTGAGCAGATATCTATGGAGCTCAATATGGGAATTCACAGATAACCTTCATTCTGAGAAATAAATCATTACTGCGATCATTACAGATTAATAGCTAAAACGGGGTCGTATTCATTATATTTTAATGACAGTCCTTATAGGAATATTCAGTACTGCTGGCGTTTCTCGAGTATGTGTGCGTGTGTGTGTATGTGTTTATGTCTGTGTCTATGTGTGTCTGTGTATATGTGTGTCTGTATGTGTTTGTGTATGTGTGTATGTGTGTGTGTGTGTGTTTGTGTATGTGTGTATGTGTGCGAGCGGGTTTACCTATCTTTATGGGGACACAATGTCCCCATAACGTGATAAATATCTGTTTTTTTTCCCCTTATGGGGACCGGTTTCCTGGTCCCCATAAGGGAAAACTCTATTTTATAAAAATCGGTGACTGCTATGAAAAAACTAAAAATGCAAAAACTCTTGTATTTTGTTAGGTTACTTATGGTTATGGTTAGGGCAGGGTAGGGGTTAAGGTTGTCATAGTTAGCGTTAGCATTTTTCCCATTGAAATGAATGAGCGGTCCCCATAAGGATATGTTTACCCTACATGTGTGTGTGTGTGTGTGTGTGTGTGTGTGTGAACATAAGAGTATAAGAACATAACAAATTTACAAACGAGAGGAGGCCATTCGGCCCATCAAGCTCATTTGGGGAGAACTTAACTAATAATTCAGAGTTGTTAAAATGTTATCTAGCTCTGAGTTAAAGGAAGCCAGGGTTTTAGCTTCAGCTTACACGCTGTGTAAAGAAGCGTTTTCTTAAATTCAGTTCAAAATGTTCTCACGCTAATTTCCACCTAAGACCACGAGTTCTAGTATTTAAACTAATACTGAAGTAGCCATTTGGCTGAACAACATCCAGACCTGTTAGAGTCTTATATACTTGGATCATGTCCCCCCTTAATCTCATTTGCTGGAGGCTGAACAGATTCAGCTCAGCTAACCTTTCATCATAAGACATTCCTCTAAGACCAGGAATCAATAATCAATCAATGTGTGTGTGTGTGTGTGTTTCTGTGTGTGTGTCTCTGTGTATGTGTTTCTGTGTGTTTCTGTGTGTGTGTCTCTGTGTATGTGTTTCTGTGTGTGTCTGTGTCTATGTGTGTATGTGTTTGTGTTTGTGTGTGTGTGTGTGTGTGTGTGTGTGTGACTGCTTCGCTTGCTAATCATTGTCAAACGGGCTCATCATCTGTGTCGCCCAGTCATCTCTCCTGGGGACCCTCTGAATCCAGACAAGCAGCTCTGGATGCCCTTAAAACAAGGAGCAGACTTGCTGTCCCTTTGCAGAGTGGCTCAGCCCTGCAGAGTCTCAGTCCTGGTCGGCTGCTGCCTTCAAACGCCAGTAAGTTACCTTCACCTTTGTGGCCAAATGTTAATCTAGAGATGCTTTTAGTAATTAAAAGGTATGTTTAACACTAACATTGTAAAATGTTAATTGCAAATGCCTAATGGATAATAATTAAATTTAGTTAAAATATGAGAATAATTGTTAAACTGCTTTCTGTATTTACTGTAATACTTTTACAGGATTATGAAAAACATTGATCATTAATACTATGTGGAAAATAATTACAGTAAAATAGATTCTTCTGACTTTCATAGTTCAGATAGTTCACCTAATTTTTATTTGTAAAATACTTTCCTGAGCTTTCCAGGTGAATGACATGAATGAATATGTGATAAGGGTAAACTTCGTGATTTGACCTTGACCAAAATTTAGAAAAGAAGGATCATGAATTTAATGTGTTTTATGTGTCAGGTGCACTAATCCATACAAATCCTGCTGAAGTCAGAGCTGAACGTGTCGAACTGAAAGTATATGAGCCCCAGCTGCAAGTCTCAGCTTCATTCTGTGATTTATAGGAGGCTTTAGTGACATACATTACAGTGGTGACAGGACAGGGCCCCCTCCCCTATAACAGGTCGGTCGCGTGCTGTGGGGATTTTTGGCCCAGAGTTCCAGGCACCTGTACCATTGGGCCCTGCTGTGTTTCCTGAAGTGTGTCACTGACAATCTGTTTACTCTTATGCAGGATATAATGGGACAATAATGTGACATAACACCATACCGACCAGCTACCCCCCACCTGCATATGTCAACATTCTACAGCAGGGGCTTCAACAGGGATGTTTTTTGGGCAAATAAATGTACACTAGTTTATATAGTGTGTTCTTAATTATTGGCATTAAAACCAGACCCCTCCCCTAGTAAAGATTGAGCCCCACCCCTTTCATAAATCTCTAGCAATGGTCCTGTTCTGCAGTCAGAATATACCTTGGTTAAGCCTCAGACATTCATTACAAAGTTTAATGAACTGGTACAGTTTCAAAACAACACACTAAATAAATTAAAGAAGCTTAATAATCAAGAAAATTTAAACCATGTTCGGTTAAAAATTAGAGCGTGCTGTTTCGGCATCCAGTCTGTAAACAAACTGATTCGGAACGCCCCAACTCTACAGACCAGGCCAGAAGCAGGACTGGGTCTCTTCTGCTGAGAGTTAGCCAGGTCTCCAGCGTGAACCTGGCACACATTAGACCATTGCTGTCCATGTCTCTCTGCAGAGCTGCCATGTCTCCCGTGTCAGCCAGCTCTCGCCTGAACAAGAATTTGCATCAGCACTACAGGAGCCTGCCGCAGGGCGACGTGGCCCAGGTGACCTACGTGTGGATCGACGGCTCCGGCGAGACTTTGCGCTGCAAGACGCGGACGCTGGAGTGCGAGCCGCAGGGCATTGAGGGTAATGGGGCCGTGGGAGGCAAAGAAACCTTTACAAAAACTATCCACTCATAGCATGTGATTTATGAACTTGTGTTCTTGAATATTTTCAACAAAGCAACAGCAGCGACGTGTCTACTTGGGGTTTGAACTGGTTCAAATGGGGGTCAGTGTCTCCGTACACAATGCCTGACTGACTATCTGCTCATTATCAGATGTGATTATCTGATTATCTCTGTGGTAGACCTTCCGGAATGGAACTTTGACGGCTCCAGCACATACCAGGCGGACACCTCCAACAGTGACATGCACCTTGTCCCTGTGCGCATGTTCCGCGACCCCTTCGCTTTGGACCCCAACAAGCTGGTACTGTGTGAAGTGCTGAAGTTCAACCGCCAGCCCGCAGGTGCCATTTCTGAACCCATCGGCTCCTCCATCTCCTGATAGGCTCATCTTGTCTCTGTTGGTGTCCATAGTAACGTCCTCAGTAGCCCTCTTTGTGTGTTTTTCCACATTCTTCATTAAATTCACTGAGTAGTTTCATTTGAGATTGATAGTCTAGTCTACCTCATGGCCCTATAACTGACTCATTTCAAGCAGAAGATATTCAACCTCAGTTTTACCCTACGACAAAGAGGTCAATCTCTGTGCTATGTTTTGTTTGGCCCACTTGATTTCTCAATTTCCACAGATTTTTTATGATGTAATTTAAATATCCTATTTTTTAACAATGTTTTATTTGCTTTTTCTATACTTTCTTTATTTCCTAATATCTTTAATATTTCGTTTACCTCCCCACTTCTGAAGCAAACTGAACTACCCTCCACAGCCCCAGTGTCAGTCTGGCCAAACAAAACTCCCCCCAGTTGAAAGCTGACAGATCGGTTCAATGAGACCGACTAGGGCTCCCCAGACTGGCTCATCTTGTAAGGCAGCTTCCACTTTGGATCCATTTTCTGTGGATGTGGCAAAATCCAGTGAAAGACCAATACTACCTCATTAAGCCTCGGTGCAGAATCAATTGTCAAGGAGAGATGTAGTCCATTATTGTGTCAGGCCCATTTAAAACCTTTCAGTGTCCATAGCCATTAGGAATTATTCTTGTCTTTCCGAATAAACATCTGCTCTACTATTCATACCCCTACAGCCATATCATATGGAGAGAGGATAAAATCAATGGGAACTGCAGGCTGCCTACAGTACATTTGACATGTATACTGTATAGATTATATGTGAGGCCTTCATAGTTTTGTACTAGAATGTGAATCTCTTCCAGAGACATGTCACCGTACCTTTAAATAGACCATGTCAAGTGCTGCTGGAATTGTTTTTTGGGTGTTGTCAACAAGGAAATCTATCATTGCAGTTTCCAGCAACCTCAGGCTGATTTACGAGTGGTTTCAAAAAGATGAACCATGTTAAACCCATGTCACATCCTAGTTGTTCTGGGTATACAGCACACAGCTGTCAAACCACCTACTAAGAGATGTTCTTCATTAGGTTTCTGATTAATTTTCCCTCCAATACATGCTTTACAGAAAATGCTGACCTGGCAGGAATCTGTCAATCATGGGCACAGCCTCTATACCAGGGTTCTTCAAATCTGGACCTCGATTCCAAAACCAGGCCTTGTTTTCAGTTCTCCCAGGTAGTTAGTTTAAAGATTACTGATTCTGATTGGTCAGAAGCTTCACACCTGACTGACAGGTAAAGGATGGCTGGAAAACTAGCAGTGCTCGGACCTCGAGGACCATGATTTGAATAACCCTTCTCTATACCTTCTACGCTTTTTTGTGCAGAGACCAACCTGCGAGTCAGGTGTCGGAAGGTGATGGAGGACGTGCAGGACCTGAAGGTGTGGTTCGGCATGGAGCAGGAGTACACTTTGCTTGGGGTCGACGGCCACCCCTTCGATTGGCCGCAGAACGGGTTTCCGGGGCGACAGGGTAAGCCCCCCCCCCAGCAGGGGTCTGTGAAGCACAACACACTTAAAGCTGATTTATACTTCTGCACCAAATCGACACCGTACCGACGTACACCCCCCAGAAATGTAACTACACATTGCAGTGACCCAGACCGCAACAACTGTGACTGGTCCCCTTGTTAACACCACACTTCCTAGTACGCAAATGTTTTGTTGCTGTTCATTTCCAACTGGGGGTATTCTAGGTGAGACAAGTTGCATTTAGCTTGTTGGTAGACTTCTGTTTTTACCACGGTTGCAGCCGCTCATGCTGTTAGAAAACATGGTTGCATTTGTTTACACTAAAACTTCACCATATTGGCAAATTTCTGATATCGAAATGCGATTTTTTTTTGAGCATACAAGAGGGCACATGCAGCGGCAGTAAACGCTAAACAGATTTTTAAACCGATACTAGATAATCTTGAAAAGGAACAGTCATTAAAACTGGAAAGCTTGCTAAGTTTTGTTTCCTACATCAGAGTAAAAATGTTTTAAGAAAACTGTGCTCAGCCAAATGGTGTTTTGACAGTGTAATTGTGGAGCAAGACAAACACACCAGCACAGAAATATTAAGGCTCGCAACAGCATAGGCCACTTGCGTTGGCTATGGTGTAAGCTCTGTGTAGGCTATGGTGTAAGCTCTGTGTAGGCTATGGTGTAAGCTCTGTGTAGGCTAGATACCGAAGTGTAAATCAACCTTTAGATGGTAAAGTTCTTTTGAATTTCCTGACCCAAAGTCTAGTGCTTGATTTCACAAACAAACGTGAAGAAATAAGTTAGCAGCATCTTTCTAATGTGCTGAGCTTTGATCACCATTTCTGATTGGATAAACCTTCGGAGTTAAACCAATCTGGCGTACTCTGGCTTCAGTCTTACGCAGCCGAAAGGGCGGGTATGTGTCCTAACTTAGTACAGGATATAAATATCAGTTCTAATGCAATGCCACACCACGAGGAGGCTACACCTTTGAGATTTAGGGTGTCCAGCTTCTCCTGCGCTCCCCCAGGCCCGTACTACTGTGGTGTGGGGGCAGACAGAGCCTATGGTAGAGACATCGTCGAGTGCCACTACAAGGCCTGCCTGTATGCTGGGATCAAGGTCGTCGGCACTAACGCAGAGGTCATGCCCTCTCAGGTAAGGAGCTGCCGAGCCACATCCTACTGCTGTATCTCCATCCACTGAGTGATCATATCACTGCTGGCCCTTTGATCAAGACCCTAAGCCGCCGATGCTGGCCGGCCCTCCTCTCTGACCTCAAGCTTTCCTCGCTTGTATGTCTCTTTGGACAAGAGCGTTTGCTAAATAAATGGAGATGCAAACCCACGGTCTTGTGCGTTGTTTGGCATGGCTGGTATGGTTGGCGAAGGCTGTGCACATCATGTCCAAACAACTGATTAAAGTGGCTTACATAACAGGAATGTAAATCATTGACGTGGCTTAGGAAATGAATGTTTACCCTTTGCTTGTGAAAAAATCCTATTCATTTTAGGAGGGAAATTCTCTTCTTTTGTTAGAGGTTGTATTAGAGCATTCTGGAGAATTAAAGAAATGCAATGTCAGTTGTGGGACGTCAGTCTTTTCCAGGCTGTGACTTCATCCCCCTCCTCCCACTTATTTGCCCTCTTTCATGGCCCCCATCTTCCTCCATCACTGTCCTGTTTATGTCCCGCCCCGTGTTCTGACCGGGGGCCTACAGTGGGAGTTCCAGGTGGGCCCAGGGGAAGGGCTGGACGTGGCCGACCAGCTGTGGATGGCGCGGTTCCTGCTTCACCGCGTGTGCGAGGATTTTGGGGTGGTGGCGAGTCTGGACCCCAAGCCCATCACGGGGGACTGGAATGGTGCAGGCTGCCACACCAACGTCAGCACAGAGGCCAGCAGGGCCGAGGGGGGGCTGCAGTGAGTGTGGAGCTTCGGGGAGTGCATACGGGGAGACACACACACACACACACACACAAACACACAGATATCCTAGCATAATGCATAATAAATGCACACCCAGACCCATATACAAAATCAGGGCATTTTTCCAGTTGGCTGATGGGTTTGTGGGCTGGCAAAATTTATCATGGTGCCCCCCCTCCCTCTCCACTCAGTAAAACTCATCAGACAGAACCCCCCCCCCCCCCCCCCTCAAAAACTGGTAAAAATGTTCTGTTTGTATGTGTGGTGGGCCAGTCCTGGCAGGCGTTCTGAGCTGATTTCTATTCACAGTCCAGAGCAACGCACAAAACATTAATGTGCATATTGTGCAGACATTAAAACGTAGCGCATGTCTCAGGAAGAAGATGTTCCTGGATCCACAAGTAAGGGCATTGTTTGTTTAAGTAGATTTATGGAGTCAGTTAAACCTGTCTGTCAGGACAGGACTGTTGATCTGCCATTAGGCTGTCAGACTGGAGGACTGAGGTGGAGATGGGGTGGAGGTCTAGGGACCTTAAGCAGTTCTTACAGGGCAGGTTTGTGCTGTTTCCCAGTTGCTTGGCTACGTTTGCTAAGCAGGAACCAAACATAGTTGCGAACTCTGCGCCGTGACAACATTCACACACATATATGAGAGAGAATCACTCAAATTCATTGCAGCAGATTTCAAACATAATGAGCTGTAAATAAAAACATGATGCCCCCAACAAAAAAGGTATATGGAGGAGGCCATCGAGAAGCTGAAGGAGCGACACGCCCAGCACATCCGTGTGTACGACCCTCGCGGGGGCCAGGACAACCTGCGGCGTCTCACGGGACTGCAGGAGACGTCCAGCATCCACAGCTTCACGGCCGGCGTGGCCGACCGCGGCGCCAGCGTCCGCATCCCGCGCCAAGTGGGCCTGCAGGGGTGGGGGTACTTCGAGGACCGGCGGCCCGCGGCCAACTGCGACCCCTACGCCGTCACCGAGGTCATTGTCCGCACCTGCTTCCTGGGATGCCCTGGGGGGGGGGACTCCCCTGAGCCGGGGGCCCGTCTCCTGCACCAAGCGGGATGGTTGGAGGCCTGAATATTTTTGTATAAACCACCACCTTTAATAACCTCGGGAGATGTGATGTAGTAGTTTCGGCATTTCCCACAGATGTAGATTATTGCAGGTATTTTTAGCTTTATTAAGGGAATATATTTCTTTAATACTTGTATTCCGGGCTGCAGCATACCCAGGAATTCTGAACCTGTTGACAAAATGTCACCAGCCCCCCCAGTCATATTTCACATATAATTTTACATATTCACAGGCCCGGTCAAGTGCTGGGCCCCCTAAATCTACCTGTATCCATGCCCCCCCCAATGCCCCTGATTTTGAAGGTAAACAATCACACTGGCTTGAAATTGGACCAGCTGAAACAGAACACTTGGTTTTGAGTTTAAATACAGAGATGATGTCAAGAACAGGCTCCAGATTCCATTATAAGGAAATGTTGTACATCCATCCACTGTCCAGGATAGACAGGGTCCTATTGTCTAGCTTTATGCTGAACAAACTTACTTTAAAAATGGAATCATTGTAAAGGATCAAGCATTCTCATATCTTTTATTTAATGTTCAGGTTGTTTTCAGCTATTATGTTGACTGTTTTGCAGGGTCTTATTACAGCTGTGTTTCCAAGATAGAAGGCATTTTTAAAATAAATGGTGTTCAATTATAGGCTTTTATGCTTCTTTTTAAATTAAACATAACATAAAGAGTCACAGTCTGCCGTTCTGGTGCATGTTAGACCGGGGACACGAATCAGTGTAACAACAGAACGGCAGCAAGAAATCGGAGAGTGATTTTCCGGAATTAACTATCGTCACCAAACCGTAATTAATTTAACCCAGCTCTCCTACGCTGTATCCCTGGGGAAAACGTGATAAACCACAAAAAACATGGTGGTCATATTGCAGTGAGTACTGTAACATATCTCGACTGCTTCCATAAAACGCATCACGTCATAAAAATGACATCATCACTCATCCATACCCCAACCACCTACCCCGGTTAGGGTTGTGGGGGTCAAAGGTTCAGCGTTTATTTGTAATCATTAGTGCTCGCTGCTTGGAATTAGGTCTACTGTAGTATTTTTAAATGTTACGACAATGATAAGAGGTACCGGGGTTTTCTCTGAACACCTGAATCTCTGTAGAATCAAACAGCGTTTGCGCTCACGTTTCAAAATGAGTCTAATGTGCTTATCCAAATCACACACAAAAGACCACTAGATGGCAGCAAGGGCCTGTCAGGTTATAAGCTAGTTCCGCCGGTCTCTTTGGTGTCAGCGCTTATAATTTGTAACCATGGAAATTTTGCACGTAATACAATTTTTCTTGTCTAGCACCCAAGTTCAATTCAATCCAATTCACTTTTATTTTTAAAGGGCTTTTAACAAGGGGCAGACATAGTATTGACCAATACTATTTAATCAAATAAAGTCTAATTTACACAGAAGGGCCAACAATGTAATTGAAGATTAAAAGGTATATTCTAAACAACTGTAATTCTGATATAATTAGTTAATTCTGCTATATGTGTATGCTGCCTTTTGGCATCCAAGATGCAGCATCTAAACACCATATGAAGAAATTGTATTTTTATTTTGATAGTTATGTATATCAATGTTACATTTTGCTTGCTAGGCAAGGTGCTGTGAAATATTTAAGCCCTTTTTACCCCACGCTTAGTGAAATTATTACAATAACCCTATATGTAAACCCAAATCTGTTAAAATTAATGACATTATATGTTGTAATAAATCTATTAAATGCTATAGGACTTTAAGTTATAGTTAATTTAACTGACCAAAGAGTGCTGAAACTAAGGAACAGCAGACAAGACCATAAGATCTCATTTAACTTCAGTCTGTCATTGCCATGGTTACACAGTAGCCAAGCAACAACCGTGCCCATTGTCCTGGAAATGCAGTGGACCCCCATCTCCAGACCTCAGTCCCTATATGAGAACCAGATGACAGATGTGACACACGCCATCGCAGGAGATTCTAGCCTAATTGATGGTATTTCTCTATACTTTTAATCAGTTTCTTCTATCAGACCCATATTTCTGACCAAAGACAAAAATTGGTCAATGACGAGACTTAAGGCCGAATCGTTGCTGGTTCCAGTCTCTGGTGGGACGGTGGAGCTACTCTGGGTCATTTTCACAGAGTACTTCATATGAAATTGCATCATATATAATATTTTCAGCCAAACAAAGTTGTGAAATGGCTCTCAGTGTTCACCGGAGACCTCTGATTTCCTGACGTTGTACTGATGTTGTCCAGAATCATGTGACTTGGCCCACGTCAGACGTTTTTACTGGAGCGTCCCATCAAGGCAGCAAATTGCTGCATTCCTGCCAGCTGCTCCATATCAGGCGAGTCATCAGTGCCAACAGGACAATTCTGGAAGACCTAAAGGGCTTTGCCAATTTATTTCTGGCTGCATTTTCTCCATCTTCTCCAAGTGAGTATCTGAGAGAACACAGGGTAGATCCCCAGTGGCTCTCCTTGAAGGACACCATTTGTGCACATTTCCTTCACCCGCTCATTTAAACAATGAACAACATTGACACTGAGAAAGAATGTTGAACTTGATTACATGGGGGGGGGGGGGTGCTTAGATTTAAACTGATTGTATTGATTCTGAGTGTCGGCTTCAAACCTGGACCCCCCCAGTCCTGATTCTCATTAAAACTGTAATTTAACGTCGTATACAAACCCTGCTCATACTGCTGCCCAAGTGGAAATAAAATACACATTCTGATGGGTCGAGCCTGCATACAACAGATATATTCAGCAGTTAATATACATGCCTGTCCCTGTAAGCCAGTAAAGGGATTCAAGGGGGCTTTTACTTTGACTACTGGGCGTGACATCATTGTTGTAAATGTAGAGGATGGCTGAATGATCTCTGAAGCAAGTTAATGTTAATCCCTCAGTGGAGCATGGAGCAGAAATGAACAGGGAAAGGCACGCTTTGTGGGAGTCCGCAGCAGCCATGTTGGGACTTAGCAAGTGTCATCTTCTGCAAGGAGCGTTTAGTTCTACTGACAGACAGTAGAAAAAAGCTGTCAAGTAAAAAAAAAAACGCTCACATTTCAGTTGTTGTATTTACATTGGAGGAGAGTAAAACAAATTTAGCTTAAAGGGAAGTTCTTGGCATCCTGTCCAGGGTATGCACTTCAGTTGTGCCCTGTTCTGCTTTGGAAAAGCTCAGGATCCTACACTCAGGATCAACTGCTCCAATTACACACTCTGACCAGGCCGTGGAAAAGATCCAGCGATGTTAAAATTATTTATTATTGATTATACGGCGTGAGTGATCAGGCGAGCCGTATTAACGTTTCTTGGGGAAAAAACTCTCATTAAGTGCACAGTTTTACGCTGAGTGTGGTATTTCACACGACATGGGCTAAAACTGAAATATTGAGCGGGGGTATTAACGTGAATCATCCTCCGCTTAGAATAATTGCAGCTTCTTCCGAATGCTTTTATCTTGCAGACAAGAGGGATCACGCCGCAGGAGGCGTACTGGAAACGGAGTGAATCGCAGCAGCCGTGAGCGCAGCAGACGAGGCAGTGCTCCGGTCCGTATCGGGCGTGACGTCAGGCCGTGGGAGCCGCGCGGGGACCGGGAGCAGGTGTGTAGCGGCGCTGCCGTGCGCTTTCTTACCCACAGCCGTACCTCCACCGCTCCAGACGACATGGGGAAGCTCCAAGAATTTGATATCGCTTTTACCAACAACAAGGTGGTGTACAGTCCTGGAGAGTCCATATCGGGAACCGTGAAGATCACAACTAGCCACCCTCTGCAATGTAAAGGTAAGGGAGGAACGGGTTTTTCCTTACCATTTATCTGCGATTGGTACTATAGTCCCCGGATTGTCGCCCCTTCGCTTCTCATGGATATTATATGCTGAGGTAGCAGTGAGGAAAGTTTAATTTGTGGGATACGGAGTATAAAGGAAACATGTCAGTCCTAAAATTGCGTTTAGTTCATTACAAGTTTTCTTTTCTGACATCTTGAGTGAGGCTATGGATTGCGTTCGGCTGACAGATAGAAGTCTTACATAGTTTTGAAGCGGAGATCCATCTGCATACACGGAGAAAGGGGAACCTTTCGGCACGTATGTGGCTGCGCCTTCGAGTCCGAGAGAAACCGCGTCTGTTTGAAAAATAAATGTGTTCAGATTATTACAGGGGACATTTAGTGTCCTACAACAGCGTCCAAGAAGGGTGACATTCAATACGGATCGTGCCATTGTGGCATTCAGTTGATACATGCTGTATTTTTCCTTTAAACCTTTATAGGCATTAATCCGACTTGTGTATGTGTTGAAACAATTACCCAATTCCACTGGCGTAATTGCCATACAATTTTACTTATATGATACTATGGTTTAAAAAGTGATGCATAGATAAGCATATACACTTCAACAGGTGTATGGGGTCTGTGCCCGAGAGGACAAAATCATCCTCTATCCGAACACATAGATCGAAATCAACGATATAGATTTGGGACTTATTTGTAATAGTGTTGTTAATGTTAATGTTGCTGTTCATCTAAACGTGTGCATTTCCTGTTATCTAAGCAGCAGAGCTTGGGAATATGTAAGCAATACATTTCCTTGTTCTCGGTAAAAATAGATCAAGAACGTTAATGGGCAGAACAAATGAATGAGGCACGTTTTGGGCTGAATTAATGTTAGTCACGTAATCCGAGGATAAGGGACTAACTGCGTACCGGAATGACGCAACAAACAAAGCCGCAGAGATAAATGTTGGATCTGGAAGGAAGGTTAGACATGGAGCAGGTATGCTTCAGAGCAGCTCAGGTTTCCACAAAGGGCGTATTGTATGCAGGGTTTCACTCCTGCCGGGAAGTGACCCGGCTGAACCCGAAACTGCCCCGCCCCGTCCACCTTACAGACTTCAGAGCGCTGCGGAGCCGATCGCAGCTCCTCCCTGGACTGGGACGTGGGTTTTGGGTTTTCAGGAAGACGTGGCCGGCGTTGCAGTTCTCTGCGGCGTTTCTGAAGTGTGAAATCCGACGGGTGCTCAAAAAGGGTGTATAAGTTTCATGTACGAATTACTCATCAAGCCGCGCATGATTCAGCTCATATGATTCTGTTTTCGTATACATCCTCTCCTGTCTGTCACTCAGATCCGCTGAGCGTGCAGGAACGATCTCGGCGGTTTGTTTACAAGGAAAAATGCAATGGGTTAACACCCATCTCTGGACGCAGACGCTGGTAGATGATGACCTTTCCTACCGCTATAGTCTGCAAGTCTGTAGTATACAGGTGTACATTATAATATGCGGGTAGCCGATCGGAAAGCAAGATCTGACTTTGGTAGGCATACTGTTAGTAAGTTTAAGTTGCTTAGAGCAATATTAAGAACGAGCTGTTGTTGAATTCTGATGAAAGCAATTTTAGGCTTGGAGAAGTATTCATAAATTGGCACGTGTGGGGAATGAGTATATTCAGAACGCCCTAGCAATTCCGTATGAAACCTGAATTTTTTCCTGCAGTTATAATAAGTTGCACCTGCCAAGGTAAACTCGCTTGTCAAAGTTTCAGACGGTTATCTTCTTAAGCGTGCGCCATAGTTTATACACAGTAAATATTTTACGTTTCATTCTAATTCCTGTTTACTGATTTAAAGTGAATGTGAAAGCTGTCGCATTGGCTTTTCTGTGAAAAGAGCGTCAGGTGTTTGTTGACAGTTTTTTCTGCTTTTTTTTTTTTAAAGATATTTTATTATTGCACTCGATAAGCCTGCTGCGCCACGGTCGCTTCACGCTGGGAGGGCAGAAAATCGGAGTGGAATAATTAATTTTTTCTTGGCTGGCTGGTCTTCAGGTTTGCCAAGGCTGAGGTATGCAAACACAGCGACTGTTGCCAGCCGTTTGTGGGAACAAGTGCATCTGACTACCTGTTTGTCTGTCTGGAAAAACAAACAATAAAATGTGTTTTTTACTAAATCTGGCCCTAAGTATGTTCAATCGCGTAATTTCATTAAATTTTGATAATTTCGAATCTGAGATATATTTTGCTCAGTAAAAAAAAAATGGCCAAAAAACCTCAGTCATAGAGTGTTTTATCTTTGTTTTGAACAGTTTTTTTCCAAGGCTCAGCTTATTTGACCCAGTCACCTTTCAGATAGTCTGTGTTGGCTTTGCCGTGGACAGAACACGCCAATGGTGCCTCCTATGTAACATATGTAAACTGTTTGATAGGGAGGAGTGCACACCTAGGTCGGAATTAATGCTAGTTTATAATGTCTACTGCTGTTAAAGTTGTGCAAAAAGTACTCCTCTCAATATTACAAAAGCAGTTGCCCATTTGGGATTATAATGGCAACCTTAAGGTCACAACGTTAATATCTTCACTGCCGTGCCCCACCCCATCATACTAATAGGGTCAGAATTCCTGTCAGATTATAGTGTATTCAGTGTCTGGGGTTATGTTCTGAGGGAACAAAGGTCTATGTGTGCCATGGATACTGAATACGCAGGTAATTCGGTGCTCTTGCCACTTTACATATTGGCTGTTTTCAGAGGTCGACCAGTTGAAGCCAAACGCTTGAGACTGGACAGACGGTTTGCCAGCTGTTAGAAGAACTCTGGCCGTGATAAACACAGAACATTACGGCCTATTTTTAACCTACATCACATCTGAAGATCCAGGGTGAGAGTTTTAGTTGCTTTGGGTGTTGCTGAACCTTCAGCACATGATCTCCCTGATGCCTGATTTGTCAGTGACTTGTAGTTCTGGTGATTACTGGTGGTCACTTACACTTTTGACCTTAGTTATGTTTGTATGTAAATTATTATTAATCGGATTAGTGTTTGACTACTAGATTATTATTTTTTTCTGCTTAAGACTTGAGATGGTCCATATTCAGTGGTCTCCAGTGGGCTGGTTTTGACTGGTGCTTTCCTCCTGGACTGCTGGTATCTTGATGTTAGGGACGCTCACTGTTGAGAGAACCCTGAGATGTTTCTTTTCAAGGTTCTTCTTGATTTGCCACATTATGTTTCCACACCGCAGCAAACCCTTGTAGATACTAGCTGTTGCTTTTCCGCCAGCTAACGACCGGACTTGTGGCCTCTGCCCAAACTACCCCTCCCTCCGCTTTGTGTTTCTGGGCAACAGTCTGAGTCCATGCTAACATCTTAGCTTTGTGCTTTTAAAAGCTTCTGCTTAAGCAGATGTCACAAGAGCCAAAACCATCTCCCCAGAAACTGAGATTCAACTGACCTGAAATTGGCTCCATATCTACCTCCCAGACCTCTGCTGGCTGAGAACTGCCTTTCCCTGTTCTACCTCTGAAACGCGTTGGCTTTCTACCAGAATAACGATGGTGGCCTTTTGGAAATGATCCTCGCAACCGTCTACATTTGCATGAAGCTGCTAGCCGCTCCCCCAAACGTCACAAGAAGTAAAGAACATCACAGCCGTGCTAATAGCCCCATAAAACAGACCACTTCTTAATAACAAGGGCTAGTCCGTGGCCGACCTACAGTGGGTCGGACATATGAGGATGTTGTATAAATGTTTACCCCGGGCTGAATGTGAGGTCACCGTGATCGTGTGCTGGATAAATGGTTTGGATGGTGGATGGAAGCTTGGACAAGGGGTTTGGCAGCCCGTTGAATGTCAGTCCTGCTTCATGCATGTGTGAGGTTGTTCCTTCCAACAAGCATAGCGTTACTCACTGCGTGTGCTGCCTTCCGCTTCTCCTTAAACAAAGTTAGTAACGGACCGCGTGAGTCACGGACGATGCAGTTGTTTATTATTATTATTTTAGGTTGGGTGAACTTCTGCTCAGATGGAGGAGTGACTAAGCCCCAGTGGTGTGGGATTTCCCTTAAATGTCAGCTTGTAAGCCCTACCAGAGATTCCAGTGAGATGTGCAGATCCAGACGTGCGTTAGCCTAAACAAAGTGCCACGCCTCCAGACCGCTGTGGTCCCAGAGGCCAGTAGTGTTTTCTACACACATTAAACTCACCTATGCTAGCAGTGACACTAGTGACCTGTTTCACACACTTGCCCTGGGGTGTTAGGAATTAATTCCACCATCACTGTTTTAGGTATGTGAACTGCTAGGCCTACATACTGCCTAGGCCTACATACTGCCTAGGCCTACATACTGCCTAGGCCTACATACTGCTAGGCCTACATACTGCCTAGGCCTACATACTGCCTAGGCCTACATACTGCCTAGGCCTACATTCTGCTAGGCCTACATACTGCCTAGGCCTACATACTGCCTAGGCCTACTTTCGCATCAGACGACCTGGATCAGTTTTAATACATTTTTTTCCAGCCCTTGTTTTAACAGGCAGCCCACAGAGTTGCTAATGAAGCATTTAAATAATTTAACATATATTCTTTCTCTCCTTTTAATGTCACAGGTAATTAACGCCCCCCCTGTCCTCCCCTATTCCAACACCATCAAGCCCAAAATACCCAGGGTGCAGTTCTGAAATTGCGAGAGAATGGAGGGATGGGTCCCTGACTGCCTGGAACTGGCCTTGTTCTGGTTGCCTTTTGTAGCTAACCCGCCCCCCCCCCCTCCTCCCACCCAGCACAGCCTTCCCCCCCTGGGGGGCATAACCTTCAGTCCATTCTATCAGCTCTGTCACGCCCGGTGTGGCTAGTCCTCTTACGAGCTCGACTCTGTCCATCCACTTTCAGGCATCCAGAGGATAAAGTGCTGATGGGCAATAGGTGGGGGGGCACGGGGGGCTCATTCAGTCACGTCACAGGCAACTTGTGGCCTCCAGGCAGTCAGTCGTGGCAATTTATTATCTCCAGCTTCTGGGTGGAAAAAAAAGTCACATCGATATTCCGTTTAGATGATTCAGTGTTTCTTTATAATCTCATTTTATTCATTGCAAATTCAAACTGTGAAAAAATGCTGAATTCTTTGCTGAATTTTCACATTTCGGGTGACTCCTGTGGGTCTGGAATGTCTCTCTTAGCAGTTCCAGCGCGCTACCGCTTAGCGTAATGCCGTTTTTAATCATCGGTCGGAGGGGTTCGTCTTTCCGGTTCCTCCACCTCTCCACCCGGCGTCCCTGCCAATCAGTTGCTAATTTCAGAAAAAAAAAGAATCTGACATGGAAATTGCCACAGACTCTAAAGTTTCAGCTTCAGCTTTATAGACTGTATAAAAATACACGATGGATCTTTAAGTCTGTCCTGTACAGATCACAGTAATTATCCAAATGGCTTTTTGATGCATGGATAGTTTTGTTTCTTTGCCGCTTGAAAGACGTGATGATTTTACATCAGCACTGCATTCTGGGTAAAAATATCTTTATAAAGAAGTGAGTCTCTAGATAAGCTGACTGTAGGGCCCAGCATCCATGGCGTGTCCTGATCATTTCAGATATAACAGGACGCCAGATGTCTTCTTAAAGGAGCTGCTCCTACGCTGTGTGGCAGGACCATCGGCTTCACCGCGCTGGCTCTGCGTTCACGTGGTCCCTGCTGAATAAGTGAAGGTGGATGATTTCAGCTTTGTTGCTAAAATTGGCCTCCATAAAGGTTAACCACGTTCCTCCCCCATTTCATTCCAAGATTTCAGGTTCCCTTACATAGAATCACAGGCTAATTTGGTTCTTTAATAATTAACTACCATCACACCAGGCCATCTGAGCAACATGGTTATCAATGCGCCAACTGGCAACCTGTATACATTTTAGGCATAAAAACCCAGCTTTATGCGAAATCTATCTCAAATACACTTTAAATTTCATTATTGTTTGTTATAATAGGTGCTGTCCTATTTGTTGTTGTTTTGTAATCTGCTGAACTGGCTGCCAGCTGCTGATTGGATTACCATGTTAAATATTAAATTGGACCGTGCCGCAGACAGACCAGCTACCAGTAACATACTTGGTTAGTTTGGTTACTCAGTTGCTAGGTATTTCCGTTATAAATGATGCAAGCTTGGGCAGTCTCCTTAGAACTCTTAAATTCAGTTTTGAAAACCATGTTTGGACTTGTAGTTATAGTCTGATGTTGCCCTCGTTTTAAGGATCCGTATAAAAACAGCCCCCCACTTTTGTTCTACACAAGTTGAACCAACCTCACATTGTTCCTCCAGGTTATAGCTCAGCTGACCCTGTTAGAACATAAAGCCTCCCACTGTGAGATGGTAAGTGGGACCCTTGTGTGGACGAGGGAGGAAGGTCGGTATTCCCAAACAAATAACCTTTTTTTTTTAGCTTTAAACTGCCCATATCGGAACCCAGGAATGTCGCACATTCCTACGCACTGCTCATTGCCGTTTGAACATGATTCGCCGGGCAAATTTCCGATTACTCAAATCATTTGCGGCGCAGCAGATTACGGGGCCATTTAGCGCCTTTAAAAGAGACTGGCTTTCTTTTGTGTGGGTTTTTTTTGTCTATCGCAGGACGTTCCAGAATCAGCGAATCTGGCGAGAGTGCTGTTGGGGACAGACGGTCTCAAGAGTCGATGGCTGTCATGATTTGGGGGGGGGGGGGACTGGAAGGGGGCTCATGACGGCCGCAGGAGAGCGTCTGAGAAGCTTTTTACCATTAATGGCTTCTGCTCCCTGGAGTGGCCCTGTGTCTGAGCGGAATGGCAAGCAGCCTCAGACCAAACGCCCCCCCCCCCTCTTCCAGGATAGAGTTCTGGCTGGAGATTGAAGCAAAAATCCCTTTTAAAACTCTTCACCTGACCACAACAGAGATCCCTCTGTGCACATTCAGCAAAACCCAGCTAGAAGTGTCTTTATACAATCCCTTATTCCTCTGGTATTGCAGGGTTGGCACTTCTGGAACCCAAACATTGGTTATATAGTGGAGACTTGTTCCTGTTCCTGTGGCATCTTCTCCTTTCAATGGCGGAAGAGGGCCTGGTTTCGAGAAATGGGGTTGTCTTGCGCTTCCGTTATCGTTGTGCTGCAGTTTCCTCCTACAGTTGAAAAACATGTGGTTAGATGAATCAGCGTGTATCAGACGGCCATGCCCTGTGTGACCGTGACTGTGTGTGTCACGTGTCTTGCAGTGGGCTGGTATCTTGTCCTGGGTCTTGTGCCCTGTAATGCATGATCGTGTGGAAAACAGATGTTCAAAGTCACGCAAATCTAAAACTGTGTAGAATATGTTTTAAGAGTGACGGGTGACGTTGGCATCAGCAGCCCGCGAGCGGTTATCCAAAGGAGGTCCGTGTACGTGGAGGCGGGGAACCGGACGCCCATGAGACGCACGGCACTCGTGCCCTGCAACAGGGCGAGGAAGCACTCTGTTGTTGTTGTTGTTAAGCAGGTCACATAGACAGGATGCAAACTGAGATACACGTGTGCGTGTGCCATGATTGATTTCAGATAGCCGGGTGTCACATCCGACTGGAATATTCTGGAATATGCTGTAACGGTCCAACTCATCATTGGAGAAGTGAATGACAGCCTTAGTGAAGAACACACTCAACAGACTCTGCTGTGATTTGGGGAAATTGGGGATCTATACGGTTGTGAGGCCATATGACCACTGGCCCTGTCTAAAAGCTGATTGGTTCCCAGAGTGTCCCCTCCCCTGTCACTCACCGATGCAAAACATATCATTGGCTAATGATAAGTTTGTCCCATCTGTATGAATTATGTCCCCTCTTATGTCCCCCACCTTAAAATGTTCTAGAATCTCCCCTGATGGGATAATGAAATACTGAGCTGCAAAAGAGGGGGGGCCTGCTCAGACGCCCAGAAATGCAGAAGATCCATTTTGATTACATTATGGCTGACTCAGAAACAGCATGTGCTTTGAGACGGAAAACCTCACCACTCCGCTAACGCTGCAGTACAGTATGTTTACAAAGGATTTTTTTTCCCACATTAAACCATCTAACCTCAGGTAGGATTGAGGTGATCCGAGAAAGACTCCAGGATGTAGGCGAGGGGGCGTTTCCTGGATGGGACACTCAGCTGACGCTGAGTTCGAACACGCAGTTCCGGAAGGACGAGCTTCTATTTGCTGATCCGTCACGCTGCTGGCTTCAAAGCATACCAGAACGCTGCGGATGGCTGCCACACGGAGGGCCTGAGGATTGGATCTGAACGTCATCCCCGGGGACGTGCTTTCGATCGTACTGGATCTGATCACGCCTTGCCTGGGCAGGCTGAACGCAAGGCCTGCTCATTCTCGATATGCCTTTTTGCTCATTCTCGATACGCCTTTTTGCTCATTCTCGATACGCCTTTTTCCTGACTAAATTGGCTAGCCAGAATTTAACCCGACTTGATCATGCTTTGTTGATTAACCATAGGATGTAGCGAATAGTCTGAAGTCTTTGTATCCCCTGCTTTGGAGCATCTTGGAAATATTACACTCGAGACATAGGTGGTGTTCTAGTCATTCTGATCTGGAGCCCTGTCCTGCTGCTGCTGTTCCACCTGCTGCCTCACGCCAGCCCCAGTAAGGACGGGCTGGTGCGGCCGGGTGGCGTTTCTATGGTAACGGTTAGCATAGCGCCGGCACGGAGCGACGGACAAGCATTTCTCAGCCACTTCACTGTCTTCTCCGTCGGTAGAACCTGAAACTACCAGCTCCGTTTGCATGTTTACAACTAATTATTTTTACTGCTAATGATTATTTCAGGCGTCTAGGATACAGACGGATTCAGCAGCTCTGGCCGTTCCTGGGATCGGCGCCCATAAACACGTTAGCCGCTATGCCACCTGGTGGGCAGATGGCAAATCAAGCCAGTTCCCGCCAACATCGCCACATAGAGCCTCGTGCCCCCTGGAAGCGGCGCTGAGGGTATCCACACCTGGGACGCAGAGCTTGGTGTACAGGCAGTCAACTCTGGCGCCCCCGGTGCCGGAGCTCGGCACTGTAGCTTAACGTACCATCATTGGCTAAGTTCTTATGCGACGTGCCAATTTGAATTTCTCATTTGTTTATTTACGTTCCTCATCCTGGGGAGATTGTAGCAGAATAAGGCTTGACATACATGCGAAGTGTGTCACTGCTCTTCTGCGTCTCTGTTGCGTGGGTTTTGCCCCCTCCCCCGGGGCAGTTTCGATTCTGGTGCGTAGGCTCCAGCTGTGAAGGGGGCTTTTGAAATGCGCTGCCACGGCCCGGTCAGCTGTGGCTGACGTCTTCACTGCACCGGGCCTGGTGAAAGACTTGCAGCTCAGCACAGCTGTTGTTTGAAAGATCATCAGCGATCACGGCACACCAGCAAAACCACTTTTAGCTGGGGGCGGGGGGGCAACAGATGAGTGATTTGTCATTCCATGGTTGGCGTGGCAGAGTCACGGGCCGGCAGGCAGCTGGTGTGTGGCCTGCAGGGAGGGGGGGGGTTGGGGGCATCACTGGGATGTAACAGGGATACCTGTGTGACAGACCCCTGTGTGGCTTCTCTGTGGCCACCCTGGTTACTTTGGGCTCTCATCCACAGTCCTACAAAAATCCTCCAAGGACAGTAGGTACAGGACGTTGATGTTTTTAGATCAGGTTTCTGTTGTTACAGAGTGTGCTGACACATTACTGGAGGTTTTTGATGTTTTTGTGACATCATAAACGCAGTTGTTTTCCTGTTCTACTTAGAACGTCCCTTGTGCTCAACCTTGGAGTGCATAATCACTTTAGTAAATGCAACAGATGATTTTTGATAGCTATGAGACACACAATTCTTTATTAATTAAAAATCATTCACAATCACTGAATGCAAATAGCAAGCAATGGGTATATTTCGGTATAGTACGTTCCAGTTTATTATAATTTAGTACCGATCAGTTCTCTTTTAAGGCAGTCGAAGACATCGATGCTGTGACAACTTGATCTCTGAGTAGAGAGGCCGGTCGCTAACCGTCGCTAACGTTTAAGCGTAAGTGATCTATAGCTGCTTTGCAATCCACCCATCTTCTCATTTACAGTAGCCAATTATCCAGTTAGGGTCTCGGTGATCCGTAGTCTGGGAACCACAGCAATCAGGGAACACCTGTGAATCCAGGATACTCATTGGCATTTTATGGGGGTTTTAGGCGCATGGGGTTGTGGGAGAAAGCAACCAGCTGCAGGAGGCCCAAACTCTACTGGACTCTCAATGGGAAGGTCAGATCCATCTCCCGCGTGTGTTTTGAGTAATGGGGGAGAGCAGCACTCCTGGATTTGTTAGCGTGGCAGCTGTTGGGAGGATAAGGCTGTGGGGAGTGGTCTAGCAACATTTTTAATCCTCACGCTAATGCTGCTGACCCAGATGAAGGAAAATTGTCATCCCAGGATTGAGACAATTCCCCCATTGTTGGAGCCGTCCAGCCTGTTTCTTGCTTTGGCTTGGGGGGTGGGGGGTATTTATTTCCTTTGTTGTTCTGGAAAAGGTTGAAATGTGAACAGACCCGTTATCTTCCCATCCAGCTGAAACCCAGTATGGGCCGACCGCGAGCGCACTGCCATATCTCAGTGTGCTACACACTTGCTGATTCATTGTTGCAACCCGGTGATGTCACAGGGGTCAAATTCTTCCTGGATTGCTAAGCCTAATCACCGATTGGCCGGCCAGCTCAGCGGCGGGACTCCCTGTTACCAAGGAAATGTATTTATTTATTTTTTTTTAAAAAAAGCCCCAAAGATATTTGCATTGGCTTTAAATGGTCGCGGTCATTAAAGCGTGAAAACTTGCCCGTCGCTTGTAATGCCGGGGAACATTTGAATTGTTCCTTGTGGCCTTAATCAGGCTTTTTTTAATCAGATGAATGCAGTTTCTTTTTGGTTTTCTTCTTTCTTGAAGCTGACTTTGAAGATTTCTCTGGTCGGAACCGCGCATTTCAGCCACCTGTGTCCAGATAACCTTCTGACGCAGAACCAACAAGCCCGTGTCCAAATATGCGCTTTGATGTTGCCAAGAGCAGTAAAACGTATAAGTAGAAATCACATTCCAGAGTGGGGCGATCCATTCAGCGACTGAAGGGGGAGGGGCACGCCTCCCCTGCTACTTAAAGTATCTCCGTCATGGAGCTTGGGGTTGGGAATCACTGAAGCGAAGCTTCAAATGGAGTTGGTCTGGCGATTTCTCCAACAACGCCCTGTTTATTAACAAAAAGGGGATGGACTCCCCCCCCCCGCTTTTAACAGAACTCCCACAACCCCCCTCTCTTATCACTGGGTGGTCTGTTCTTTTGCTATCTCTGCCTGTGCAAATGTCCAGATTTAAACAACCTCCTTCAGGCAGCCAAGTCTTGGCCTTTTAATCTCACTGCTAAGCAGAGGAATAAGCGAAATATCCTGCTGTTAAATTGTGTAAAGATGGATTTTAGGACATTCGCTTCTTAAAAGGTGACAGAGGCAATGAGCTGCTTTTCTGCTTTGCTAAGGTCGTAGTTACTGCAGTATTTTTTTTTTCTTTAAGCTTTCGGGGTCAGCATTTTTTCGCTAAAGTTACACGGCCCTCACCTAGCCAAGGAACAGATTTGTTACATGGAAGCTAATGTCACATTTGTGGGGTACTATTAAATAAAGATGGGCATTTGGTCACATGGTGTGATCAGTGCGTTGGATTTTGCACTGAGCATTCTTCCTGGTTGGTTGACGTTTGTGTCACAATGTCAGCTCATGGAAAATGAAGGGAAACAGTAGTGTGACTTTGGCGCTCTTGCACGCTTTCTTTGTTGCTTGCAAGTTTTAGCTCGGCCACCAAACTTTATTTCATCAGTCAGACATGTTGTGACACTGGCTTAGTTTAGTGCTGCTATTAAACCTGTTTCATCAGCCAGCTTTTGGGAAAAAAAAACAGCTGCCCAAGGACTTTCAGAAACATTAATGTTAATGGTGGGTTTTATTTTGCAGATCATTGAGTAAGACGGATTCTGTCGGAACGTTGGAAGCAGCCATTAATCTCAGATTGCTTCTGTCTTGATTGGATAAAACCTCTATTTAGGAGGCAGCAGACTGTTTACAGTTATTTTAGGCTTTTTTATTATACGGTAATTTTATGCTTAAGGTTTTTTTTTTTGTTTTTGAAGAACATTTTTGAAAGCCCAGCAAAGCCACTGGATTTATGTAATATCTTCAGTGAAAATGCAGTATCCATCCATCCATCCATCCATCCTTCTTAACTTCCTATCCAGTATAGGGTCACAGTGACCCTGGAGCCCAGGTGGCACCAGGTGACTCTGTATGGGATGAGCAGGACAGAAACTCACATATGACCGACATTTCATACCAGCTTCCCTGACTGTATGTGTTTTGGATCCAGGACAGAACCTGACGTACCTGGGGGGAAAAAAACACAGGGAGGACATACAAACTTCACATGTGCAGTGCCAGGAATCGAACCCACAACCTTCGAGGGGTGGAGCCACAGTGCTGGCCACCAAACCTGAAAGGGGGTAACAGGAATGAAAATTCCTTCTCCATGACAACAGAATCCAGTCCCTTTGAGCTTCTGAGATCAGCTCTAATGAACACAGGCCTGAACACAGCGATGCCCGTACGGATATCACTGCTGGTTACGTTGCATTAAGTGCATTAGTTTGCCACCCTGTAATTTGCATTCTATGTTTAGTAGGTGTTGAAGGAGAGGAGGGTTGAAGACGTCAGTGAGTGTGGCGTTATTCGCTTGAGTTGCCTTTAGTCGCCGCGGTGTTTGTTTGGGAATTTGGAACACACTCCTTTCTGGGAGGAACAGGGGCGCACAGCTGCAAGAGGTCATGTGACCTCACCGCCTGCAACGGCCTTCACTTTCTAGGTGTGGAAGGAAACCGCCAGGTGCTGGATGTGATGGGTGAAGATCTGACCGTGTCTTTGCTGGTGGGGGGGTGGGGGGGGGGGGGGGGTCATCGGGCAGTGCCAAGCACCTCCATGTCTCCTCCTCTTCACCAGATGACTATGAAACAAATCGGTTTACAGAATTCTCCGTCACATGGGCTTGTGAGGCTGATGCTGGGGCGTTAAGCCCATCCAAAGGTTAAACGTGCCCTTAGGCTGCATTAAACTAAATGTGAAGCGTGGCAGCTGAGTGGCGATGACTTACTGCACCACCAGCCTTTGTGCAAAGTCATTACCAGTAACTGCGTGTTGTGCGGTATTTTAATTATTCTGGTAAAGAACTTGTAAAGCCACATGAACATTATTGTTGGTGACGTTCCCAAGTAACTTGCATTCTTGTGGTTGACTGCTTGTTTTACCCTTCCATGGGTTAGCCTGCAATTGCTAACCAAGCGTTCGCCATTGCTAGCCTAGCATTTCCATTCCGAGCTTAGCATTCACAATTGCTAGCATTCACCATTGCTAGCCTAGCATCCGTCATTATTAGCCTAGCATTACCATTCCTAGCTTAGCATTCACCATTCCTAGATTAGCATCCATCATTGCTAGCCTAGCATTGCCATGGCTAGCCTACCATTCCTCCTTCATCTCCGCTAACATTACACTGGGAATTAAAGGTTGCTGCAGGCCTTTCATCAAAAGTGGGTTTTTCAGCTTATTTTTGATTTTGGTCCCCCCCCCCCCACCTTCATCCTTCTTAAGGAGACACGGGCCTACCAGCGTTTTTTCCGCATCGCCTCCCTCCGTCTCTCTTGGGGCTGAAGGCCATGCGGCAGTAGAGAACGTGGCCCTGTGACCTGACATCCCCACGTCCTAGCCTCTTGGTGGGGTACTTAACCTCAAATTGCCCCGGTAAAAATATCCGCCCGTGGAAACAGGAGGAACACCGCTGTGGACAGAAATGCTCGTTATGAAGCGAATTTTGCCGAGGCTCAGTACATTGTCAGAGTCTTCGTTCCATCTGGATTAGTGCTCTGGGGTATGTTTCCTAAGCTCTCGTTAGCAACTTATATAGTTGGACCCATTCAGTTGCATGGTTGCAACTATGTAAGTTACTAATGTATTTTGCAGCTGTGTTTTTGGGAAACGCACCCCTGAGCAAGATTTGTAAAAGCTAAACCGCTCCATCATGTATAAAGCATGTTATTTTCCCCAGAACTAACTGACTTTGGCATTTAAGCTGCTTACACATGTGCGCACACGGCTCCATTAGCGGTAGACTGATCGCCGCCATGCAGAATTCCAGCCGCTATACTGTCAGCTGTGTCCAGTGGCACCAGTTAGCCTATTGTTTTGTTACAAAACTCTTTTTGCAGTGAGTCAGTATGAAAGGAGAATTCTTTTCCCCGTGCAAGAAATGCACCTAGAAATTACAGAATCAGGCGGTTCGGCCTCCTTTCCCGAAGCTGCAGTATTTCAGATGAACCTTTCAATTAGGTTTTCACTCTTCCCCGGGGGTTGGGGGGGGGTGCAGGATGGTGTTTCCAGCATTTTGGCGCAGCGAACTCTGAATGTCCCCTTGATGAAATCCCTGAGGGTCGCGGCGTGTAACGTAGTGCCACCTTTGTTGCGCCAGCGACGATCGGGCCACACACCGGCTTTTTTGCAGGTGGTGCAGACATATGCTGACCGCAGCGGTGTGTCTGCCCCCCCGCTTTGCTGCCGGCGTTTAACCCGGGGGCCAGAGCACACCAAGTGGACAGGTGGCCCCTGCTGGTATGAGGCCAGCGGGGGGGGGGGGGTTACAGCTCATTTGTGTGCTTTTGTTTACATTTTATCGTATTTTAATTCTATTTCTTAATTCGTCAGTGTAAGTACCTTACACACACACACGCACACACATCTCTCGTCCCCCATCTTCGCTCCACTCCATGCCACCCCCTGCTGGCTCATGCCCGGCTGGGTGTCGTCAGAGTCTGGCACAATCCCCACTGCCAGCCAGCAGTCACCTTGGATTTTACAAACCCCCCCCCCACCCTGTTTCCCACCTCTCTCCAGGATGCAGACCCCTTCGCCTTCTCCCCTTCCACCTGCTGTGAAGAGCGTCTTGCTCCTACCCCCCCCCACCCTCCCAGTACCCTGATCCTCATCTGTGCTCAGCACCATTAAACCCTTTATTACAAAGATGTGTGCAGGAAGCAGCCCTGTAGTGACTGGCTTTGTTAAAGATCAGTATGATCGCTTTTATAATTGCTGTAGCGGTAATTGATATAATTGCTGCTAGCGCTGTCGTTATTAAGGCTGATGGTAAATGATGATGCTGGATAATTATTTGCCATGTTATTGTGTTTATCGAGGCCTCTTTCAGAATGTTACTTTTTGCTGATTTGAGGCTTTCGTAGTCTGTCACTATGAGAAAGTCCTGTGATGTTTGTTCTCAGGGAGGCATTTAGACACCTGCTTTTCGCCAGGCTTGATTGGACCAGCAGGTGGCGTAGTGGCTGAAGACACAAAGGACTGCTGACCCGAAAGATGCATGATGAGATCCAAGTCTGAATTTTTTCCTAGGTGATATCAGTCTTTAAATATTGACATAAGACATATTTCTTTAGTTTTGCTCACTTTGTGAGAATAGCGATCGAGAACTAGATTTAACATACAGTGGGATGAAGAGGCAGGTGATTGCTGGGATGATGTGATTGGTCACAGCTTGGTCAGATTGGTGACAGATTGGTCACATTGTGGGGAAGCTGACCAACCAGGCATCAGCGTCCGTCTCTCGGTGGTCTGAGGTATCCAGGCCCATCTCCGCCGTGCCTGAAGTGCGCCTGCATCACTCTGAATGGCGGTCATTAGGGAGATTGATCAGGCACTCTGCCTCTGCTCTCCAAGACGCCGGCCCAGAAGGTAGGATATCGACTTTCAGGGAGACTCGGACCACTTAGGTCCCCCGAAACACCACAGAAGCTAGATTTGCCACTTTAACCCGCTTAGGTGGCCTTTTCACCCTAAACACCATCCACGTCTGCATTCTCATCCTGTCACAGCAAGGACATCTGGTTCAGGGTTATTAAAGGTACCACTGTGAGCTGCCCCCCCACAGAGATTTGGGCCCATATTAGCCACACAGCATCACCTGCACCTTGCTATGTACATATAATTTTCTAATTGGTTTTTATGTGCTTCTTAAAGAAGAACGTCCTTCCGCAGAGACGGGCTCTGTGTCCATCCATCCATCACACGCCGCATCCTGCAGCCGGTCCCTGCAGCCGGTCCCTGCGGGTGAAACCTTATGCCTCCCTGCGTTTATCGACCGGGGAGGGATTTCCCGGGGCTTCGGCTCGGCATCCCGCCTGACCCAGTGGCCTCGTCATTTAGGGCTTATTATGGGATGACGGATTAGGCCACGTGCCGCGCTCTGAATCGCAGCGAAAGCATTCGTGTGCAGTTCTGCTTGGCACTACCCGCTGGATATCCCTGCTAGGAATTTTACAGTCACTGGCACAAATAAACAGACCTGCCCCCCACCACCCCGAGCCCAGGCTAATGAATGCGGGGGGTGTGCATTCATTAGGGGTGGCACACCATCAGAGCAGTTACCTTCTGAAGCTGTGTGTTGGCTCACAAGCTGCTGTCCCCTTGCTGCCTTCCCAGAAGCCCCCGCCTGGGGGGGTCGATGTAGTTTGCCCCCTCCACCACACTTGGAACCACCCAGTATCCGCTCCGAATCAGTCCATCTCGAGGAAAAGGGGGTGTGAGTCAAAATAAAGAGAGGGAGGTTCTGCACGCTGCCTGCTGCGGTGGGGGTGTGTTTCTGTGGTGGGGGTGTCATGGGCGGGAAGCTGGTTCATTGCAGGTCACACACTCACAAACGGTATGAGCAGTTTGTTTTTGGCTTGTGTGAGGAAACCCACACAATACAAGGAGAACGTGCGATCTTTATGGGGGGGGGGGGGGTCCATTCAGTCCTGCAGCTGTGGAGGTGTGAGGCACCGTGCTGCGTGTCTATATACCACGCAGGCTTTAATTTAGAAGTCATCTGAATCAGCAGAGGTGTAGTTGGTGCTGACTGCGTGCTTTGTGACGTGTCCAGTGAGCAGAACCTCGGTTCTATACTGGAGATCTAGGAACCAAAATCCAAATCATCGTGCTACAAAGAACAAAGAAGTAGGTCAGCGAATCCTTCTAAAGGTCACCACTGCATCCCCGAGGATGCGTACGGGACACAGCTTCATTCCAGTGCCTTTCGTTAATGACACCGATTATGTTTGTCTGCTCCATCCCTCCCCCCCCCCTCCCCCCCCACAGCCGTCAAAGTGAGCTGTACAGGAGCCTGTGGGGTCTCCAGCAAGATGAACGACACCTCGTGGGCGGTGGAGGAGCAGTACTTCAACAGCACACTGTCGGTGGCAGATAAAGGTGAGCCGTGTGGATCAGCCCTCTGTGGGCACACGCGCACACACACACACACACACACACACACACACACACACACACACACACACACACACACACACACACACACACACACAGAGCGAGTGCAGGTAGACAGACCACAGACACATGGACTACACATGGGTAGACAAACAGATAATCAGACAGAAACACATGGGCACAAAACCAGAGTACTGTAAGTTTTGGTTGATGGCAATGACCTTGTTACATCAGTACGTGGCATGTCGTCCTCGTTAAATCCTGGGCTGCGTGTGCGAATCACAGGGAAGCCAAACACCGACCGGCAGGTGCCTGGCTCGGATTGGCCTCTTATCTTATCCGGGGTGGGGGGGGGGGGGCTCTCTGCTTGGGCCGTCACTTCATAATTTATAATCTCTATTGCTCAACATGCCGGCATATGGCCTGGTGGCGCTGGGCTCTCTGCGTGATGAGATGGGACCGCGAGGGGTAGCCGTCACCCCGCCAGTGCTGCGTAGTCAGATTTTCGGCGAGGCCGGAACATCCTCTACCCTTCTGTCAGGACACCTGCAGGAGTGTGAGCTGACAGGTCCTGGCTGGGGGGCATTTGTTAGTGGGCGTTGCTCGGCTTGTCTTACCAGACCGTGCCGGGGAGCCTCGTCGGCACGGTGACAGGGCAACGCTCCTCTCTCGAGGGGCCCGTGAGCCAGGCTGAAACACCAGTGGCTATTTGTGCCAGAGGCTAATACGGGATGGTCAGTCAGCCCCTCACGGGGAGGCCCTGGGCAGTGAGCGCGGGGTGGCGGGCAGGGCGGGGGGCACGCGATGCTGCAACTGCTGATGGCTCACAGATGTCCTCAATGCCCCTGCACATCTGCAAGTTCATTTTGGGGTAAGCCAGAGCACCAGGTGGGGAAGAAGTAACCCTGTGTGTGTGTGTGTGTGTGTGTGTGTGTGTGTGTGTGTGTGTGTGTGTGTGTGTGTGTGTGTGTGTGTGTGTGTGTGGTCACCTCCTGCTGGTACGGCAGATGAGCTTGAAAGGCTGTTGGTGACCTGAATCCTCCCCATCTTCTCACAGACCAGTCAGCTACTCTGCCTGGTTCTTCACACATCGATGGCTCTGCTGTGTGTGTGTGTATGTGTGTGTCCTCTCCTTCCCTCCCCTGTACCTTCTCCAACCCTCCGCAGTCATCTGTGGGAATTACTGGCTGCTTAACTAGCTGCTGCACACTGGGTTTAAAATCTTGGCCCCTGCCCCGTTAATGTAAGAGGGAAGCGGCCTCGTTCATTTAATGCTTCGGATGCAGGATGTACTGTACAGGGACAGGAAGACCGCTGCTTTGTCAGTGCTCCTGAAACATTTCAGAGCCACCACGTAACGAGCCTCCTCTGTCTGCCTCGAGGCACCACCACGTAACGAGCCTCCTCTGTCTGCCTCGAGGCACCACCACGCCTCAGCTGGTCAGCAGTATCGACAGGAGTTTTTGACACATGTCAGTATTTCCCCTGGGGCGGGGGGGGCGGGGGGGGGGGACTGTACATGCAGATGTACAGTTCCTGATTCCCTAGTCTTGCTGTGAGCAGTCCTCGGCTGGGCTCCAACAATGACTCCCGTTTCTGGATTACGGGACAGACTTCCGCGAATTCCAGCTGCTGGTGATGCACGGCCAAGCTCGTAATCCGACAAGGGGCCCCTGTTGAGGTGGAATTCTGGATTTTTTTTTTTACCCTTTGCATGACGGAGGGGTTTGGGGGTGGGAGGGGGAGCGTGCAGGCTATATCTGCTGATGCCCTGTCGCAGTGAGTCTGCCCTGGGCTGTTTCTAACCCCTCCTCTTATCTTCTGGCAGTTTTGCCAGCAGCAGGATGGAGGAAAACCTTTGGACGTGTTTATCTGTCTCCATCCAGCAATAACAGCAGCTAGCTCTGATATGGAGTAGGGATCTCTTTCACAGTGGATAGGCTTCCCCTGCATTCCTGCTTCCTTAAATACTGTAGCCTCGTAACCAAAACAAAAAAAGTCACTGCTGTTCGGTGATGTTCCTGTTCAGCGTCAAATTTTTTCCCGCACGTTGAAAAATTCTGTTTCTGGTTAAGCAGGTCTTAGCAGCGTACCGAAATGTTGATGTTAACAGGAAGTCTCATTGTCAGACAAGTCATGTGCTGCAGACCTTGATTTGTGTTGCGGAACAAGCGAACGTTAACACCGCAAGTGACGCAGCCTCAGTGACGCTCGCCCACCATAACCTGGGAAGTCTTGGGTCTTTGTGATAAGCAGGCCGTCGTCAGGCAGCTTGTTCAGCAAAAATCAAACAAGACTCTGTTCAGCTGGTCTCCACTGGACCCGGCACATCCGAGCCTCGTCAGTTACGCTTTCTGATGACGGTGCCATGGCACCGTTCTCCGCCCTCCATGCGTCGTCAGGGTTACAGGTGCTCAGCTAAGCTTCTGCACCCTGAGGTTCTCCTGTGAGTTTCACGCTTAGCACCGGGCCCAGAAGCAACGACAGTGGCGCCCATGCTGAGAGTTCTGAAGACGACCTTGTGGTTCAGTTCCCACAATGCAGTGCTGCGCCCCATGTCTTGGTCATTCATTCTGCATGCTTACATTTTCTACACTTATATCCAAATAGGGTTATCTTTTTTATACATAGCTGGGTATTTTGCTTCTCCGGATATTGTTTAGCCCAAAGTCTCCCCTTAGTATTGATGCCTGCTGTGTTTTATTATTTTTTTTATTGATGTGGATCAGACTGCTGTACATCAAAGTCCAATAACCTGGAAATTCACTAGGAGCTACAGTCACTGTGTGCCTCTGTTTAAACCAGTCATCCATATAGCCTGTTTGTGTAGCTATTACGTACAATTTCCTTTATTTAGGAAATGCTTTTTTCCGAAGTGACACGTAACTGAGAATGCATGGTAAAAAAAATCACTAGGTCAATTGAGGACCTTGCTCAAAGACCCAATGATGAAAATACTATGCCAACCGTGGGATTTGAACCAGCGACGTTACAGTCACAGTGTCCAAACCCACGCAGCCACACACTACCACCCAAAGGAAATATTCTGCCCAAATTACCTGCTCTTCCGCGCTGATTAGTGATATTTAATCACATGTTGCTTATCACATATTTACCTGCTGCGTAAATTGGCATCTGCTCTTGGGGCTCTCGTCCTGTGTTGATGGTTTTAAAACTTTTTTTAAAAAAATCTCCAAAAAAAAATACAGGCTTAAATGTCACAAGTGCAGGATGTGGCGTTTTGGGTCCAGCGTGCCGTGCAGATGTAAGGCGTGAGCAAAGCCTTAATCCACCATTTTATGGGGGCTGGACGCCCCTTTTGAGGGCCGCTCTCTCAAAACCCCTCTTTGAAACATGATTTCAAAGGACCACATGCCGCTTGTCTCCTCCGCGGTGATTTCCGCCTCACCGTGGGCACCTCTCTCAGCTTGGCAGCCGTAAGAAGCCCAATCTGGCTCAGGAACGAGGATCGAACACGCCTGGGTGTGCACCTGGACAGAATTCAAACCCAGTATGTGTCCGACATTTTAAGTTTCAGTTGCCTGGCAATGGCTCTCTATCCAAGCTGGCTATAGTGGCTTTTAAGCTTGTTCGTGTTGCAGCAATCATCTTTCTGAAGCCATTTAGATGATATTGCTCGCTGAGCAATATGCAAGCAGAAGGTCTTTCTGGGACTTAAATTATCAACCTTTCTTTGCTTGTAGCTTTTTGGCTGGAATATTCCAAAAAAAAAAATTCTGCACTAATGGCACTGAAAGTTAAACTCACTACCAAACTTGTCACCATAGATTAAACTTGATACTAGTAACTGAGTTATTTTATCCTTATCCGTTAGATTTTTAAGAACGGGTCTCTGAGTCAGAAGGTGGGTGCGAATCTCAGCCTGGACAGTGAAACTGCTGAAACATCAGTTCTTCTCCTAAACGCTTCTACAGCAGTACAGCTGTTTCCTGCTTGTGCCCTTTGCTTCCAGAGACGCGTGAGAAACACCAACCCCAGCCACGTTCACGCGCTCCATCCTCCCGTTTTTTTGAAAAGTCCATGAAATAATGGAATTTATTACGTTTCGGGAGACCCAGCTGTTACGACACAAGGCCCCTGCAGCTGGTGTCTGGTCACATGACGCCGCTGGTGAGGAACGCCTGGCTTCTTAAGGGGGATTGGGGGCGAGGCCAACTCAAGACGTGTGGCACCTGTCATGAACAATCCCTTTAAGAGAAAAAGTGAGCCACATATGAATCAGGTGCTTTTCAGCCCGCGGAGCCTCGGTTTATTCCCCTTTACTGCACTCCTTTTGTTTACATTGATCTTATTAACTTTATCCAGTGCAACTATTACTCATCTACTGTACTGGAACAGGTCGGGTCACCGCAGCCAAACCGCAACTAATCCTTATAGCAGAGATTCAGAACCTTACTGTCCTTAACCATAACTGTTATACTATTTGTCATCAAGCGTAGTCCTGCGTGGAGTCACCTGTCTCAGTGTAGTCCTGCGTGGAGTCACCTGTCTCAGTGTAGTCCTGCGTGGAGTCACCTGTCTCAGTGTAGTCCTGCGTGGAGTCACCTGTCTCAGTGTAGTCCTGCGTGGAGTCACCTGTCTCAGTGCAGGACATCGGGGTCTGCTGGGCTGCAGGGTAAAATGACCAAGCGACAAAGCACAGGACAAACACGAGCAGAGAGCCGGTATTAATCCAACGGAAATCAACCCGGGAAAAGAGTGCAGTAATAGGACAGGGCGCCTCTCACCCTGATGGCCTGAATCTGAGATGAGGAAGTGTAGTGCAGGGTTGGGGGGGGGGGGTGGTTCTGTGACGGGAAAGGCGACAGTAATTAATTAGCACTAAAGACAAAGGACGTGTGAGGTGAGCCTGACGTCTTTGCCGGTTCATGTGGAGCGCGTCACTCGGGGGATAATGATGTTCTAATCACAGCTCGGCTGGACGGAGCAGGCCACAGCGTCGTGGGCGCCGACACCTGCAGAGGCACGACTCCGGTGCAGCTCCCCGGGCGAACTGGCAGACTTCTGGGGAGTGTTGGCCTATGCTGGGGGGGAGGGGCGTGTCTCTCTCCCTCCCTCCCTCCCTCCACGCTCCTGCCATAACCAGTTGATAACCGATCCCGGCATCGCTCTTTATATGGGTATTATGACTCAGTGGAAGGAATGAGTTCGGGCCCCTGGCGCAGGGTGGGGCGCAGCGCGGCCTCTACCCCTCCCCCACCCGCCTCCTCCCCGGTGACCCTGGAGCTCCCTGCTTGCGTTGGGCTTCTTCACTTCCCGTTTTGTCCACCAGGGTGCTTCTCAGCGCTGCTGCTCTGGCTCTTATCAGCCTCCACCTCGGTAAGGTGTGTTTGCCTCTCCCTGAGAAGGCACCCACGTGTGTTTTATGTACAGCTGGGAAGGAAGGCGGAAATTCGGGGAACTGGCTTGTTAGGAAGGCAGCATCCTGACATGGCGCCAAGCTGACAGTCACAAATGCAGAAGCACCGCTACAGGTTTTGGGCCCTATGAAATCACATCATATTGGGCTCCAAACCCAGTGCAGTCCAAGTACAATCCAAATGTCCTTATGCTCCTTTTCACTCGGAGGGCCCTTGGAATCATGCAACCCCCCCCCCCCCCCCATTATGTCCCCCCTGCACTAACCTCTCCTGTTCAGCCGCCCATTCTGCTGCTGATGTTTGCTGCTGGAGTGATTGCATGGCTGTGGGCTTAACTGTGCACCTGTGTTAGCAATGGGCGGGGCTTAATTAGCCAATTACTCCAATGAACACATACTTTTGGCCATTTAACATATTTGTTTATATCTACCCAGTGTGCAATGTAAGCAGTTCAACTCAGTTACAACATCATGGGCCCTACCTTAGTTTGACCTTTGACCTTGATCTGTTGTTTGTGGCCCCTCCCACCCGGCGATCACTAAATGCCCGATGTCTATCTCTCACAGGTACGCTGACGCAGGGCTCTCACAGCTTTCCCTTCCAGTTCCTCATTCCAGGTAACCCTGCCCACTCCGCCACCCTGCCGCATTCCTGCACCTGACACTCGAGGCATTTCAACACAAGCCGTAAACAAACAAGCACACCACTCTGCTTCGAGGGGGAAATGCCAGGGATCATTATCCAGCCGACGCATTATTCCTTTATATAGCGTTATTATATGTGTTATTGTATTCAGTCGCATGTCAGCAAAGTGCAGCTGATCCCTCGTCACACAGGGCTAAACTCAAGCCACGTTAGTATGCATGGAGCTGTTTATCCCCTGAAGAGTCATCCAAAGATTCATTCAGTCTGAATTCCTGCTGTACTGTATTATGATGTCATTTTAGTGTTTATATAAAAATGTGAATACTGTGCAATATATACATATGTATATGTATGTATGTGTGTGAGTGTGTGGTGTGTGTGTGTATATATATATATATATGTATATATATATATCTTATATCTTAATCTTATCTTAATTAATGAAGAAATATAAGTAGAATGATTCAGGAATTAATAAGTTTTGATCATATATATCATAATTAATAGTGGTTAAATATGAATCAGAAATTTTGATCATGTGAAGAGTGTCCCAGACACCCAGAAACACACTTTCCCCCGAGAGGTACGAAGTCCTCGTCCTGCTTCCTGTCGTAAGAGCGAGCAGCAGAATTTACTGGGCACCCGGGGATGATTTTGCGGCAGTAATTTGCCAACAAAATGCTATAGGAGTCCATAAGGGCCGATAAAAGCTGCAGCCGCTTAGCATTAAGCGGAAGCCGCCGCCCCGTCCCGCCAAGCCGCCCCGTCCCGCCAAGCCGCCCTGGCTCCTCACAGTTCAGCGCACGGCTCATTTCATACCCGGGTAACACTGAGCTGACTCTCTGTGACACAGCAAATCATCAAAATATCCTCCTGAGATCAGGGTGGGGGGAGGGGACTTTTGATTTGAGAGGAAAAGGAAATTGGCATGGTCACACCCCAGCACTTGTGATGTCATCTTATAGTCCTAAACATCCTCTTTACGGAACAACAAGACTTAATAGAGCGGCATGTTTAGTATGAGCGATGTGACCAAAAACTATAATGTCCTCTATGGAGGATACAAATGAATTGCTGGAATTGCATGACACTTGACTTCAACTTAAGCCATCTCTGTGTAGGATGTGTTTGTGTCCAGTTATGTATATCATACATATTTTACAGCACGTATCTGTACCACTCGTACTGGCATTTTCTGCGCGCTGTCCTGTAATTTGATAGCTAGAGACTGCTCACCCCACATCTAGCTTCATGTGCGCCGCACAGACACACATGAGCGCACACAGACCGCTCCCTAAGGCTGCTTGTGGACACTGGCCAAATCCGCTCTTGGTAACATGACAACAGCCAACGCCCTGCTGGCTCGTTGCCCCCCCCCCCCATCACCCCAGAATCCCTGCCGTCAAAATATGATTCTCTATGATGTCATTATGCGCAACTATGGTTTCAGATAGCGGCATTGAACAAAAGAGGACCGTTAACCCCGGCTAATTAATACAAACATTTTGAGCCATTGTCTAGAGCAACACAAAGAGCTGCATCTCTGCCATGGCTGGCGGTCGGCCCACACCGTGGAGGTTGTTTGCCCTGAAGGGGAAGACCTCTTGTTGGTCTCCTATTGTGCAGTTTACATAGCATCGTTAAAAAAAAACGAGAACAATCTGGATCTCCTGAAGGTTAATGAATGTTCATTTGATAACAGGAATGTTTTTTGTCTTGGCAGAACATAACGAACCCTTTGTCCGAATCAAAAAAAAAAAAGCTAGCATTAGCGTTATGCTAACATCATTTGTTTTTATTAGCTGGAGCGAAATTTGTGGAGAGGGTGGTTGTACGTGATTGTAGGCTGTGATCTGCAGACAGAAAATGAAGATGAATTCCTCTGCTCTGTAGATAGCCCAGCCCCTTAGCGATGCACCAGCATCATCATTTAGCTAATTTCTCTGATAAACAGGGTAGATATTGCTGAATAAATTACCATCTCCCCCAAATGATAAAGGTCTCATGGCTATATTTATGTATTGATTGTATGACTGGATACATTTATACAGTAGTTCAATGGTGCTGGTTAAATTTCTGCTAACTGTTAGCTCAGTATTGCTGTACTATCTATACGTGTAATTTTGAAATGCGTTCGTTTTTAGGACGTCCCTGATTTAAAAAAATTACAACTTAAAGGTTTGGGCCACAGTACTAGTTGTACTGAGTGTCTGTCAGACCCCTGGGTGATGGAACTTAGCCTGTAATTATTTGGCTAGATATCTATATGCAGTGTCCGCAAAGTCGCTAACCTCTACCCCCCCTCCCACAAATGACAGCTGCAGCCCCGACCTCTTACGAAGGGCCTTTCGGGAAAATCGAGTACAAGATGAAAGCCGTCATAGACACGCCTCGCTTCTCCAAGGACTACAAGGCACAGAAGTCCTTCTACCTGCTGAATCTCTTCAACCTGAATGACGTGCCTGACATTGAGGTGAGGCTCTGCAGGAATCCCCCAGGCGCCGTGTGAAATGTCACGCTCTGTGTTCTGCCTTCACAGATGGCAGATGTCTCCCTCGTGCCCCTTACACCATTTCTGACTTTTTTTTTCTTCTGGTATATGGTTATATGACACGCTTAATAAAGCCCTGCGCACAAGCATTTACATTAAAGAACAAGCTTAGAATGGTTAATAAAAGGCCCGGATTAATTTAATTTGCTGGCTCTGCTCTTGAAACTGCTTGTTTATCCAAACCAGAGGTTCTTAACAGGGGCCCTGTGAAGGGCCTGGGGGGTGTTAAGATGATTCCATGGGCCCCTAGTGACAGGGGCCCTAAAAAAATTTGCAACATAATTTGATTGGTCTTGGGTGATTGTTTTCATTTCTGGTTCTCAAACCTTTTTTGCTGTGCGCCCTTTTGAGAGCAGAAGAACTGTTATACCTTCTCCTCATCCCACATAAACTTGATCATATGCTCCCCCGGTAATTGTTCTGTGGGGTGGGGTGGGGTGGCGGGGGTTGTGTTCGAGAACCACTAATTTAAATCAAAGTCATCACCGGAGACTTGTTTGAAGTGCAGGCAGGAGCCTTACCCCCTTCTGGGAGAGTTCCCATGCTCTCATGCTCTCATGGTTCTTGGTCCTTTTCCACCGATGTCCTCTCTCCCTGGAACCCCAGAAGGCCAGCTCAGCCGTGACGACGAAGAAGTTCAACTACCACCTGGTGAAGACGGGGACACTGATGCTGAAGGCGCGGACTGATCTGCGGGGCTACACCCCCGGCCAGGTCATCAAGCTGGCTGCTGAGATACACAACAAGTCCGGCAAGGACACGGGCTGCGTGCTAGCCAGCCTCATCCAGGTGAGCGGCACGGCCCCTCCGCATGGCAGTGACATCTCTGCCAGGAATGCTGTTTATGGATTATTATTCCAGCGGAAGATGATGGATGGATGGATGGATGCTTATTAGGTAGGCGGTTAATAAAAATTATGTATAAATTATTATTTGCCAAAAGACAGTGTGTGGCTCCGTCAGTTAAGACATGGTGCCTACGTTCAGAAGGCTGTTGGTTCGAATCCCAAGGTCAGCAGAGTGGTTTCATTGGTGGGCCCTTCAATGTGGCCCTTAGCTCCCATTTGCTCCAGAGTCTATCTGACCATCTTTTCTCATAATATGTATGTTGCTTCAGATAAAAACTTCCACTAAATGCACGCATATTTTGTAAGCTATTCTATTAGAGAAAATAGAGAAATGTTATTATTGCTACATATGTCTGTATTTCCTCGTGTGCGTTTGTGTGTACTGTATACATGATGTCACAGATTGGATAAAATCTAAGATTGGTTGTACACAGGAGGGTTGATCTCAGCCTACAGCAATGTGAGGGAGTTTCACCGCACTGGTCGTCACAGTAATGGCATGTAGATGGAAGGAGCCCAGTAAACACCTTGGGTACGCCCCTTCACCGACATTTCAATCCCTAGGGCAGCACTGGAATGAGGTGGCATGCATATGGCGGTCAGAGGCGCCCCCTGGCTGTGAGTGAGTGCCAGTGCGGCGGATCTGAGCTGCTCTTGGATTATCCAGCCCTGGCACTGTTCCAGCACTGTGTATAGGCCAAGATGATGCTGAAAGGGTTAACATTTCAAGACTGTGGCCTTGTGACCTAGGCCAAGCAAGGGGTCAGGGCATACCCTGAATTAATAAACGTTGATAATTGCTAATTGCTTTAATTCAGCCTGACTTATTATATAAGGCTTAATTTTGCCACCTTTCCATACAGACAGCTGGGTATTTTGCTGACATGATCTATAAGCGCCTTGTGTGAGTATACTTGGTGTGTCCTGGAAATCTTACCTGTAACAGTGTGTTTGAGGATATTTTTTCTCTCCACAGCACCAACTGCAGTCAATAACCGGCAGTGCAGTCTTTTGGTGTGGCAGAGTCACCAAGCCGCTTGCTGTGAGTGGCCTTGTTAACCATCTGTTTTTACCCCTCCACCCCCCCCCTGCCCCCCTTGTGGAGCAGAAGGTGACCTACAGGAGCAAGCGAGTGATCTATGACCTGCGGACGATCGCTGAGGTGGAGGGGGCGGGAGTAAAGGCGGGGAAACACGCGGAGTGGAAGGAGCAGATCATCGTACCCCCCTTGCCTCAGTCTGTCCTGGCTGGGTGCAGGCTTATCGAGATCGACTACTTCATCCAGGTCAGTGTCCCATGATTGCGAGGATCAAAACCAACACACCCGGGGGGCCGTCTGCAAGTCGAAAAATACTCAAATTCAGGGTTTGCGATTCACCCTTGAAAGGGCGAGCCATATTCCTGGCATGCATGCCTCACCATGTAGTATGCCCCTCCCTTTAGGGGGGCAACCTGACATAAACCTTGTTAATATTTTTGTCGTCGCAAAAGCATTGTGTGGCTCAGTGGGTTGATTCTATGCCCATAGTCAGAAGGTCACCGGTTCAAATCCCAGGGTAATTTCACGGTTGGGTCCTTGAGCAAGGCCCTTAATACCCAATGACTCTAGGGACTGAGCCTACTGATAAATAAAATTTAATGTAATGGTTATTCAGACAGGCTACCCGCACAGCTGGTTTAAACTGAGGTACAGTGACTACAGTGTGATGAAGATTCTAGTAAATATCATTGTTATTATACTACACTGTATGGCAGTCTGATCCGCATAATAAAAAATAAAGAGCAACAACAGCCATCAATACTGACTGTAACGTCTGACCTCAATTTCTCAATTGTGTGCAGTTTTGGATAAAAGCGTCTGTTATCAGCACAGTCAATATGAGTCAGTATCTCTTGGGTTTCACCCAGGATGCTTTTGAACATGGATGTAGCAGGCAATTGACGTTGCTGAGATGTTTGCATGGTGAATCGACAGGAATGTGTCTGAGATGGCTGTGTCACACGTTACTGTGACGCCGGCATGTTCTGTGCCCTTGACGAGTGACCCCACCTCCTCCACACCCTGCTGCCTGTGTCACAGGTTTCTCTGAAGTCACCTGAGGTGGTGGTGACACTGCCCATCTGGATTGGGAACATCGCCATCAATCTGAGTCCCTCGCGGCCCGCCCCACCCACCACCCCGGTGCCTCGCTGTCCCCCGCGGCCGGTCTCGCACTCGACGCCCACCGCCAGCCCCGGGGCCGTGATGCCCAGCGCCCCCCCGGCAGAGGACGACCTGGAGGAGGAGATGGCCGCGGGGGGTCTGGCCAGCGAGGAGATCCCGACTAAGAGCCACTCTCAGCAGGACCCCTCAGGCCAGCAGACCACCGTGTCCCCAAACGCCTTCAGCTACGCACCGGGACTCACCTTCCCCCAGAGCCAGCGCTGTGCCGAGGGCCCGGGGCCCCTCTTCTGCGTGTCCACGGGGGCCACCATCCCGTTCTTCTCCGAGGGCGCCGTGAACCCTGTGCCCACTTCCTGTTCCCTCATCCTGCCGCCAGAGTACAGCAGTTCACACTACCCGCACGGTGAGCACTTCAGGGACGACGTTTAATTTAAAGGCTGACAAGATGGAGGACAATGTCCTGTCTTGAGCCCGTAGTAAAATCAGCATGAGAAGCTGATGCGCAGCTTATCGTCTGGACTGCTGCAGGTTATGGCCGGGAAGATATCTTTCATTTTTTGTGAGGTAATCAGGCGATAAACTGTCTTTGTTATTTGGCACGGTATCCGTTTGCCCTTCCTTTGCCAAGGTCTTTGGAAGGTTCACACCGGGTCTCATTCAAGTGTTATTCTAGTGTTTTGAGTTATTTAATTTAGTTTTTCTTTTCATATTATATTTTGATTTCATATCCAGTTAGCTTTCAAGTGTTATTAGTTTTTATTAGCTTTTATTAGCTTTTATCTTAACTTTATCTATTTAGTTTTTATATATTTTAGTTATAGACCTATTTTTGTGTGTGATCCTTAGAGAATGCTACAGTGCACATTATATACTAATGTCCTCCAAATGGGCAAAACATACTCCAGGTATGATAATTAAGTATAAACCATTACTTTAGCTAAATAGCATTAAAGAATGGTAACGGAAGGTACTTAACCTTTGTTTTTATTTTATTTCAGTAAGTTTTTGATTTATATTTTTCATTTTGTAACTATTTATTCTATCTTCTTATTTAACTTGTTTACGAAAATGATTTCTAATAGTTTTAGTTTTTGTTAATGACAATCAGTCTGACGGCTTTTCTCTTTCTTCATATTCTTTCCTCTGCAGAGCCCCCTCCTAGCTACGAAGAAAGCTGTAGCAGTGACAACTCCAGTTTCAACAGCCGGAGTTAGACTTACAGCTGAAATGAAAGACAATATAGCTACCATTCTCTCCCTGCAAGGTCTTACATCCCCCTACAGGACAGATGGGGCATTGCAACCTTTGACTAAAAAGAATCTTTTTTAATACTCCTGGAAAAGGATTGTGGCTTCCTTTCCCCCCCCCCCCCACCCCCTTGTACTTTTCTCCCATTTGTCCTTTGTCACCGCAAGCAGACAGCGAGAAGAACATGCACAGAAATGTAGCTTGGATGATAGCATCTGTGATGCCTTAAGTCAGGGCTCAGATTCGGACATGGAGTCTCTTGGTTTCTCTGTTCTGTTTTCACTCCTGTTGTGACCAAAGCTGGCCTTCTGTGTGTGTGTGTGTTTGAGAAGCGACCTGCACCAAAAAGCGAGCGAGCTTTCCAGGGGAAAGTAACCAAGGCCTCTGAGAAGTGAGACTGTGGGTGACCGTGTGCTCTGGCCACTAGGGGGAGTATCACCACCACATGGGGCCACATGGGGCCTCCCTGGATTCGTGGTCCAACCACAGGTGCCATGAGGGTGTGTGGTGAGCCGGGATGAATTCAGACCCCCCCCACCCCCTTCACAAGCTCACACCGCAGGAGGGGGGGGTACCATCTGCTGGGTTTGCTGTAACGCCTTATCCTTCACCATTCCCCTGGCATTCCCCCCCCCCCACCTCTCGTTTCAGTTTTAGAAAGGTCAGAATTGATTAACTTGCTGGGTTTTCGTAGTAGCTGACGAAATTGGAAAGCACAGAGAGCACTTTGGAAAAATTTAATACTGTGAGTGAGCTTGTGTGTGTGTGTGTGTGTGTGTGTGTGTGTGTGTGTGTGTGGACATGCTAGCATGTTTTTTACTTATATTTGGGATCATTACTTTAGAAAAGTGGTTAATCCATCATCAAATCGGACATTCCTGTCCCATAACTCTTTCCTGTCGCACGTGCCTAGTGGATATCTATGTGAATCACTCCCTTTTCGTGCCCCTCTGTTGTTCGTTGAAATGGTACACCAGTGCTGCTTCGTCACCGTGTCCCAGAATGACATGCAGTAACCTTGGGCGTCAGTGATGATGATTCCGTACCACGCCAGATATCAACGGGCTTCCACCTGCTCCGGTCTCTGACACCAGCTGGGATTAGCATCGCTCAGCCATTTAAAGATGCGAAGGTACTCTTTGCCGTGAAATGGTGCTCTGTCCCTCTCTCGTGCAACACACGACCACATCGACACTTGTCACCAGTTCATTTGGGCAGACGTGTATATAGATACGGCATAAAGAAGACGTGCGTGCCCCCATGCCAACGTCCTGCTCGTCTCCTTTTCCTGTTTCTTTTTGTAATATGTGAAGTCAGCAGAGCCATGATGCGCGGGTCCTCGCCGATTCTCTGCCATGGTTACGCTGCCGTTTTGCTTCACCGGTAGATCAGCTTGCAACATGACTGCTGTTCTTCATGGACCCCCAACATTTTGTGAAGAAATGCCTTAAAATCCCATATGGTTGCATGTTCCGAGGCCTGCGTTTAGGATGCGGTGAGCTGTCGTCCTTTCCTGAGATGGGATCTCCACTGCTTTTGGCGCGCTAGGCCAGATCGCCCAAGCGATGGAGATGCATGCCCATCTAGCTCCCAGTCTTTTTCAAGGTCAGCCACAGAAGGCTCATTTTGCTACTGCTGTTCTTGTTAAATAGAAACTACTAACACACTCATGATTTTCTAGGCAAATCTCATGTGAAAGGCATTTTACACTTTTATTCTGTAGTCTTACTGTGTAAAAATCCCTTTGACCGTGTATCATTTTTCATCTCAGAATGTTTGATAGCTTTATTAATTTCACCTTGTCAGTTTTTTCTTCAGTTCATGTAGATGGTTTGTGGTTTTGTATTTTATTTTATTTTTTTTGCATAGTGATAGCTGTTTTCTATGTGTGACCCGGATTACTACCCCCCCCCCTATCCAGACACTGATTTGTCAAGAGCACCTTAGTGAATCAATGTTAAAGCTCAGCAACAAATTGTTTCAAATCAAACATGTAAATGGTATTAATAAAATTGTTTTAAAATGTGTGGTTCTAATCTTCAATTAACATAACTTTTTTTTTAATTTAATCTGAGTTGTTTTAAATACTATTGAAAAGGGGGAAATGTTGTTTTAACTATACATATCATACTATGATAAAAAGGAAACCACTGGGGAATTAAAAGCCATATATCAAAAAGCATAATTCTTACCTACGTAAATGATGAAAAGGATTATTGGGGAGCAAATGAATAGACTACAACATGTGTTTCTTTTACATTAGAATTAAATCCTCAAAAGTTATACTATCCCTATTATCTTCAAAGGTGAACAAATGCACACTTCTGTAGTGAGCCATGTTTATGATGATGGGGGGACTTTTAATATGAAGCTTGGGTCTCCACAGCTCTGCCTCCCAAAGATGGCAGAACAGTAAACCTGCCGCAGCTCCCTCAGCTGAGTGAACTCGCAGTTTTTATGCTTTCATGTTCTTTTCTCCCTGCTAGTTATGAGGTTTGCCAGACTGCTGCTAATCTCCAGGCCGTGGCTGTTAGGTGGTGAATAGAAAGTGTAAATTCCCCACCCCCCATGGTGCTTTTCAGAGGGGTTTCCCTCATTTCCAGGAAGTGTGGTGCTGTTTTGGAGGGAATGGAATTCTGGTCCCTCATCCAGATTGTCCCCTGCCTTGTGTCCTGTTCTTCCTCAGATAGGCTCTAGACCCCCTATAAACTTGCAGCTTGTAGTGGACTTGCTGCTATGTGAGATGAATAACTGAAATTAAATTGATGATACAGTACTTTTCCTCTGAGTCTACAATCCAGAGTCACACCTTGGCACATAAGCTGACTGGAGCATCGCAATTAAATTTTGCTTTAGTAATAATGTAATCAGTGCATCTGCTGCTAAAGCTTCTGGGTATGTGAAATGAGGTTAGCGTACAATATGCCGTCCCCAGTCAAAGGTCACCCAATCTCGCTCTGTGAATCAGACCCGTGCAGTGCCCTAGAGCAGAGCATACAGAGGCAGCAGTGCATGGTGGGTCTTTGTCTGGGTAGTGGGAGTATTTGTAGCTAGCCACATTTTCTGCAGAGACATATTAACAGTTTCGATGGGGCCACGGGCTGATGAGGAGAGCAGTCGGGCAAACAGACGGCATTTCCAGAGCTGTCTCTCACTCCACCATTCCTTTCCCATTTCCATGGAAACTGGATCCAGATCCGTCAGCCTCCCAGTGTCAGGCACGGACATGGACTTCAACCCTTCTTACCTACCAGAGGAATCGAGGGCAAAGCTGCCGCAGACAGTGGTTCATATTGCTGCTTAATATACTGGAGCAATAAAAACTGGTCAAAGGTCCCCCAAATATGTTTTGTAACCTGAATGTATTAAAAACTGGTAGACTGGGGGATGCACAACCGAAAGCATGCATTTTCTGCATGTAGAGAATTACGTTTATATCTTGATATTAGTCTAAATAAATGCTCCTAATTATTCCAATGTAACACTCAGTTGCGGATGCCGTGTAAAACAATAGACGGCTACACAACTTTCATCTCCATAAATCAATTTTTAACTGCGCGTTCCACCAGCCTACGTCGGAGCTGTAGAATAGCCAGATTTCGGCGTCCGCTAGTTAGAGTCCGCAAGGCAACTGTAAGCGATATTTAAATGAAGGGGGAGGGGCTAAAATGCGCGTAATTTTAACTGGGCCTGGAAGTGAGCGCGCTGACGTCACGGCGGCGGTGGGCGGGGACTGGGCGCAGGCTGAGGAACCATGGCTTCAGTGAAAGCCGAGGTAAGAGGGGAGCGCTTTTTGCTTTAACTTTTCCGCCGCCACCGATTTCGCTCTCGCGTCGCCGGGCTAACGGGCCGAACCGGAGCCCGTGAGATCGAGGTGGGAGGGAGGCTCGCCCATGGCCGCGACGGGGCCCATCCGAGCCGCGGCTAAGCAGCCCCCCCTCTACACATCTCTGATCCATCCCAATGCACCTTCATTTTTTTCAAACTGCCCGCCTGGGCTTCTGCGATTTCGGGAAAGTGCGGTTTATGCGGGGATCCCGCGACTGACTGTGCGTGCATGAATGTGGGGGGCACGATCAGCAGGGGAGTGCTTCTCAAACTGATCATTTCGGGGCCTTTGTCATCTCTGTGGAACATGCATGTGTCCACGGAGCGTGTTTCGGCTATGCTAGTTCCAGGGGCCCGGCACCCACCATCCGGCCATGCAATGCCACCTTTTTTCATTGGAAAATTGGGGGAAATGGGAATCGCATCCTGCTGAAAACTGGGCTTTATTTTGCGCACAGTTTAACTTAAGCAGGTTCTCCCGTATAACTGACGGGGCTTTTCCTCTACTGTGAAACATGCATTAGTTTCTTCCTTTGTTTGTGTACACGGCTAGGTGGCTAGCTGAAGTTAGCCGACCGGCACATTGGGGTCCGGGCCAAGGGATCCAAACGGGACCGATGGGGCTCGGTATGGGGGGAGCCTCCGGGGCAGCCTGCGGACACTCGGATGGCCTTCCTCCTCAAGGGGCCAAGGGGGTCTTGGAGTAATATTAACACAAAGCGACAGCCCGTTGCACGCAGCTAGCGGCACTTTCTAACGTATTTACAAATTGATGATGTGATGTCTACTCACTCCAATAGATCCAAGCTGATTTCGTTGAGTTTTGGTTAGCTGGCCAACTTTTCAGCTGTCTGAGTTGCTTGTAAGCAGCAGAAAGCCCCTCCAGTTACAGTAGCTATGTGATCACCTAACGCATCTCACACCGCAGTTCATGCAACATCCCGAGTACAGAAATAAGATTTACACGCTGGAGCTGCCCAGTGCTTCAAAGCCTCTTTCTTGTGGCGTGATTTAATCACCAAGTCTAATGAGTGGAATTAGTTGGTCCCTTTTTGTAAGACTCTAGTTAAGCACTTTTCCAATTCTTGTGTTTGTAAACCTGGATGTTTTCTTAGATCAAATCAAATCCAGGGCCCTAACTAAGAAGCATAACGGCATAGCCCCTGCAAGGATTTGAACAGAGAATCTTCCACCTCTTACATCTTTATTCTTACCCATCTTATCACCTGCTATCCCCACTGATTATAACTGTGCTTCACAAATTAATTTTACTGATGGCGGGGGGACAAAATGCTGGAATCCAACTGTCGACGTTAAAATAAAACCCACAATCCAATTTATGTTGTTGCGATGTGATTTAACGTGCATCCGATAGTCATCAGAAACATGATTCATATGATAGTCGTGGAATGCCGTCTGCACGCAGTTGTTGCATTAGAGAAACCGAAAAATCTATAGTTCATGAATTAGTGTTGAAAATGATTTGGCAATTAACTGATTTTGATTAGGAATGTATGTTAAATTTTTTCCGCATGATGTGAGTTGCAGCAGCTTTGTTGCGTTCTGCTTTGCCGCCTCCCGATATTTTAAAGGCCTTTCTTCCAGTGGCTTTCTGTTCCCATTAATCGCATTTTCATTGATTCGTCGGTTTTCAATTATTCTGCAATGGCCAGTAATCTATCGGCAGAGGGCGCCCGCGAGTCGCTGGAAATTCCACCACCTCCCTGGCGTAATTTCCCAAGCACAGCCAACTCGCCGCAGCTTCTAGTAAACACTTGTGAGAATCGCACACCTTTTCACGATTAGTATTTGAAGCTGTGACGTGATGGAATACTCTGAATTAATTTTAATGAGATACGGACCGTGGCCTTGGTCAGTTTGGCCTTTCTCCAGTTGCTCAGGTGACTCTGTATTGAAACATTCATGTTGCATTAGATTTCCTTGTTCCGTTTGATCTGATTTTTCACTATTTTGGATATTTTTCAATTTATATGTAGTGACATGCAAATAGAAGAAAAACCCCTTTCAGGAGAAGACAATGGACTTTTGTATCTGTATCTCATCTGTTTCCAGATGTTTTTGGCTGCTTTTGACGCTTCACAAAGTTCTTAAATCCACAATCATGTGTGCCAGAGAAATGTTTCTGGATGGCGAATCTTGCTTGACTACAGATGCACGTTATGTCGAGGTGAGGCGGCCGGTTGGTAGACCCTCCCCTTTACTGTGAATGACCCAGGTCTCGTGTTGCCCTCCTCTGTTTATTCCCAGTCCGACTCCATGTTGAGTATTGTCTTTCATCAAGGCGTGGCACAAATTACTCTGCAACAGCTTGTGGTCGAGAGACAGGCTGGTTTCTCATCCTGCTGTTTTCTTTCTGAATTATTTACTTCCTGTAGCTGGAAAGGTGCAGTGACAGCAGTCAGTGTAGGAGTGTGGCGACAGGGGCGCGTCCTGCATGCTGTCCGATTCCCTCGACCTGTGTTTGTTATTTAAAATCGGCAGTGACAGTGGGGCTGGATATTTGCACTGATGTGGAAGCAGGAGTATGGGTTTAAAACCCATTCTCGTCCCTTTCTGGAAGTAAGGGGAGCAGGGGAGATCTGTGACTGCAGCTTCGGATTCTGTGGCCGTGATCAGAAGGTTGCTGGTTCAAATCCCGAAAGTCGCACGAGGAATGCCACCATTGGGCCCTGGATCAAGCCCCTTGGCACCAGTTTTACCAGGGGGGCTAGACCCTTGTACCAGGGGTGCTTAGACCCTTGCTGACCCTCACCCTAATACTTAGTTTCCTCTGTGTGTGTCTCCACAGAGAGCAATTTGATAAACCTGCCCAATTCATTCCTTTGGGGAAATAAATATCAGCCGTACTAACTTTCATATCTCTCTTTCCCTTCTTTGTATTTCCTTCCCCTCAGGCCTGTTGGCTTGTCTCTTCAACCTGTGTCTTTTAATTTAATTTTTTTTGCCAACGTATTTGTCATTTAATAAAGTAAATATCAGGCTGCGTAAAGGGAATGTTTGGGGGGGGGGGGCAACTCTAACTCGACATGCTGTCTGAGGGGGAACACAGCTGGTACGCTTCGTAGCCTGTGGGGGGCGCCGTTTCTCCCAGTGGTGGGCCTGGCTTCTCCCAGCAGGGGCTGTTGATTGAGCAGTAGAGGGACACACATATCAGGACTAGAGCTGCTCTCTGGCTGGTGAGAGAGCATCCGGGGGCTGGGCTGCGTCTCCCCCCCGCGCCTGCCGCGTGGCCCTGCTCCCCTGTGGTCTAGGCTGTGAGCCTCAGAAGGCTTTTTGCTGGCTTATTTTGGCCAAGGCTGCGAAATACCAGGGGTTTGTATCATGAGTCAGGATTTCTTTCTTAGCCAGATAACTTGTCAGATGTAAGGTAGTCTGGACTAAATGTAAGTGAATGAGGATAAAGTCCATTTAACCTGGGGTACCTTAAATCTGATACTAAATTGTGTAGCTGGTCCATTTGTTTGGGCGAAAATAAGGCGTCTTAAACAGAATGTAAAAGTTTTCCTTGGAGGTATTTTATTGGCCCACATGATCGTTAAAATGATCATAAATGTATGAGTGAAGTTAAGTATGAAAAATGTGTTGGTTTTGTTGATTTCTGCATTTACTTATGGAAAAAGGAAAAGTACTAGGGCTGCCACTATTATGACTATTTTTCAATTAATCTGTCGACCATTTATTGACTGGTGGGTTAACCTAAATGATTAATTTCCCTCCAGAAAATGAGATTAGTTTAAGTTAATTTTATTTTGACAACAACAAACTATGATGCATGGTACTCTTTTGGTAAATCGTGAAAGCGATAAGCACTGAAGTGCAGGCGAAGAAAGGGGCAACTCGACAACAACATTTTGTAAAAGAGGAGGTATTTGTGGATAAACAAGGTCAAAAGGTGACAGTACTTTTTGCAGTTTGAAGTATGACGGTTTCATTTTTATTTCGGTTCACATTTTTTATTTTTTTTTAATTAGTGTCCATTTCCATTTAAGTTTTAGTTTCATTTTAAGTTTTGCTCATTAATACTCACACTGGCACTTTCAATCGATGTAGAATAACCTCAGATTTTAGCCTAAATGTTTTCTCAAACACTTATTCAGTGGAGATTCTAAGGTAGCAGACGGACAACTTTATGGTTTTAATAATGAGTATATTTAGCAGCAACAAGGACACAAGATATTCCGAGCTCTCCGTACTAATGGTAATTTAATAAACATAAATAGACAGCATGGTGGTTTTGCCTTTTTTGGGGCTCCATGTCTGTTTTCTCTTCAGGCGCTTCTGCATAGTGCTACTGCTGCTGTGGTTTTTCCACTGTCAATGTCATGTACTACGTCGACTACGACAGCCCCAAAAAGTACAACAGATTCTTTTTTTCACAAGGCATGACAATAATCATTCAAAATTGGCCCCTGCTGACATGGCGAAGCTCAGATTTGGCCCTTCACAGGAAGTCGGGTGTCCAGGCCTGTATTATCTAATCGTTGCTGCAGAGTGTTTGCGTTTTGCATGTTGGCGGTCTGCAGCGGAGTGTCTGCACATAGACGCCCACCTCCCGATGACAGCAGCCGCATCCTGACTGTCACTCCACATGCCGCTACCCTGCGGTCGGCGGGGCCCCGTCCTGCCGTCTCCGCGTCCCCCAGCCGTCGTCCCTCGCGGGAGGCCTTTGCTCCGCGTAGAGCTGTCGTTCGCTGTGGTTTCATGTCTCGCTCATGAGTTTGTTTAAAAGCTTAACCGCAAGCGGACTTTGCTCGCTGATATGACGGCGTGCCGCTGGCTCTGACGCGACTCGGCACAATCTCCCCCATCTGCCCCGAAATACCAGGGCCCTGTATCAACGTTCTGCTCCAGCTAGGCTATAAAATGAGTGTTGGTCTGTACCGCAAAACAGAAGTGCATCTCTATGACTAAAGACCAATCCTAAATAAAGAATGATGAAATTAGGCAGAGGACTAACATAGACGCTGAAGGATGCTGCCGCTAACCTCAAAGCTAGTCAGTAGCTGTAACTAGTAATGATAATTAGCTAGTTCTGTGATTCTTGCGGTGTGTCCAACTGCGGGACGCCACAGGAAACCTTCTGCATGAATGAAAACATACGTGTCCTTCAGTAATGACATGCATCGGTGGTTCAGTCAGTAGCACTGTAGCCTCACACCTGGAGAGTTACGTATCCAGTTTAATTTCCTCCCCCTCCATCCTGTTTGCAGTCGGCGTGCTGTCCACTGGATTCTGGTTTCTTCCAAAAACATGCAGCTAAGTTGACGTGTCTTCCCGTGTTCCCGTGTCAGCGTGTGCCCCGTGACGGACTGGCAGCCTGGCAGCCTGGCACCGTGGCAGCCTGCCTCGCTTCCCCTGAAAGGCTCGCAGCAGCCATGTCCTGCTTGAGCAGTTATAGGAAATGGATGCTTAATTTTTGCCGTGAAGTTTTCATACCTTGAGGTGCCGCTGTTCCTGATTCTCTGGCCTTGCGTGTTTCTGCCACTGGCCGCCTTAAAATACTTAAAATTCCTGTGTCCAAGGGTACTGGCCTTATCAGGGCGCTCTGTTGCAACCCTGATTTAAAGATTAGTCTATGGCATTCATATGAAATTGCATGTCCTTTAATTAATTTAGTACCTTGCAAACCAATGGGGTGAAATTAAGGCCAAGCACTGGGGAAATAGTCCTGTTTTATGTGTGGGAGTGTTACCTGAGGTGTTGGTCGTAAGCTCTGTCTCAGAATTCCCATCGTTATTGAATTGAAATGGTAATTTGTGTGTCTCGACCCTGTAGTCTTTTATGAGTGTTTTCCTTGTGGGACTAAACCACATACCCTCCTGAGGGTTTGGGATCGGTGTGTTGGTGAAGGCGGCAGGAGGGGTGCAAAAAGGGACCATAATCACTGGCTGCTACCGCAGTCCGACTCTGAAAACAATATAATTGATTCTTATCTATTGTTGCTCCCTGTAAATCCTTGGTGAGTCTTGTGGACAGGTGTCGCTGTTAATCGCGTACATGATGTGGTCTCAGCATCTCTCCGTGAGGAGGTCCCCTTCTGCAGCTGGCTAATATTACTATGAAATTCATCTGGTGCAGCGTAGATTAAGAACATTTTTGTGGCAGTGGTTCTTTCCCAGTCAGAAATAGCTTGGAATGAGGTTTCATTCCAGATTTCGTGGAACGAGCACATCGTCCTTCTGATTTATGCAGGCCTTCATATTCGCATGGCTGAAATGTGATGTGCGAGAAGCAATGTCGACTGCCCCGGTATCTCTAATGCAATGTGATATATAACACATGACTCTCTTTGAACAGACCATGGTTTAATTGCTGTCTGTTAGATTACCCACCCCCACTCCCCCCCCCCCCCCCCGTCTCGATTTCCTGTCTGGCTTTGGTCATTAATCCAGGTCTTGTCAGGCTTTTCTTCAGAACTCGATTGTAGGTCTGTGATTGAGTTGTTTTGTTCCTCTCTGTCTTCTCCTCACGGTATCCAAGAACTGACCTCATTTTCTGGATGAACGTCATTGAGCGTGAGGACAGTGTAATTCTTTGCTCTCGTCAGTGTAATGTATACACGTGTTCCTCGAGTCCCCTAAACCTAAACTGTCATTTGTTGCTCTCCAGCTCCTTCCCCAGCCTGAGTTTTATTTTTTGTGCAAAATAATTGGTGGAAGTTCAATATACTACAAAGAAAAGCAGTTTGATCACATTTTCTAAATATAGTTTGTTCACTCTGTCTGACTTCGGTTGAAATAAGAGAGCGAACAGCAGTAGAGGGACTACGCCAGGCTGCTTTCAGGAACTTTCATTTTTAAAAGAACCCGGTTTGCCATATAAATCTGAGAATATTCAGCTCCGGTCGACATTCCCATTGTTCAGTCCAGGATCCCTTCTCATGAAATGGCTGCAAACTTCCTCCCTCTTGCTCTTCAATCGGGAACAGCAGAGCAGCCTACTGAGCATGCCCAGTGCAGCCTATGTCAGCGAATCTACTAGATTGATCATGTAACCGGAGTTGGGGCTGTGCATGTGTTGGAAGCTGGATGTAAATCTCTCTCTCTCTCTCTCTCTCTTTCTCTCACTCTCACTCACTCACATCTATCCATCCCCCCATTAACAGAATTCCACGGAATCATTCTGGCATTGTCTGGATGCTGGAAGGAACGTGTCTTTATTTGACTTTATGCTTTTTTCTTTAGAGCTTGGCCAGAATTAATAATATCCTTTTCTGTCTAGTTTTCGGTGTCTGCCTTGCAGTGCAGCTTGGCATTCGTCTTCACTTGCTTGCTTAGTCCGTGATACTTGGTGAGGCTGACATTACCGCCATTTTCTGTGCTCCCAAACGTTTGCTTTGTCTGTGATGGTTGATGAGGCCGACGTTACCGCCATTTTCTGTGCTCCCATACGCTTCCCGCCCCCGGTAGAGGAGCTTCTGCATTCAGTTGTTGGTTCGAGGGTGATTCGGGGTTCACGCAGCACATCGGGGACTGGGAGACAATTTGAAGGCCTTTAGGAAAGTGGACCAGAACAACATCTGCGTGCCCATTCCATGCTGGGGGGGGGCGGATAGGTGCGGTCCTGTAGTTTTGGTGCTGGAAGGTACTGACCCGAACACCTGCTGAGTTCCTGCATCATTAGGCTCTCAAAGTGGAACCCAGCCCTCCTTTTATTAGCGGGGAGGCTAGAACCGGTTCCAAAGGCTGGTTGTACGCAGATGATCTCCGTGGGTGGAGAATGATGACCAAGCATGCAACGCAGGAGCACAGCAGTGAAATCAGATGTGCTCGTAGAACCCTTGAGAGGCCATTTTAGGCTAAAGTACAAGGACTTTGGATTACGTATCTTCCTGTGTATTTGCAGAGCATGTTGGGTTAAATCATCAAAGCCTGTCCTTGCTTGGAGTATCGGTGGAGCTGCTCCGAGTAGCTGGTGCTGGTCTGGGGCTCCGCTGCTGTTTACCGTCTGGGGGGGGCGCAGTCCTTGCACCTACTCATTAGTGGCCCCCTGTGAGTCACCCTTAGTGATGCTGGAAAAGGAGGAACCGCTTCTTGGGCTCTCAGGAGTGTCTGTTCTTGCAGGATTAAGGGTTTTGTGGGGCGGAGAAAGGATGTTTTTAAAAAAAAATTTCCCCCCAATTTATTTATTTTGCCAATTTAAAAAAAAAAAACTGGTTTTACTCTGTGCAAACATGATGCAGGCAGACATGAGCTCGGCCACACGATGACAGGTCGCTTGGACACACCACCTATCTGCTTTTTTTTTGGGGGGGGGGGGGGTTACAGGAGGTTAAAAACAACAGGGTTTTCCCAGAAGCCAGCCCCCGCTCCCTCTGAAAAATGGTCTTTTGGTTGCAAAGGCCCAAAAACTGCACATTATTGGTCAAAACCGCCATGTTGACGGGATCGTCTCGGGCGAGTCTGCCGAACAGGCCGACCTGCGAGGAACACGAGCCGCGCGGCGCTGAATGCGCCTTCATTTCTCTCCAGATGGGAAAACTGGAAAGGTTATATTTATTTTTGGCTAGGAGGTAGGGGTATGTAGTTACCGAGGTTAAGGGGGGTATTGAGAGCTTAGAAGTACTGCAGAACAATGCTGGCTTTGCTGACAAAGAAAATGAATATATTACACAGAGAAAAAAGCCTTATTTTCAGAGAGCTTCTGTCAGATGATCTCTGCTGCTCCAAAATGGCGGAAAGGATCCCTACTGAGCATGCTCCTGAATCTTCTGCTTCAGATGTATATTGTCATGCTTTCTGTTGAGGCCCGTTTTTGGTCTTTCCTAGGCTAACTTACATAGCCTTATGGCTCTAGGCTGGCTACTAAACGGAAATGGTCCTGCAGCTAAATATCACTTAGCGCTGCAGTGCCAGACCTTAAGATTCATGCCTCCTCTTCCTGCTGATACATAGCATCTCTTACCCCTTAAATAGATCTGTATTAAAGATCATCATCGTAGGGCTGTACAGCAGCTATCGCTTGACCGGGAAAATATTGATGCCTCAGCAGACTGAAGTAGGAGCTATGAAGCCTGTTCTATCAGCGTGGAAGTTACTTCTCAGAAGTCTACAGGATAAGCTTAAATGCCAAGGGAGTAGCTTTTGATGTGGCCGGTAGCGATGTGTCCCTATCGATATTGTGGGCGTTGTGTGTGCTAGGGGGGGTGCAGGGGTGGGGGCAGATTTGCTCCCTACCCATGCTGAAACCAAACCTACACCCTTGTTAAATGTAATTTTTTTTTTAAAATTTTCCTTCATAAACATGGGGACAATTTTTAGAAATTTATATATAGAAACAAACATGCGTATTTCCCCGAAGGAAACTGCAGGTTTATTATCAGTGAGTTTCTGAGCCCAGATCGGAATCGGGCCCGATCCGGGCATTTTTTAATCGATCGATATCGGCCTACCCACCGTCCCGCCTATTTAATTTCCCGCATCCAGCCAGTTTATGTCAGTTGCACGGATTGAAAGGTTCTGTCGCACGCTGCACTGAGCCTGGGGCTCGTGCCTTGAAACTACAAACTATTGCAATGTCAGCCATGTGGAAATTCTTTCAACCGGAAACTCAAAGTAGCCCAACGGCTACCTACAGTGTTTACAATGCCATTCTTTTGAGAGGAAGTAGCAACGCAGTGTCATTTAATATAATAAATCTAATTCTGTACTTGCAGAAACACCATAATGAAGAATACTGTGAAATCACAAGGCTTTCTCTACCACCTGCTGTATGTGTCTGTATTTTGAAATATTTATTAAAAGATCGGATCGGGACTCTGGATCGGCAGATATAAATATTGAATGGATCGGATCGGGGTACTCATTGGATTGGGACATCCCTACTTACAATAGTTCAAGACACACAGACCGTAAAATGACATTTCAACATTAACAGACGACAATGAACAGTAACAGTGCAAAGAGCAGTTAGTATGAAATTCTGTAGTGGCGGCTCAAATAAATAGCATTGCAGAGTGAACAAATTGAATGGCCAGTGTATGTGCAGGATGGGGACAGGTAGAGCGTAATGGCCGAAGATGGGAACGACCTATAAACGGTGGGGCCTTGTGTTAGGTGGCGATGGTCAGTCTCTGCATGGTCACCCCTGTGATACGTGTGCTGGTGTAGTCTGGGGGGTGTGGGGGGGCTCACTGCTTGTCACAAGTGGCTGGTTAGGAAGATCGTGCTTCAGGGAGTGTCCCAGAGGGCCACAGGAGTCTGTGTGGGGGGGCTTTTTGTGGCGTGGACACCAGCGAGGGATAACCATGGTCTTAGAAGGCCATACGGACTGGCCGTTTCCCAGTGGCCTAGCAGAAGTGTCACAAGTCAGTTTAATTTTAACTGACATTGATGTTTCGCCCCAATCAGAGGTCGCTGTTCTCTGACTTTAGTGCGTCTTTAAACACAATCTTGATCTTTTAAAGACTTGTTACAAAGTAGCAGTGTACCCAAAGCACCCCATAGCATCATCTGTGTGTGCTCCTGCGCAGACACACACAAAACCTGTGTCCTTGGGTGGAAAATGGGATATGAGAGGAAAGCCAGGGATGGCCGCAGTGCCACCCGGAGTTTTTGCGGTGGTCATGGACTTTCACTGATAGCATAGCAGTCATCAGCCGGGACCTTCGTCGAGGGTTAAAGTTCAGGAGTCTGGCGCAGGCCTGCTTGTGAAACCTCTGTCAGGTTTTCTTTTGGCTAGTTGGAGTCGTTCGTTTTGTAGAGAGTAGCAAATGATTTTCTTTGTTTTGCAAGCACTTGTGTGAGACTAGGAAAGCAGGGTTGGTTGGCTGTGGGTATTTGTCATGTTTTTTTTTCCATAGACATGTCAATGACGGACATTGGAGGGTCATTCTCAGTGTCGGGCTGCATGCATCTGGGTACAGCTTTACCTAAAGATCCCGGTGGATCAGGGGGGGACATACCCGGTGCTGATAGAGGCTTGGGGTCCTGACACACCTTTCAGCTGAGCTGTGACATCAGCGCTGATGTCAGTGGGATTTCCGCCTAATGGGTGGGTTTCCTCTTTCTCGTCAAGCATGAGAGCGAAATGTGTAAGGGTATAACTTGGATCTGTTCTGTAACTGGATATTTTTGAGGAGAAACCACCTCGGAGTGTCTGAAAAAAGTATGCAGTGCATTTCACTGTCTTGCAATGAGTGGTTTTGTTTCGCAAGACGACATCTTTTCCTTTAGCTCGCCCTCTGCTGGTGAGACATGCCCCCCCATTCTGCCAATTGCAAGCTATGTTTCCCTTTGGGTATAAAATTTTGAAAATGCTCATGGCAAAATAATATAATTACTTCTGACACTAATGTGCAACATAAATCGGTCTTTTTTTTTTTTTTTTTAAGTCAAATCTGCATGTCAGTTTTTTTTTGTCTAGCATAAAATAAGCAATTCATTAGCCAGTGTAACCTACGAAGAACTCAATCTTTTGTTGGGATGCTTGTACTGTAATCAGTCTTAGAGCTTTTTCTGAGGCTCTTGTCTTGTGTTCTTTTAACGTGTCCGTCATGCTTGGCTTGGCAGCACTAATGGTTCAGTTCCTGGAGGCCAGTTTCCTCTTAGGCTCAGTCTTGCTAAAAGCTTCTGGGGAGATACATGGAAGCTGAAGGATTCCTCTTCAAGGAGCCTTGGCTACTGGTCCTTGAGCTCAGCAGATCGAGGCCTCCATCGTAGGGCCCCCCTCATACCTTGCTCGTCCTGAAATGGCTGCTCGCATTCACCAGCACGGAGCAGCAGCGGCAGAGGGAGAGAGAGGGGGAGAGAGAAAAAAAAACAGCCACTGAAATTCGAACTCACTGAGCATGCTCGGTCTGAAACTGCGCGAAAGCAACCAACAGAGGGAGCCGGTGGGTCACATGACCGGAGCTGGGTGAATGTGCATGCGGGGAGGAGAAGGGAAGAGGAACAATCTGTTCGAGACTCCTTCTCTCCTTTCTCTTCAATGGAAGCCATCAAGGGAAAGGTACGACTGAGCCTAGTAGACCGATTTTACTTAAGGCTAGAGGCCTGATTTACCTTTTCGAAGCATCTGTCTCCTTCCTTTGAGATGTATTGACTCATTTTTTTGGTGTTTTGCTTTATAATCTCTTATTTGTCACTTTTCAGGTTTAATCCATTAAATGACATTTCCACTCCTGGTGTTTGAATTAGAGCGTTCTTTTTTTGTTTTTTTTTTTGATCATAGCTCTGCGAGCCGTCTCTGGGCTCCAGACTGCAGGTTAGTGCAGATGTCTTAGCATAACACCCCTAATCAAGGCCTCTTTTCCTTTGCAAAGAGAACCCAGGTAGGGGCAGTGGTTCCGGTGGTCCGGGGATGTTAGGGGTGGCTCCGATGCCTCGTCCGGGGGCTTTTCTGAGGTTCCTGATCTACTCGACCTTTGTTTATTTTTAATTAAAGCAAGGATGTCAGAAACTGCAGCAAAAATGGCTATTCCCGTGGCTTCCATGGGGGGGAGCTGTACCAGTTAGGGTTGTATTGCATTCGGTTGATGTGTTTAACCCTCGGCCCTGCTTTAGGGTTAAGACCAGGAGTAATGAGCAATGGCTCAGGGGGAGATGTCATCACCATGTGGTTCAAGCCAAGACCACGTCATCTTCAACTTGGCTTTCCCACCAAAACTTGCAGCACCTTCCTCAGAACCCCGGCTCTGCGGATACCAGGCGGCCCCTACTTACCCTGTCGTCCTTCAACCCTGACTTGCCAGGTCCTCCACAGTTAGGAGGGCACGAGGAAATGGAAGAAGATCATGAGAGCTGGCAAACAAATGCCCCGGGACAGAGCTTGAAGAGCGTGATCGAATCAGAACATGGACCCATACCGCAGGGAATTACCAGCCATGTTGATGGAGGATCGAACAAAAATCACGCAATTATCAGTTTCTCTTACATTCTGCAGTCCTTTTAGGCCATAAGTGTCCTGGAAGGAGAGAGTCAGTTGCTGATATGTGTTATGTCCTTAGTGTGAGAAACAGCATTTATTCCGCTATTTGCTTGATGCCCCGGCTACATTTAGGGGCCTTCGATGGAATCATACAGCTTTCGGTGCTTTTCTTGGTGTTTCTGGCGTCATTCGGCAGTCTAGGTGTGGTGGTCAGGTTGGCGAAATGGAAGGAGGAATCCTTCAGCAGGACACTAAAACCTTCCTGGGGGCAGTATGTGGGGGGGCATTGCTCAGTGTCCAGTTGGCGGGTCTCGCTTTTGAACGCTCTGTAAGATCTAAGGGGTCTTGATGTATCCCGTGAGGTAAGAGGCTGTAGCTTGTAGCCTGTAAAAGGGATAAATGTTTTTTTCTGGCCAGCCAGTGGCAATAATGGCGTTTCTAAAGCTTGATGACTGGAATCCGCTTTTCGGCCTTGAGGGAGAGACAATGACGGACAGGTGCTTTGCACGGACCCTTAACCTGGTAGACTTACCGCAAATTGTTAGTGTGCCTAGTTTTTTTGTTTCCTGTTTTTTTTTTTTTTTTTTTTAGATGGATGTACTCCTGGTTTTTAGTAATGACTGGATGTGGAGTGGATTTTCAGCATAGGATGAAAGATTTTAAGGATCTGTGGCATCTATAACAGAGTTTCTTGTGCTGCTTTTTTATTATTAATCAGTCCTTTTCTGATGAGTTTGTTTTTTGCGGAGTTGATTGTTTACATATTTTGTCTTCTGGATACTATTCAACTGTTCTGCCTCAAACTCCGCAGTCTTTGTTACAGTGCTTCTCTGTATACAGTCATTCTCTGTGCTAGCTGTGGATTTTACCTTCATTTCAGTTTATCAGACTAAGGGTGCATTCGAAAGCCTATAATCTGTGGAATAAGAAAATGGGGGGAAAAAAGTGATTGGGTTACCCTCTTGAAAACACTTGCAGAAATGACCAGCATTCTATAGACTGGGCGTTGATGCTGGATGGCTCCTCCTCTGCCTGGTTATTCGTGGTGTTCTGCTGCTCTGAACACTGCTGTGCTGAGCTTTGGTGTTCAGTCTGTGGGTGCCTCACTGTTGCTGGTGGTTTTGGGCTCTTCGCACTAAAATTGATATTTTACTTGCATTTGACACCAATTTCGCTCGTGTAGGGCCACCCCCCCCACACACATACACATTTTCATACATGGATGTGCTTATTCTCTTCTCATTCGACTCCGTACAGAAAGGGGACAAGGATAAGACACCTTTTCATTTGCACTCGAGAGTCCTGTGGCATAACCCCATTGCGAAAGTTTGCAGCTGACAGACCAGGCATTCTGCATCTTCACATGTCGGGTCATAAACAGGTAAATTTAACAGTATGCCTCTATAGCAGCCAATGTGCCAATGGTACAATCGCAGGAAACATATTAAAATAGCGAATCCAGTGCCCTGGGACACAAAATAAGCTTGTAATGGATTGTTTGGATATGAGAAGGTTCCTTTAGCTCTAGGCTTACAGCTAGCATAGCCGCTGACAGTCTGAATAAAATTTGGGATCTGCTTGGATGCTGAGGTTCACATGGGAAGTGAACATGGTATGATTTTCAAAATTGAATATTAAAAGTTTAGATCCTTGCAGGTACTTGTGGGTATTATTTTTTTTTTATACTCAGTAGTTATTATAATGAACATTGGCAGCTGCTGTTTTCTCCCTGTCTGGCTTGGTTAAATTGATCAGGGTAGCTTAGCATAAGCTCTGTTTTTAAGCTACCCCATCACCACCCTTATTCCCCTCCCCCACATTTGGTGGGGGGAAAAAAAGAAACGGCATGTTGTCTGCGTGTTAGTGAATGGTCACAAAATGGCCTCCCTTCCCCTCTACTGAGCATGCTCCTGCCGGCTGCCTCTAGGGGGAGGGCTTGGGCACACAGAAGACATGCTTACGTTCGTGTCCCCAGGACTACAGCTGGAGAGCACTCCCTCCTTTTGTGTTGCTTTTCTTTTTAGTGTTTTCCAGGCCTAACTGCTGTCTGGGATCCATGTTTCTGTTGTCTGTGGCCTTGGAGCCACACTGAATCCAGGTTTGCCCTCTTCTGAAGGATAAGCCTGCTCACGGCTGGCCGGACTAGCTGATCTTAGCTGTTTAAGTGTTTGTGTTCCGATTCCAGATGTTTCCATGGTGGATGTTAGGGCACTCCCTGCATGCCTGTGCGTTTGCCCGCAGAGCTGGTGCCCTGCGTTGCCGGAAAGGGTGCGGTGAGCTGCCGGCGGTGGCTTGCCCCCCCCCCCATATGAGACTGGCATCCCAAAAGCTCAGCCCCTTCAGGCTGACCTGAGAGTTTCAGAATAGGACGTCTTGTCTAGGACTGAATAAGGATGTTGTACCCTGGAATCCATTAGTCTGTAGCGGCAAAGATAACTACTCCAGAATGTTGTCAGAGCCCCAGTGGTTTATTTTTTTTTGTCCAACCAGTTGAGTTTTCTTGAATTCATGTGCAACATCACGTACAGCTACTAGATAACTATGCCATTTAAAAAAATCATTTGAAAACCTTTATTTTTTTCTGTGTGCATTTTGTCAAGTGTTGGGCCTTGTCAACGCAACATGCAAGGTTTCTTCAGTACATTAGCTATTTAAACCCCCCCAGAACTGGTGCCACTACTGGGAACAGTCTCTCATCTCTGAAGGGGGTGGGGGATTATGTAACAGTTGTGAAGAGCGTGCATTTATAAATAGCTAGTCAGAGTCAAAATGAAGGGTGTTCTGGCTGGATTACCTCTGGGAAGCCAGTTAACCAGCAGGGTATCTGTGGGCTGGCGGAGGCTGTAACTGGTAGCGGTAACCAGTGATCTTCCAGTTTCAGCTGTGGCTGCATGTAGCGGAGTCACGGAACTGAACGGGCGACACCGGTCTGAATGGCAGATCCCTAGGGGGGCTGGTGTTTCCAAGGAAATGCCCGACAACAAAAACCATCTTTAAGCTAAATGGTGAGGTTAATATAATTTCACCCCTAATGACCCAGGGGGCGCTGTGGGGGCAGTCTTCGCATGCTGCGATGCATGTTCCTCCTCTGTGGAGTAGCACAGGGTCGACACTGGTCCGTGTGCTCATGAGGCGGTGATTTTGTGTAGAACTATAGGATTTAAGCACCACTGTTGGGAATATGTAGGACACGCAAGCTGCCATCTACTCTTTATTGTGAGTGGGGGTGGGGGACTTTTACTCTGAAGCGGCTTCTCCGTCTGGCAAGCCTGCTTTTGTCATGGGAGCCATTTGCAAACAGATGCTATAGATGGCGCTATTGATGGCACCCCTAGACTGGCGTACGCACTTACCAAAGCTATTCTTGGTGTACTGGTGGTGGGTTTTGTTTTTCGCTTCTGTGTTTTGACTTCCTATATCGTGTTATGTTGTTTTGTTTTTTTTTTTGCCCCTCCCTTTCCATGTCCCTTTTCTAAGATGAAGGTACTGTTAGCGTCTGAATCCACCTAAACGGAGGTACTGACAGGACCTCTGTGTCCACAGAGGCACAGTGTAGTCACCAGCTCACGATCTGGCCCTATTGTCACTCATTTCATACGGCTAATTTCCTGACCCGAGACGCTTGTTTTTTTTTATACTTTTTCACGCCATAACCTGTTCGTACTGCGGGTGGAGCTGTAGTTTGCAGTATTTAGTACCACTATGTGTCACCAGGAGACATCAAGGGCAGCCAGGTAAGGTCGTGGTATGTGTGGGTGCAGGAATTGGCAAAGCTAACAGTCATGGGCAGTCCTGAGGTGGCAGCGGGCATTTCCGGGACGGATGGCAGCCCGTAAGGACCAATCTCCTGGTGGCTGCCTCCTAATCTCCCGCCTCCCTCTCTGTCCGTCTTTCTCGTCTCAAGATCAACCGTTTTGACAGGCACAGCGCATGTGAGATTAATGCTATACGGTCGTCAGTGTTTTGATGTGGTGCTTTGATAGTAAATTCCAGAAGATGAGGAGAATTGCAGAACATGTCTGGTTTTCTTGAAGCATGTCCTGCTTTTACATGAGTAGGGCAGTAGTCCAGTGGAGGATTGATGTGTTGATGACTTGATGTGTGTGGGTGGGTGTGTGGGTGGGGGGTGTGGTGGTTACATAGATCACATTTGGAGACCAAGATGTGGTAAAACTTTCTTTCTTTTGGGGACATTTTTCAGGTCTCAAATTGGATAACCTCGATTTTATAAAAATGTGCGACTGCAATCAAAAAACTAAACATGCTAAAAGACTTGTAGTTAAGTCATATAGTTAAGGTTAGGGCTGGGTGGGGGTTAAGGGTGTCATGATTGGGTTTTTTCCTATAGAAATGAAGGGAAGGTCCCCATTGTTTGTTTTTTGATTCTGGAAAATTTCTCTGTAGTTCAGTTGGATTAGTATCCGAATGCTGTGCACACCATCGGCTGGGACACCTTTCAAGGTGTACACGGTGCAGCCCGGTCTTCCGGCGCATCCCCGCAGCCTGCTGCCCTCGCTGCATTCGGGGGGCCTTTTTCCTGCTGTGCCGAAGGGTGGCGTTCATTCTTAGCGCCAGAGACAGCTGTGTCATAGCCAGAAGGCCGAGGGGGGGGGGCTTGCATTCGTGACCCGGGAATGCGGCAGTGTGGTCATCCTTATATCAAAATGTCCTTATTCAATGCCGATTCATTGCTGGAACTCAAGAACTTATAAATACAGGCAAATATGGCACCTTCGTCTCGGTCTCCGGCTTTCCTTGAGTTTGGCTTCATTTGTGTTCCCTTACTCCTGTCAGTTTGCTTTCTTGCTTTCTGTAAAAGGCCAGCGATCTGGCAGCGGCAGGCCTGAGATGGGGAATGAAGGCCTTTGCTAGGGCTCTGTTCCTTTCCCTGCCTAAGAATGCTGATAAGATTAATCTGATACGAAGGCCTCTGCTTTTCAGTTGTTGTGCTTGTTTCTATCAGACGTCTCCTGAGGCTGGACTCCTGTTTCAGGGGAATGGAAATGTGGCTTTTTCAAAAGTGTGTGTGTGTGTGTGTGAGAGAGTGACCATCTTGCATTTATGCCTGCTTATAAATCCCTACCATCATCATAGGCTTGTTTAGCCATTTGTTAGACTTACCGGATGACAAACACTTATAAGAGCATGAGAGAACACACTTGTTTGTCCTGTTCTTCCCAAACTGGAATCCGAAGCTCTTCATCTTCCCGAACTTCCTTTTGTTGCGGAAAGTTCCTGTAATGCAGTCTGTGGCTCGACACCTGACGACAAATCATTGTCCCTCTCGGCATACCATGTCCAGACAGACCTCTGTCAGACTGGCAGAAATTCCTTTGCAACGAATTAGGAAATTCATAACTTGCCCAATAGCTGTATCTCTAGCTCCCTCCTTTGGTAGAAAACAAGAAGGACATAGAGTGAATATGGTAAAAGGCCCATCCAACTGAGCTGTAACGGTAGTAGTTTCTGCTAGCAAGGAGTATATCCAGAGCTGTTATGCATTTCAAAGCTTTTTAAACCAGGTGACCAGATCATTTATAGGTTTCAGCAACATGTTCAGACTCTGCATGAGCTTTTAAGCTTGACGTATTGTAGGCCACATGGGTTTGTGTTTTGATTGTAGTGATTCTCAGTGGAAATAAGTAATGCGTCCCTGATCTGAAGAGGATCACAGCCGTCCATGTGGAAACGAATCCAATGCATTTTATGTCTGGGTTGTTTTTTTGTGACTGAGTTGAACCCCTGTTTCCTCCATTCCCGAAACTCCTGGCCTTCCTGGCCCTGACTGTGCCCTAGTAGATTGGGGGGGGGGTTCAGAATATGTCCATCTCAAAAGTTGACGTTCCACATTCCTCTCAGCCCTCAGGTTTGGCCAAGGCCGTCCTGGGGAGGGGTGATTCCATGAAGACTGATGTGATGAAGGAACCTCTCTGCATTAAAGAGGGGGGTGAGTAAGAGGCAAAACCCATCCCCCCATCATCCCACGCCATACCTTATTCAGCAGGTTGTATGACTCTTCAGTAATGCAGGAATTTCTTGGTAGCTATGATTTATTTTCTTTCTTACTCTTCAGGTAACGATGACGTGGCAGTGGACAAGAAAGGACATGCCCTCAAGAACGAGAAGGAGGTGAACGGAATCTGTGAAAGGCTGGAGCTTGGAAAGGGCCACCAAAGCTCTGGGCCCCATCTCCCTCAGGACAGCAAGGCGGGGAGGCAGTCGGAGTGCGGCCCGCGGGCGCGCATCAGCGAGAACGGGCTACCGGAAAACGAGGCGCCCCACGGCTCCGTAACTGGTAGCAACGGCTTCGTTTTGGCCAAGCAGCAGCCAGAAGGGGGCACCCCACACAGGACTAGTGGGTCACCCATAGGTGGCGCTTTAGTGGGACACGCCGCCAAAACACTGCCCCCGTCCTCGGCACGGGCCAGGAATGTGGGATCCGTAAAGACTGATGGAGGTGCGGGGATGGGTGTGGCCACAGACGGCCGGGCGGAGTCAGAGACTAAAAATGGCACGAGCCAGGACCCTCCGCCAGTGACTATACACCGGGCTCGTAAAACCATGGCTAGACCAGCCTCCAACCAGCCAACACTAAAGGTAACGCCAGTCAGCATCGTGCACACGAAGCATTTCTGACGTGCTCAGTGGTGTCCGATCGATCAACAAAAACGCTTTAATTCCTGATGATTTTCTAACGTTACGGTAATGATGCTAGCAACTGGAATGAAACAAGGAGACTTGACGGTATTGGGCTTGGCCGATATTTAATGTTTCTTACCTTCAAACCATCTTAAGCCGCTGTATGTGGTATTGTGACCGTACTTTCAAAAGCAACGTTATCCCTGTATTGTTAAGTCTTGGTGATAAGATTTGCGGGGGGTGGAGGGGGCAGTAAATTTCACCAAATACTGTCACCTAGATTACATAATGGCACGGTACACCCAAAATACCACAGAATACTGTAACACCTCCCAAACCTAGAAGGTGTATTTTGGGGGTGCAGTGAAACACAAAATTCATGGTTTGTAACGAACTGTGGTTTTGGGTCCGAGATTCGCTGCGATTTTGGTTCCGCAGGAAAAACAAGGAGAAACTAATTTGCAGAGGCGGTTTCTGCCTTGCTCCAATCATACAAATACTTGGATGATTTTGTCTCAGTTAAGTTAGCATGTTGGATGTGTTTCCAGCAACGTATCAGAGTTCGGTATAACAGCCTCAGTCCTGTCTACACTTTCTCCAGTGCTGGTGTAATTTAGTGGGAAACCAAAATGTTACAAAACCGCAGATTATGACTGACTAACTGGCATTAGCTGTTACCAGCTCACAGCTACAATTAGCATAATATTTTCCGTGTTGAGCATGTACTTGTGAATTTAGGTTCCGCCTGTGTCAATAAATGTATTCATGTTTCATTGTCCCCACTGAACCAAAACTGATGTACCAAAGGGTACACAATGAATATGTGTACCGTTACAGCCTTTGGTAGATTCTACCCCTGTCAGGTTTCTCCAAACATTGTCTAGTACATGGTGTGTGTCGATAAAGAAGGCTATGCTGCCGTCTTAACCCATTGATGTTGGTATCAAATTTATTGGGCACCAAGCTGTTCAGTCTGACCACCCATATCATTGACTGAAAGATCCACTGGTATCATGCAAAATATGCTACTCACCATGGTAATGGGTTTTGATTTGGTTCCGTACAGGGAAGCTTGGAAGGATGTGAGCTTGTAACCTGAAAAGGTGTTGGTTCGAATCCCAGAGAGTGATGCAGCACCATTGAAATGTAAATGCATCTAGATGTCTATGTGGGTACAAGTCATTAGTGTCCAACACATGGGCTTCTGAATGTAAATCTTTGTTTTAAAGTGGTATAGTAACATTATGTCGTAGCAGGATTTACTGTGAAATCAACTCGCTTTCACCTGCTGATGTCGCTTAAACAGTCATCACTTTAAAGGGTTCACGGCAATGTTTTCTTCTATACATTAGCTGTCTTCACTGAGTTAACCACTGTAAAGAGTGGTTCATAGTTGTATATGTGGACATGGAAACGTTCATGGTTCTCTGGTGAAGCCGCATACTTTGCACACGTGTACGTTATTATTATAACTATTATTATTATTATTATTATTATTATTATTATTATCATTTTATTTTTATTATTATTATTATATTCCCAGCACACATACCACCCATTGAGGTTTGTGTCAGTTTCTCTTTGTTTTACTAATTGAGCCAGCTCACCAGGTTGCCAACTTGTGGTGAGATTTTCGAGAAGTCTGCACACACATGCACACGCATTTACATGCATGTAATGCTTTTATTACCTTGTAAATAGTCTGTAGGCTGTTCAGAGCTGCACGTTCACGGCCGCACAGGCACGGATTTGGAGCGCGGCGACGTTTGTCCACGGAGACGGTGATGTCAGATGCGTCGTAAACGTTTGTGCGGACTTTTCCGCTAGTACCCATGCGGAGACGTATGAACCAACCTTAAGAGTTACATAGAAAACAGCCAAAACCAGCCCTGCTCCAAAACCTTAAATGCCGGTCATGGAAACAGAAAAATCACCCAAAAATGTATGGCCTGTTAAGTACATTTTTCTTATAGTTTTGTATCTGATGATAAAAATGGCCGTGTGTGGTTTATATATGAGCATAAACAATGAAAAAGGACTGTGAGAACTGCAGTTGGTTCAGCCTACAAGGTAATGCAAGTCAGTTTCTTACATCGCTAATGGTGAAGTATTTTATTAATGGTGTAACGGTTACGAAACCAAGACCGAAACTGCGATACAAACGTTCATGATCTTATGCTCAGTTCCGGAAGACAGAACTGCGATATCCCCTCCCAATGCCGCAGGTGTAGCTTGGTGAGCTCTCAATTAAGTTGCTAATGTTACAAAACTCGTTTTCATTTTCACAGTTACAACACTATAATACATGTAAATCACAAAATTATTCTATTTAAGGTTAGGGCAAACTGTATATTTTGAGAATAATATACATTGCACCAGGGGCAGCAAGGTGGTGCGATTGTTACCACTGTTGCCTCAGACCTCTGGGACCTGGGTTCGAGTCTCCACCTGGGTTACATGTGTGTGGAGTTTGCATGTTCTCCCCGTGTCATCTTGGGGTTTCCTCCAGGTATGGTTTCCCCCCCATAGTCCAAAGTCATGCTGAGGCTAATTGGAGTTGCTAAATTGCCCATAGGTGTGAATGGTGTGTGAGTGTGCCCTGCGATTGGCTGGCCCTCCATCCTGGATTGCTCCCTGCCTCGTACCCGTAACTTCCGGGATAGGCTCCAGAACCCAGAAGGATAAGCGGGTTGGAAAATGGATGGATATACACTGCACCTATTGTCTTCCACCTGTGTGTCACGTGACTCTTTTGATCCAATCATGCTCGAGTGATCACGCCTGCGGTAAAAGCCAGGCTAGTTTCATTAGCTAAAGCGGGATGATAATCCTGAGATGGCGGAGCACCCACGCACATTCAGGTCAGCAGTGTGGGAGCATTTCAGTTATCCAGTGGTGTACAGGGATGGCAGCTGTGTCCTAAACATAATGCACACAATTTGTCATAAGTGCAAGCAGGCATCAGAAGACATCATCTCGACACGGAGCGCAGTGGCATACGAAAGATTAATAAAACCCAGAAAATCTTGCTCTATTTTTTGTTTCTTGTGCACCTGTCATATAAAGTTTTAGACGAACTGTGGATTTAGAGAATAGTTACAACCTATGCAACTTAGGACAGCTTATGACAACTTGCACATACATTTGATTTTTTATTTTTTTTTCAGCTAGTTTATGTAAATAATGGTGGGAAAGTACTGTACTGCACGGCAGTGGGACCATCCCAGCCTCACACGCATCTCCCAGTCTCATCCTCACACCTGAAACTCAGTGTGACTATCCTGTATAACCTGCCTACCAGAATGGAATCCAGTCCTTTAGTTGGCAACAGTTTCAATAGCAATTCCAACCATTTCCAATTTGGCATTTGATTGTCTTTGTTACCTAAACCAACATAACAGGAAACTGTGAACCTAAGACACCCCCCCCCCCCCCCCATTTAACTTTGCAAAAAACTATGGGGTGTAACAATCAAAACCATCCAATACAACCCCGTGGACCCCTTTAAATGGGTGGAGATCCCCCCCCCCCCCCCAAGCTCAACCCAAAGTTATTTCCTTCCACTAATCAACTTGCAAGTAACTAACCTGTAGCATGTCAAACAGCAGTGTTAACCAAACCAGTACTGGTGCATGAAAAATCAGCAGTACTCATAGGGTTAATTTTAATGTAATACATAAGCTTCCACCAACAAAATATATCTTTGGTTGCATTTCTGTCACCTTCTCTTATCCATATTTCCTCTGTCTTGCTGCCCAAACATTGCATCCGGCAACCAACTAAAACCTTTAAATGCCTGCATTTGTTTAAATCTTGTTTAGCTGTGAGTTGCTCATTTATGATGGGAAAGTGTTTTAATCACCCAGTTTTTGTACAGGGACTTTAAACTATGTGTAGTGAAGTATTTTTTCTGTCCTCTAGCTTCTAAACAGGGAATCTCAAGAACCAAATGGTGCAAAAGATGAGACTCGGAGTGGATTGGAGGCGGGGAAGCCCCCCCCAGCCCTACCCCCTCAACCTCAGCTACCTCAGAGCCAAAGCGACGCACCGGCGCCCCCCAGCAAGCCTCAGCCCGGTCAGACCCCGCTTGGACCACCCACTCCTCTGAAAACCCCCCCCCTATGGCTCCAACATTCCTACAGTTTTCCTTCAGTCTTCCTTGCTTGGGTTGCTCTGCAAAAATGACCTGGTTTGAAGAGCTGATTCGGGTCCTGGGCCCATGTCACTATTTGCTGTCCCTTCAGACCAAACTAGCTGTATTAATTCTAGGGGTGAATTAATGTCTCAAATCAGTAGATCTCTGAGATGGAGGCAGATTGAATGACAATAACTAATCAGATTTTGAGGAACTGTTTGTTTTTTAGAGAGCAATTGAAGGTTTTTGAGGAAGTTGAAGTAGGGAAATATCTTCATTCTTTCACACTGAAAGTAAAGTTTGGGTTTGCTAAATGGTTTGTTGTGTGTTTGTGTCGTATAGGTGCCATATTCCTTCACAAACCTTAAGCAGCTCGTTTACTTACCATGTGGCTTCCAAACCAGCGTCTTCCTGTTTATGTAGGGAAGGAAGCGTCTTGGTGCTGAAGGTTAACAAAGCAGCTTCTTCAGCTGGCTGTACTTGCTATTCCCGAGGGGCTCCTTCTCCACACGAGGCGGAGAACCCTCAGTCACTTAACCACCACCCTGCTGTCCCAGCAGCCACCGGAGTCTCCCGGAAAAAGAAGAGGAAGATGGGAACGTACAGTCTCGTTCCCAAGAAGAAAACCAAAGTACTGAAGCAGCGCTCCGTGCTGGATCTGTTCAAGGACCTGTCGCGGAAGGCCATCCAGACCCAGGTCAGACTGCGCTCGACCCACCACGGTTTGGCTTCCTATGCGGGTTCACAGGAAGTACCCGCGAGTTTATGCTACACCGGTCCTGGGGCTTTTCCAATATTGTCTTAAGACAAAATGTGCAGCTTGAAGGAGCTATAATCACCTTTCACTCAGTTGATGGCTTCATGAAAATTAGTCTGGGTGAAAATTATCGGGAGTTGTTTGAGATGTGAGATTATTGGGTCTGTGTGACCTTAATCCATGCAGAACACTTATCGTCGATTAAAGGGTCAAAATATTAGCTCTTGGGTTTGGGCCATTATTAATGAAATGGCGGCTTCTGTTATGTCAGCTGAGTCACAGCTAACCTGCCGTCTGCACTCATCAGCAGAAAGGACTCCGAGTGAATGGCGAGAGCGTGGAAAACGAGTCTGAGGAGGAGTCTGAGGAGGGCGAGGATTCCGAGGAAGAGGACGAGCAGGTCGGCGACGAGGCCGGCGCCGTTTCCCGAGAGGAGCCGAGAACTCCCGACGCCGCTCTCCAGGTCGGTCTGCTCGGAGAAAAGGCTGCAGGCTCCTCGTTTGAGGATTGTGGGCCGGTAAGACATTACGCTCCGACGGCAAAGCCTGGAAATGAGATTCCATCTTTCATACTGTTTCTATATATACTAGTTTATGAATGAAAAACACTGTGCAATTCAAATTATGGATATCATGATGGATAACATCACCAAGTGTAATAGATTGAACATGTTCTGAACCGTGTTATGAATGTATCAAAGACACTGATTTCGGATCATAACTCTAAACGAAGGACCAGCTTGTAGGAGAACAGGAATCTGAGGAATCTGGTGACGACGAAGGAGAGGAGGAGGGCAATGACTCAGACCTGGTAATATTTCACCGAATCTGCTATAATACAGACCTGCCCGTGATCAGGAGGTTACTGGTTCAAATCCCATGGTTGGCAGAGTAATTTCAGCATTGGACTTCTGAGCAAGGCCCTTAGCCCTTGATTGCTCCAGGGCCGGGGTCTCCAACGCCGGTCCTGGAGAGCTACTATCCAGTAGGTTTTCTGTCCCACTTGGCTTCTAATGAGCCACACCTGCTCCTGGCATTTACCTGAGAACAGGTGTGGCTCATCAGAAGCCGGGTAGGATAGAAAACCTACTGGACGGTAGCTCTCCAGGACCGGAGTTGGAGACCCCTGCTCCAGGGACTGTCTGACCTTACTTTCTCAGTTCTATGTCACTTTGGATAAATGCATCATCAAAAAAAAAAACTGAACGTTGATAAATAGGAAAACATATAAAAATTGTGCATTGCATGCAGTCTGTGTACTTCTATGTGTGTGTTGTGTTTAGTTACCAGTCATAGATTAGAGCTGGTTTTGCACGTTTTCCTCAAACCGGTGCCACAGTAGCCAGAAAACAGTTTGAGATATGGAGCAGTTTTTTTTGGATGCTACATCAAATGCCCTTTGAGTTTTTAATGTGTCACCCCCATGTCTTATGCCTCACGGCCCTTCAGAGCTCAGAGTCCAGCCTAAAAAAAAGAATGAAAAAGAAAATGAAGGGAGACAAGCCTTGGCTGCAAACATCCAGGAAACGTAAAAGAAAGAAGCAGTTGAAGGCCGAGGGCCTCCCAGGTACGTCCTTTTGACAAATCCCACTGGTAAATGGAGTGTCTAAACGTGCACGGAGTGTGTAAGGCTGGCTGCTGCGCCCCCCGGTGGCTCCCTACCGCGACCGTTTGGTGTGAGACAGCAGATTAGCTTCCCTGGAAGCGAGGAAGAATTTCCTGTTCGAGTCCCGAGAGGTGCTGTTGATCCCTTGAGGGAAAAATGATAGTGTTAATAGTTTTGGGATATGTATATGGCAACCCCCCCACTAGCCAGCAGGACACAATGTATCATCCCCCCTACTTCAAGTTGCATATTAAGTAACATGAGAACTTTGTATGGTATTGGAGTTTTATTCGTACTTAATTTCAGTAGGCAATTTTCAACTCTGTTTGTTCAGTTCGTTATATTAGCTAGAAGTATTGTTTGAGACGCGAGTCAGATCTGGATTTTAATTCGGAGTTTTACAGATCCATATTTGAGGTTAAATTGACTGAATATATAAATGTTACCAAGTTCAGAGAAGCTGTGGATTTGAGTTGCTTTTCTGCAGTGACTCTGAGGTTCATTATTATTCAAAGTATTCTTTTTCGGGACTTTAATTTTAAAGTGCCAGACCGGCAGGGATCGCCCTGACATGAGAGGTAATTATATAACTTGTGGGGCCGCTGACAGTAGATTTGGGAGCTGCTTCTCCGCAGACATGTCTTGAGCTGCTGGAGGACTTTCACACTATAAGTTTATATACTTCCTGCCTTTAGTCTTCATTACTTCACGCCACTTACTCTCATAGTTTTCAGAATATGAAAATAAAATACTTTCGCATACGTCACACATCTGTGGTGATTCTTGGGGTGTAAATTGAAAGGAATTCTGGGTTATATGGAGTGTCTTGATCAAAGTTATGTTTAGCCAGGAAGCTTTTAAATGGTTTTGGATATTATGTTGATCATTGCCACATGCTTTGATCCAAACAGGTAATGAGACGGAGGTCCAGTCACAGATAAACACCAGTAAGGAATACACGGAGGTGCCTCTGGTCTCCTTGAACCTTGAAGTCCAGGAGGAGTTTCTTGTGTCCCAGCAATCAGGTGAGAGGCTTGAGGGTCTTTGTTCCTATTGGTCCTCTTTGTAGAGTCAGGATAAATACAAGCAACGGTTACTGTCAAGAAATGGCTGCCCTTGACGCTCCTTTGTGGTCATGTGTATTGTCTTCTGCTAAAAGCAAGACCCACTGTGTAGACTTTTGTTCCAGGCAATCAAACTTCATTGGGTGGTTAAAAAATACTGAGAAATGGGAGTTGCATATCGACGTAAAGGTTAAGGCTCAAGGTAGAATTTTTCCATCTTAATTTGAGGTCTTCTTTCAAAGTATATAACCAAAATATTGTACAATTGTACAGAATTGTTCCGGAGACGTATAAATGGCAAGAGGACCATGTAAACTTGGCTTTCTTTGGATAACTGCATCAAATCATTGCTCCATTTACTCGGTGTGGTAAACAAACTAGTTGGTAACTATATAATTTGTTTTAAAAAAAAAACAAAAATAAAAAATATTTATTCTGTGGTCTCCAAAAAGGTCTTCTGGGGAAGGATGTGAACCTTACTGCTGTTGATCTTGACCTCCCTACTCATCTGGCCAAATGATCCATGGATATACTTGGTGGAATGGGCTCCCCCTGGTGGTGACTTAAAACACTGTTGTGTAACAGACTGAAGAATTTGGAAGTTTGTCATGCAGTGCCTCGAACCTCATTCTGTACTTTAGTCAGACGAGAATGTTGCAAATCACTTGGGTTTGCTGTAAGACTGAAATATGAGTCTGTTAGAGAGCAGTTTAAAGTCCCTTGGTGATTAAAGGCTCCAGGAGAATGTGTTTCTCATCTGGATGTTTGATTCTCATGTATTTGTCTGTGGGTGTCATCTGCTTGTTGAGCTTTCAAGAAAATGCTTGTTTTGGCCTCCTTCCATACAGAATGAGAGTAAGCAGTATTCTTTATGTCTAGGTCTGCCTGGAGGTCCAGGGGGGGTGGAGACAGACCTGGTGCAGGAACTGCCCCTGTGCAGCTGCCGAATGGAGACGCCAAAGAGTCGAGAGATCCTCACGCTGGCTAACAGGAAGTGCATGGCTACGGAGAGCGTGGATGGGCAGGTAGGCCGGACTCTGTCAATGATTCTAAATGTTCTAAAACGTAGCTCTATCTTTACTTTTGTTTTTTGTTGTTTAATTTCCTTCAACCCTAGGCTACTCTCTCCTTGGTAATAAATACAACAACCAGGAACAGGTCCTAGTTTTTATGCAAATGAACATAATTCTCACCTTCAACACTCTCTCCAAACCATCAAAATGTTCATTTGTGTCCTCGTAGCTAAGTCGCTGTCAGAGCAGTGTGACAAAACACGAGATGATGCGGCCCTCCAACACGGTACAGCTCCTGGTTCTGTGCGAGGACCATCGGGCCGGCATGGTCAAGCACCAGTGCTGCCCCGGTTGTGGCTTCTTCTGCCGGGCGGTAAGTCGACGTCCCTCATGAGCCCGTTTCTAGTCTTGTGCTTCAAGCATTTCAGACTTTGCCAGAATCCACTTTTGATCAGTGCTGTTTGGGATTTCGGGGATCAAAGGAAATGGTGGGGTTGTACATTTCCCCACCTCATTGTTCTCTCAGGGGTATTGTGTCATGGGTCTAATCGTACCCCGTTTCATTGTTACCACCACATCTGGCTCTTCCTGTGTCTCTGAAACTACCGAAGTAGGGGTTCTGGGCTTGACAAGATACCCTCCTTCAACGCAAGAGGATGAGCTAGTGGCAGATTGTTAACTCCCGCATCTTGGTTTGTTTATGTTGGACGGTGAAGGGGACCTTTATGGAGTGCCAGCCGGACAGCAACATCTCTCACCGCTTCCATCGGGCCTGTGCCTCCGTGCTGAAGGGTCAGACCTTCTGCCCGCACTGTGGCGAGGATGCGGGCAAGGCCAAGGAAGTAACTATTGCCAAGGCTGACACGACCTCCATGGTACCCCTCTCCCCAGGCCCGAAGATGCCCACTGTGTCGGAGGGCAAGGCCGACACCACCACTGGGGGGTCTGTCTCTGCTGCAGTTCTCAAATTGTGAAAATATTGTTTACCGTTATCAATGTCATATCATCATTATAACTTGAGCGATTGGCTTAAAGACACCATTCTCCTCCCATTACAGTCTAGCTCATGTGCCCAGGTCTATCGACCACCGAGCAGACAGCTCTTTGCCAAGAACCCCAGAAATGTCTGACACTCAGTCACCTGGGTCCAAGGCTGCCGTGGCCATGGGGCTGGGGGTCGGATCCGCGCCGGCGCCAGGACCACCCAAAGAGACGCTAGAGAGCGTACTCCTTGCTTTGGATGCAGAGAAGTAGGTTTGAAGCACGTTGATGTTAATGGTCACTTCCCATAGAAGATGTTCTGCATACTCCCAATGTTTGTTGGTCATCTCCCTTCTTGAAAATGTTGTTCTGTAGGCAGAGAGTAATAAAGTCTTATTTTACTCTGTTCAAGGCCTAAGAAACTGAGATTCCACCCAAAGCAGCTGTATATTTCAGCCAAACAAGGGGAACTCCAGAAGGTCCTACTAATGCTAGGTAGGTTTTTTTTTGGGGGGGGGGAGGTATGATTTCACTGCCCCCCCCAATCTAAGCTTGTCCTCAGTCATTGAACTTTAAAGCAGAAGGAAAGCCCTGTTATTTACCCTAGTCCTTCTCTTTCAACGATTCTATTTCTTTGCCTTAGTGGATGGAATAGACCCCAACTACAAGATGGAGAGCCAGAGCAAACGCACACCCCTGCATGTAGCTGCTGAAGCAGGACATCAGGAAGTCTGTCACCTGCTTGTGCAGGTAAGGTTTTCAGTACAGTTTCATTTGGGATCAGGAATGTGGTGATTCTGCTAATGCATAGGATTTGGATTTAATTTCTTAGATGTTTGCGCCAACAGCATGCAGTAGAGCACAGACTTGTTGCCATTGGTACCATGAACTGCTTTCCAAATGGATCTTCTGTGGGCAGTAAAGAGAGGTAGGAGGCTGAAAAATAGTCTGATCCGTTCTGTTCTAGGCTGGTGCAAACCTTGACATGTGTGACGACGACCAGAGAACGCCTCTCATGGATGCCTGTGAGAACAACCACTTGGAGACAGTCCGGTATCTTCTCAGGGCTGGTGCCATCGTCAGCCACAAGGTCAGTCCTGACTCCTCGACACTTGCCCCCTTGTGTATTTATGCTGCAATGAGCTGCGGTACCCTAGAACTTTGCTTAAGAGATCACAAATTTTTGCTCTTCAGAATACAGAAAGGTTCTAAACATCCCGTGAGTCTTTCAGTTCATGTTAATGGGATCTGAGGAGTTCTTAGAATTTAATGAGGGTTATTAAAATAGCAACATTTAGGAAGGCAGCCTGGCTTTCAGTGGGCCCTCATTCAGCTGTGATGGGGTGGTTTCCTGTAGCCTGCTATCCTCGAGTAATCGGACCATCCGTTTCAGGATGTGGAAGGCTCCACCTGTCTGCACCTGGCTGCTAAAATAGGACACTATGACATTGTACAACACCTGCTGGATACCTGCTCCATAGATATCAACTGTCAGGTGGGAAGATGCTCTGGCTCCGTCATCCTTGTTGCTGGCATGTGTTGTGGTCATGGCTGCTGGGCAGTTCCCACCATACGTTTGTGTACATGAACCCATCACTGTCCTTCACAGTCTGGCCTACACTGAGCTGCCGTTCCTTCAACGGGTTTCATTGATTTCTTTTTAAATTCCGTTGTTATACTCGCCAGCATAATTTCCGGAAATTAAAAATCTCGGTGGCGTCCTTGACTAATTTCTATAATAAATGAAAGCGTTTTTTGATGTAATGAAAAATTGACTATGGTGCAAGTGAGCCATAGGCAGCTGTGAATTGATATAGTCAATTTCAGGATGACGGTGGGTGGACAGCTGTGATCTGGGCCACGGAGTACAAGCACGTGGACCAGGTGAAGCTGCTGCTCTCCAGGGGAGCTGACATTAACATCAGAGACAAGGTCAGTCAGGTTTTGATCGTAGGATTTTCAACATTTTCTGCTAATCTCACCCATTACTGTTGCAGGTTTGTTCTGTCCACTCATTCAAAGCTTGATACTCAAATATTCACACCAGAAAATCCCTGTACCCACACCTGTAGGAGGGTTTTTTTTAATATATATGTTGTGGATTTTAGTTATATCCCTGTTTATGCAGCTGGGCTGTTTATTAATTGGAGTCAGGTCATTTATTCTGCTCAAGACCTTCCTGACCACACATTAATGATTGCTGTGGTGGCTGGGCACAGGAGGAGAACATCTGCCTGCACTGGGCGGCCTTCTCTGGCTGCGTGGAAATCGCCGAGCTCCTGCTGGGCGCGAGGTGCGATCTCCATGCCGTCAACATGCACGGCGACTCACCCCTTCATATTGCCGCACGGGAGGACCGGCTGGACTGCGTGACGTGAGTTCGAGCTGACCCTTCGTCACCCATAGATGTGTGATATGTTCCTTGGGTCACGCTATTGCATAGTTGCATGACTATGATCACCCATTAAGCTTAGTCACTTGGCATCAGCCCCTCCCACCTAAATACTTGTAGACTCTTCCTGTCACGCGGTGCCAACGTGAACCTTAAGAACCGCGAAGGGGAGACCCCGCTGGAGTGCTGTAGTCACAACTCCAAAGTATGGAGCACCCTTCAGACCAACCGGAAGCTGAAGGAAGCCGCAGGAACCCAGGCGCTGCAGGAGGAGAAGGTCCTCAACAGGTATATCTCTGGTTCCCACTTTTTCTTACCCAATAAAACATTCAGATAATTTGTCACTGTTTTTCCACTTTTTTTTTTCCTCCTTTAACATTGTTGACCAGTTCAGTAGGGGTTCGATAATCTGACATTTCAGTAGCTATGACTCAATTCCTACTTTCAGAAAGCACCTAAATGTACTGTTGTCTTTGATCATACTTGTTAAAAAAAAAAAAATATAGCCAAAAACTCCTCTTTTCAAAACAAGGATTTGTCATGAGGTAGCAAAACCTGAACATGTTATGTAAGTCCTCAGCTTTTGTCTATGAACGTCATTCATTCTAAACACCAGGGACATTGCACGTGGCTACGAGAAGGTCCCTGTTCCGTGTGTGAATGGGGTGGATGCGGAGCCCTGTCCTGACAACTATAAATACGTCCCTGTCAACTGCGTCACTTCACCCATGAACATCGACAAGAACATCACTCACTTGCAGGTGGGTGGCTTTGGCTGGGTGCTGTCAAATGCCTATACTCAGTAGAAGTATGTCTGGGAGCAATTCAGTCTTGTGAGTTCTCCAGGTTTTAGTTTGGTTTCATCTCTGTGTAGTGCCCTACTAAACACAGTCTCCCCAAATCTGAGCAGATTTAAAGGAACGGTATCTCCAGTCAGTATTACCAGTGAGGTCTGTAGTTACAAAGTGGGTGGAATCTCCTTTAATACATGTAAGCCCTCCAATTATGTTTACTTCCTACAAGAGATTTTACGTGTTAAAATGTTTTTTTTTTGCTTACCATTACGTATTTTGGGCTTAATTTAGCATTCAGCAGACATTCGCCTGCTTTTGGAGGTTTGTGCTGACTTTCTACCTCAACCTGTTGTGGTCAACAGTACTGTGTGTGCAAAGATGACTGCTCCTCCACCACCTGCATGTGTGGGCAGCTCAGCCTGCGCTGCTGGTACGACAAGGTGCGTCCCTCCGCCACTCACCAGAAAGAAAGAAGACAGTGTGGTTTTTGCAGTAGTTCTTCTCAGACAGGCTCAGAATGTTCAGGTGTGGTCTGCCCCCAACTGATTCAGGTTGCTTTTTCTTTCTGGACAGGAGGGACGTCTCCTTCCAGAGTTCTGCCGCGAGGAGCCACCGCTCATCTTCGAGTGCAATCATGCCTGCTCGTGCTGGAGGACCTGCAAGAATCGTGTTGTTCAGAATGGCCTGAGGTATCTTCAGGGCGAAGAGTGTGGACTTGTTTCCAAATAGCTCCTAGTCCCTGTAACTTATTGCCAGCTACTGTTGCACCAATGCGATGCAAGACCTACCCAAAAGGCTCCTGATCTTCTCTCTTTGGAGTCCTGGGAACCTGACATAGCCTAAATGGATGGCACTATTAGCTGTGTCATCTTGGGTCTCTTCTGACCTGCCTGTTTTGGGTGGTAGGTGACAGGATGATTAGTTGCATGGTGTCCAGCTACTTTGCAGATAACCTGTAAGTCAGGTAGCACCATCTGCCTTCAGGTCCCACCTCTTGGTCTCAGTGATAGTGGTTGGAAAGTAGATGTTCTCTCAAGTGTTCTCCAAAGGTTCTCCAGCCACCTTCCGCCTCAGCAGTGTCTTGAGTTGAATTTGAGTGTCTGCAAGATTGGGTAATCGACGTGGCATGCTTATCCTGAGTCACTAAGATGAGCAGATCAACTACGAATGGCGGAAGTGGCAGAATCCTTCTGTCAAACAAGCTCCAACCTACTTCGGAAGGCAATCTGGGTCATAATGCAATACAGGATGTGTTATAAGTTTCATAAGTAGGGTTGGGTGCCTGTGGATGGTGCAGTGTTCATTTCACATAGTTGGACCCCCTACGATTTTGAACACTCTCATTCTAGGATGCGGCTACAGCTCTTCCGGACAGCAAAGACTGGTTGGGGAGTTCGAGCCCTTCAGGACGTCCCCCAGGGAACTTTTGTCTGCGAGTGAGTCCCGTAGTTTGTCCTGTCCATCATAAAGGACAAAAGGAATTCTAGATGAGAAGAATGTGCAAGGTGTTTGAGGTCTGTGGTCTCAGACTGATAATGCATGTACCATGAGTTAATGTGGTCCTTCCTTAAAGCATATATATATGCCTAGGAAATTGTACTGCCTACTCCCTGAACAAAGAACAGATTTTTCGTATTCTGATTTTTATCTGGAGTCTGGAGTAGATTTCACACGCTCTGCAGTTCTCAGCCTTTTTCCGATCGCAGTAGCAACACCTAATCCTGATCGACAGCAATCTTTGTTCAGCACATGACAAGTCAGTCTGCGACCACTGGCTTTCAAACAGTGTCTTTTGTTACAGAAAATCGAACATTAGACTCAAAACTTTTAAATGGCATAGTTTTTATGAACAGGAATTGACCACTGCTTTGTATGATGGCTGAAACTTGTCTCTGGTTCCCATCACAGCACTAGTCGTACGACTGGGCCAGTTTAGTTGTCCTTGACATTTTCCGGCTGGGGTCAGCTGGGTGTCATTAGACAAGGTGACTGTTGATATAGGTGGTTTATTCACATGACATCACTGAGGTTTTTTCTCCCAAACCCCAGGCATGTGCTGTCAACACAATTTTGAATACACTTTTTTTGTGAATTCCCATGACTCTTTGGTGTTGTGGGAATGTAAAGCACAGATGGTGAAATTCTGGCTGTAAATTGTACTGGCTTGTGTCCAGAAATGGAAAATTAAAAACAAAATAATCAACATATTTATAGATTTCAATCACAGCAAGGGTAAGAAACCTTATATAAATGTATTGCTATGGCCTGGAAATTCTCAGTTTGTTTTGCTGGGGGTGAAAGTTGGAAAGGATTCATTTTGCTACCTGCAAAATGCAGTTTTATGGAGGGCACCAGTTACTGATGATAGTCATGTGCTCCTCCAATCAGATCTCAGCCGTCCGATGTAACAGCTGTTGATTGGCAGGTAAAGTAGTTGGGGTGTTGGAGGTGTATGTCCCATCTTTTCACTGTATTCCCACCAAGTTTGTACAGTAAAAGATTAAAAAGATCAGGGTTAAGATCAGAGAAAGAATATATGCAGATGAGTTTGAAAGATACATGCAACTTTCACACATTAGCCGCAGTAATTTTTCTCTGGGAAAATTCCAGTCGCGAGTGTCATTTTTTTCAGTTTAAAAAGTTCAAAAAGGTCCCCAGTGGGTGACGGTCCTGCTGTCTTCAGGTACGTGGGCGAGATCATCACTGACGCCGAAGCAGATGTCAGGGAGAATGACTCGTACCTCTTCAATCTGGACAACAAGGTAACTTCATCGATGATCAAAAGGACGACCAATCAGAGTCATTGTTTCAAAATGAAATGGCCATTAAATTTCCATGGTTAGGTCAATTTACTCATTTTTTTAGGGATGAATTTAAGTATCTTGTGGGGTATAGTCTGTATCTTATTGGATCTCACTGAAGCAGGGAATAAATCTACGGTTTGGAAAAGAGCTGCTGTTATCTTGTATTTATTTCTGTAAGACGCCTGGGCTTGAAGTTTGCCAGTGAGGCTTGCGTCATGCTGATCTCCGTCAGTCAGCTAGCATGGACATCAACACATGGTGCAATGATGTCTGCTGGGCAGTTTGTACACGGTGGCCTTTGCAGGCTCCCTCTGTGCTAATGCCCCCGCTGGCCTGCGGGTGGCAGTCTGCTGGGTGTTTACATGTTGGTTCACTGGCGTCCATCAATTTCTCCACTCAGCCGTTGCCCAAAAACTGCTTACGGGGCAGCTGCCCCCTGCCTGCGCCATTTGAGGTTGAGGGAGGGCCTGTGGCCGTGGACTTTTGCCATGGGTTTTGTGTACCTGTTGGCCCCCACTATCCTGCTGTTGTAGGGCAGTCCCCCCCCCCCCTTGCCAGTGCCCTTGTGGGGTGGGGGATGGCTTGTAGTTCAAGCCGTCTTGGCTTATCACTTCTGGTTCGCCTGCCTCATGCCCAGTCCGTGCATCCCTGTACCGAAGAGCCCTAAAAATAGCCTTGCCATTGCTGATTGTCATGGTGATAAATGTGTTGTCATAGCTCGTCCCCCGTCCCCCCTCCGATCTCTTGAAACTGATTTGGGGGTGGGGGGTGGTGATGAGATGGATTGATAGTTAGGGTACAGAGGTTTGGCCATTCACTAATCCAGTCCACAACCGGTTCTTGTGGCCAAAGGTTAAATGAACGCTAAGTGCCTTTTTTAAAGTTTGCATGGAACGACTGAAATGAATCAGAATTGTGCGTGTGAACCGTTCGTCTGGGAGATCTTTGTCATTGCACTTTAATATAAAACACTGCATACATAATGTGTTGAAATGTAATTTGGGCAATGTGTGAGTCCATTTTGTTTGGCCCAGCTAGTGGCTAAAGGATGCTAGGGAAAGAGATGCAATCTCATATTATATTTTAGCGGGAGTATAAAATCCGTGTAAATCAGAGGACATCTTTGGAGAACTTCTTGGCGCTGTACTGCTTTGAAACCTCTGAGCTTTCTGTCAGCTTGATCCACTCGATTGGTGCCCAAGGCTGTCCTCTGCTCAAACACACCCCCTGCAGGTGGGAGACGTGTACTGCATCGATGCCCGCTTCTATGGCAACATCAGCCGGTTCATCAACCACATGTGCGAGCCCAACCTGTTCCCCGTCCGCGTCTTCACCACGCACCAGGACCTCCGCTTCCCCCACATCGCCTTCTTTGCCAGCAAGAACATCAGCGCTGGCGATGAGATCGGGTAAGGCGAAACCCCCCCAGGCCACTCCAAGAAAAGATAATCAACGAAATAAGACTCTCGCATATTGTGGATTTCTGGTGCATGATTATTATCCAAAACGGCTTGCAGTAGAGGGAAGGCTTACACTTTGCATGTGCTCCCTGGGATCTGAACCCACAACCTTTGTGCTGTTAGTGCAGCGCTCTACTCATCGAGCTCCTGGAGCCAGTGGAAGCTGCATGAATTACATCTCCTGTTTAACCCACCTGGTTCTTCCTGAGGTCCCTCTGCATTTGCTTGCATTCTCATCTGGATCTTTGTGCCCGCGCAGGTTCGACTACGGCGACCACTTCTGGGAGATCAAGGGCAAGCAGTTCAGCTGCCAGTGTGGCTCGTTGGCATGCCGGCACTCGGCGGCCGCCCTTGCCCAGAGGCAGGCGGACAGCACGCCTGGGGGGCAGCAACCCAGCGCCCTCCCTGACACCAGCTCCTCCACCACACCCTCCAGCCCCTGCTGAATCGCACCCCTCCGATCCCACCCTGCGGCCCGAGCACCACCCACACCAGCACAAAACTCCGCCCCTTTCTGCGGGACTCCGCCCCTTTCTGTGGGACTCCGCACTCACTCCACCTTGCCATTGTAACCGAGACTCATCGGGTGCAGTGGAACCCATCGCCCTCCAGGCTTTTGGCGCTGCCCACCCCCCCCACCCTACGCCACCCCACTGAATGGAACCCTAAAGACTGGATGTTTGCCAACTTTCCCAACAAAGATTTTGATAGTTTCCATGACGTGGCGAGAGAAGGCCGTCTAGTATCGTATTGCTTCCCTGTGCAATATGGGTCAAAGTGGACAGATTTTCAGGGTTTTGTACTTGAACGTATTTCCTTGGGTAGCGGTTTTTAAAGGGGAGTTGATCATTTCATGAGGGTAGTGTAAGGTTTTCAGTCTTTCCTGGCAGGAATCTGTAGCATTTGATTGGGCCATAACTTCATAACCTTTCTCTGTTGCAAGGAAAAGTGAGATTTCTGATAGGAAATATTCACACCCAGGTATTCCTTTGAGGAAAATACTGACGTATAAATCAGGGCTTTTTGGTTCCTTGATGGCCACTGGTTTAATTTCTCACAGTTTAATTGGACCAATAAGTAGTTAATTGTCATGTTCCCCCTCACTCATTTATATCCAATAAACAAAATGAGATTCGTAATTTTTTTTTAGGGATGTGGTCATGAACCTTGAACCATGAATCTACTGCCACTAGATATTTGAGGCAGTAGGTTAAGGAGCTGTGTGTTCCCATTGGCCCTCTGGAATTCTGACATCTCTCGAAGAAGGCAAACTGCTCATGACAGCCATTTTAAAAGCAAATGTCCTTTGTTAGATTTAATTATTAGGTTAATTGTTTTTTAGTTACATTTAGTAAGAACTCATGCAGCCTGTAATGTTGTGGGGGTGGGGGTCATGGTTTTGTAGAGACTGTAGTGCCCTCGTTGTCGGAGCATGGTGGAGGCTGTTCTAGCTGAGCTTTAGAGCAGATCTGGGCGCCCACCATCACACTCGGGCTAAAGCCACCCCCCGTCCCCGTCCCCCCCCAGGGAAAGCGACCGTGGCCAGCAGGCATGGAGGACCTATCTCATCAGCGCGAGACTCCAGGAGGATTGCCAAAAGACGTGGAAGACATGACTGCACTAGATTTCATACCTTTTTAAAAATGTCTGTACCAATCAAACAAAGAGAAGCATGTTTTGTGAGGAAAACTTACTCAGCCAAGAGTAATTGAACATCTTTTTTTCTTTGTCGGGTGGTGGGAAAAACAAGCCGGTCAGAACTCACTGAGGAAAACTGAAAATGGTGCTGATATTTTTTTTTATTATTATTTTGTATTACTCACCAAGTGAATACAACTTGTAAAATAAGATGTGGAAAAGATTGTGGATTTGTTTTTTTTCACATTTAATTTTACCTCCAGTTTTCTTACTGTAGTAACTAGTTAGCCTATCAACTGTTTCATAATTCTATGTTGACTGTAAAAGTATGCATAATTCTGTCATTTTAAATGTGGTTAGTATGGTTAGTATATTGTAGAATCTTGTGCTACTTCCCACCTATGGCTTAAAGCAAAAAAAAAATTAAGACTTGCATATTTCTTGACAGTGAAATATGATGCTCGGTCTAACTGGCTGTATCCTTTTTCAATAAAATTACTACTAATAAATCAGATTTATTTACAAAACAATTAATGTGATGTCAAGCGTGATGGTGTATAGATGTGACTAGAGCAGCACACAGCTAGTCCCACACAGGGCATAAGGGTGGGGTACGCCCTGGATGGGATGCCAGTCCCTCACGGGGCACGGGGTTGGGGTACACCCTGGATGGGATGCCAGTCCCTCACGGGACATGGGGCTGGGGTACACCCTGGACGGGATGCCAGTCCCTCACGGGACATGGGGCTGGGGTACACCCTGGACGGGATGCCAGTCCCTCACGGGGCACGGGGCTGGGGTACGCCCTGGACGGGATGCCAGTCCCTCACGGGGCTGGGGTACGCCCTGGACGGGATGCCAGTCCCTCACGGGGCACGGGGCTGGGGTACGCCCTGGACGGGATGCCAGTCCCTCACGGGGCTGGGGTACGCCCTGGACGGGATGCCAGTCCCTCACGGGGCACGGGGCTGGGGTACGCCCTGGATGGGATGCCAGTCCCTCACGGGGCACGGGGTTGGGGTACGCCCTGGACGGGATGCCAGTCCCTCCTGGGACATGGGGCTGGGGTACACCCTGGACGGGATGCCAGTGCCTCACGGGGCTGGGGTACACCCTGGACGGGATGCCAGTGCCTCACGGGGCTGCGGTATGCCCTGGATGGGATGCCAGTCCCTCACGGGGCACGGGGCTGGGGTACACCCTGGACGGGATGCCAGTGCCTACCGGGACACGGGGCTAGGTTTCATCCTGTTTGGGATGCCAGTCCATCACAAGGCATAAGGCTGGGGTACACCCTAGATGGGATGCCAGTCCATCACAGGGCATGGGGCTGGGGTACGCCCTGGACAGGCTGCCAGTCCATCACAGGGCGTAAGGCTCAGGTACGCCCTGGATGGGATGCCAGTCCCTCACAAGGCGCATACATTCACAATATAAATGACTGGCCTGTCTTTGAGCCATGAGAGAACAACATGCAAACTTCACATACAGTAAGTAGAGGAGAGACTCAAACTCCCAATATTGTGCCCAAGACCCTCCTCTGTCCCGCCAGGGTGTTTTTTTCATGCTCCCTAACATCTTTAACCCCCCACCACCCCAAACCCCACCTGAATGACAGTACCAGGGTTCTTAATCTGGAGCATGACATGACAACCTACTCAATACCAACATCTTTCACTGTACTGGATTAATCTTTCTTGTCATCCATTCATGCTTACGGTTTTGTACTGTCTGAGGAGGATTTTGTTGATTCCAGAATTCAAAATCCAAACACAAAATCTCTTACGTGCAGAGAGCCGAAAAAAACATCTTTTGTCGAGTTATTCAGTAAAATTAAGCAAAACTTGATTGCATCTTTGCAGGCTTTTTATTCTGGTGAACTAGTGATAATCGGCCCCTTCCTGATTACCGCAGAAGTCCGTAATTTAATCAGAGTTTTGCTTTTCTCTGGGTGGGAGTCGGTTTGGGTTAAAAGCGACCCGATGAAGACCGTGGACCTCTAGGCAGATAAAGTGCTTTTAAGCGACTGAACGGAAACGGCCTTTCCGCATTCCGCAGCACCCGGACCCTTTGCGGCTCCAGAGTGGGGGGCAGTGTATGCGGCTCGGCACACAGACGTGGTCAAAGTTGGTTGTGTTTGATCCGCGCCTATTGGTACCAAAATGAACAAGACAACGCCGCAATATTCAAAATGGGCCGAAAGACGATCTACTCTTGTATATGGTAAGACCATCTAGACTGAGGGGAATTATTTATATAAAATAAGTCTTGGGACTGATATACAAGATCCTTGCTATCCAATATCATTACTTCCACTAAATTTAATATTTCATAATTTAACACTGCCTTTTAAACATCCTTCTTAATATGTTGCGTGTTTTATCACTTTAATACTTAATTTCGTTTCGTTAATGAAAGCCTGTCAATACACATACCCCAATTACCAGAAAGGTATCCGGATTCAAATCCTATGTATAATTGTTATTGAATCGACGCAAAATTTTGGGTGTTATTCCAAATAAACAAGTAGGCATATTGATAAAAAATGACGTGTATATTCTTCCTAATAAGAGCTCCAGACCTAAGATAAATGCGTGTGAAGTGTATCAGAAGTAAGCTTATAAATATGACAGGCGCTTTGAAATGTTCTTAATTTGTCAAAACACCAGTTGTAATAAACAATACCGATCTGCCAGCGTGTTATACGTTTGTTATTATACGAGATCAGTTGAAATAATCCTGATCGGAGGGGTTCCCCTCTGCTGTCTGTTCCATTGTTTTCACGTTATTGCATTTCGCTCAATTGACACACGTGTAAGTTCCCCATTTCGGCCTTAATTAGTCTTAGGTCTAGCCGAGGTTGTTAGAACACTGTATTAGCTGTGTTCGAGTCGCTTCGTATAATTGCAATCATTTCATGAGAACCGCTTGTTCTTCGTTAAGAAGAAAGTAACAAAACAAGTTTGTTTTCCCAAATCTACCGTCAGGGATTGAGTTTTCACACGGAAATATATATACATACATATTTTAAGTGCAATAAAGCAACGAGACTGACGTGATGTGTCTGGCACTGAACAGCCCTACGCTCGGCCACCTTCAGCAGCTGGAGGATGCTGACCCTCGGAGTGGAGTACAACTCGTGGTCTCAGAGCCCAGCAGCGCTGGGCAGAGAGCAGTCCCGGCGGGGGGACACGGAAAACGCCTTGGACCCTGACGGCGTTGCCGTGGCGGAGCAATTGAGCCCGAAAGCGAGCGCAGACGAAGATCCGCATTACTACAGCAAGGTGGTCAAACTGAAGGAAAATGCCGATACCTTACCGGTAGCCGGTGAATATAAAAACAGCTTATATAGGTCTCAGTCCCTTTACGGTGCGCAAAACGCAGAGGCGATCAGGCCGGATGAAGGTCCTTGGAGTATTGTCGATCTTCATGAATCTTTGCAGAATGAACTTTCCCAGCCCCCGCTGTGCTTCATAAACAGGTAAGACGTTTGACAGCACAGGTAAGATTATCTCGCTTGTTTCTAAGCGCACGATAATTCTCAGATTACTTGGATTAAAATTGGTAGACTTGATCATGATTGATCGTTGAAGTCTTTAGTAGCATTTAAGACATAATAAGCGCTTAGGTTTTGAGTCGCTTGATACACGCTGTTATTACTTAAGGTACAACTTGTAATGACAGGGTACAGAGGCTAAAATGTCATTGACCGCTTTAAGATGTCTAACCAAGCTGGTATTTGGAAGGTATATTTTAAACATCTTCTGAAGAACCGGCCCGGCCCACAGACATCTAATGGGGGGGCTGCTTGCTAAAACTTCCAACCTTCGCCCAAGTTATGCTCTGATAGAATAGCAACCCAACTGGCAGAAAGGTGTGCTTTGTTCTGGTGGACTCACAACTAAAAATCAATTTAGTCCTGGTGACACGAGCGAAACCAATGGGTCTAGCGCCTCCTGCTGCTGTTGACTGGACAAGAGCAGATACTGCCACTATTAAGACGTTATTGAATGCCTTTCGTTTACCACAGTATCTCTCACTGATAGGGCATTAAGAACTTGCAATACACTGGCATAACCTTCAGAGGGAGTGAAACCACAGTTTAGCAGTATCGTCTACAATTCCCATACATAGGTAACGCTACTTCTCATGTCATAACTGATTTAGTGGTTTTTGGATTTTGATAGCACACAACAAAATGCAGCCAGTTCTGTGTTTTTCATAGAGCTCTGGTTGTAGCCTCTCAGTTCACATATGAAAATGTCTGAAATGTGTGGCCGTGTGTAGCCCATTTGGTGGGGGACTGGGTGCCATGGCGTCCCTCCCCACCACTTCTCCGAGCCTTTCTGTTTGCGGGGTGCAAGTGAGCCGGTAGTGGAATGGGGCCGGATCGCTAGACTTATCAATGGCATCCCTTTGTGTTTTTATCCAACAGCCTAGTTAGCAGCTGCTTCCTGCATTTTACAGAGGTGGACATTTCAGGTTCAGAAAGTAAAAATCCAAACCAGGATTTTGTTTCAACCAACCAGTTGAGTATAATGAGTGACAGTTACAGAGTACTCAACTGGTTGGTTGAAACAAAATCCTGGTTTGGATTTTTACTTTCTGGACCTGAAATGTCCGTCTCTGGCATTTTACGTAGAGCAGTTGGTCTGATGTTTACAGCTTCTGGATTTGGGGCTAGATCAGTGGTGTCAAACTCCAGTCCTGGGGGGGACGGAGGCCTGTGTAGCTTAGCTCGTTCCCTGTTCCACCACAAATTATTCATCTCAATTAGCACAAGGACCTGAATCAGGTGTGTTAAATGACGGGAAACCCAAAAATGTGCAGGGCTCCGGGCCCCCCAGGACTGGAGTTTGGCATCACTGGGCTAGATTATCACAAGAGCAAAGAACTCCCAAGGACACTGGAGGTGTGTTACTGAGCAAAACGCTGAGCCTGAACCAAGTGAATTGAACACACAGTGGAATAAAGCTTCAAAAGCGTTGGTTGTTCAGATCGGTTTGTGTGACTGCCGAATGTGCTCCAACAAAGCGAAAATAAAGTGATGAGCACATTAGCTTTGTTTAGATTTCTGCCCTCGTGGGAGAAAGCTGTTGGTTCCACACCCACTTATGTTTTTACAAAAATGCTGAGAGGCAGTGTGACAGTAACCAGAGGGAGGAACCGCCCACCAGACCAGTCCAGTCTCTCAAATCCTGTCATCCGAGTCTGTCCAAGGCTGTGTAATCCACAGTAACGACCGGCTGTCGTTAATGAATTACACCGTGTGAGCTCAGCTCATAATTCCATCTTTTTGAGAAGCCCTGGAGTGTTGCTCGTGTTGCTCCTCTAGACTCGGGTCTGGCACGTTTGCCAGAATGTTTAGCCATGAGCCAGTCCTGTGCAGTTTTCCTGCAAAATGCACCCACGTGTATCTAAGCTAGAAGTAACCCTGACAACCCTGCAAGTCCGCCTTTAAGAAGATGCGAACCCGGATTACAGACGTGCGCATTTTTGATGCTGCGCGATAAATCGAATTGAAAGTAAGTGGGAAATTTTATCCGTGGGTGTGGGCGGGGAATGTAGCCATTGGGTAAGATGCTGGCAGGCAGAGTGTTGTTTAATCTGCAGGGTGCTGTCGCAGAGCTGAGGCTGGGAAACCCCGCTCCCGGTATCCTAGGAAATCTGCCTCGTGACAGCCGTACAGCGGGCCCGCTGGGGCGGACTGCAGAAAGTATGGGCGGCTCTGGCTCCTGGTGTGGAGGCTCCCTTATGTTCAGATGTGGGGACCTCCCTTTGCCTTCCCTAGTCATCCATTTTCTGTGAATCCATGGACTAGTTAAGATGACGGGTAAATGGGTTTTTTCCCCCCTTTATTTCAACAACAGCAAGGGGTAGTGGAAACGAGTAGTATTTCGTCATTTGGTAGCTGATCTTGCCTGCTAACTCATGCTTTATTTATGCAGTTAGTATATGATGTTCAAAGTGGTTTTTAACTAAAAAATAAATCAGTCTTGCCTCTCTGATCCTTCCTGGTGCCTCAGAATAAGGGGGAGGTAATAAAGGAATGGGGAAAAGCAAGTAGAAATCTCAACAAGGATGGCTGGACCAGTATAACATTCACTGAACATGCATTCATTGTCCTATGTCATAGGAAAACCCTCTATGTGGTGTATAATGTTACATTCCCCCCCTTCCCAGTTAACCTATAGATGACTGACCTGCCAATTTGTAGTCAAAGCTATGGTTTCATTCTCAGGTTCTTTTTGGGACGTATTTGTTGGTTTTAGGCTGCTAAGCTAGTTTAAAAGATAAACGGCAGTCTAAAATGTCAGTGATTGACCATTGAGTGGAGGAATAAATTGAACTGGAATATGTATTATTAGACACAGATATATTGTTGCATGGGCCAAGATCACTGTTACAGGTTTGGCTGAGAATCTCCGACATAAACAAAACATGCGATAGCCCTTTGGGGAACCTGTAATGGGTATTGATGACATCACAAAGACCCTGAACTCTTTCAGGATCTATTTGATGAGGAATGAAGCACAATACAGACAGATATCAACCAGAATGTAGTAGTGAGTCTTCTGCAGAAGTGTGGTGCCAAGAAGGAGTCAAAGCTCTATTAATTTCTATAAATACATCTATCCATCCATTTTTCATACCCATTTGTCCTAGCCGGGGTCACGGCGATTTGGAGCCTATCCCAGAAACTATGGGTCAAGGCAGGGAATACTCCGGGGCACCAACTCATTGCAGGGCACACACACCGTTCACACACATGGGACCTGGGGGGGCACCAGAGAACCCATGATGACGCAGAGAGAACATGCAAATTCCACACACATGGAAACCGGCCGGAGACTCAAACCCCAGTCCCAGAGATGTGAGGCAACAGTGCTGACCAGCATGCCACTCCCCTATAGACATGCGTCCTGCACATTATGCGTTTATAAAGTAGGCGTAGATTTAGAATTTAGTGATCAGTGTTGACACACCACGGTGCACAACAACGAAATGTGTCCTCTGCATTTAACCCATATGTGACATCGTGACATTGCACCTGGGGAGCAGAACCTTGCTGGTCGGGGATTCAAACCAGCAATCTTTCAATTACAAGTGCGCTTCCCTAACCATTAAGCCAACACTGCCCACCACTCCCAATAAATATAGTTATTGGGAGTGGCATGTCCCCCCTCATTTATGAAGTCTACGACCATCAGATTTTTGGGGTAATTTTTTATAGGTTACTCTCATTGGTACCGAGGTGCAGACCTGGACAGTCTGCTGAAGCCCCTGAAAAGGTCCAGCGTGGCTGAGCCAAGATGTCGCTCATCTGTCACTCGGTTCAGCTGCTGTGTCACACTCCCTCTCCTCTTCTCTACGGTCTCTAGCTTCTGGAGTTTTGTCCTCCCCCCTCCCCCACCCCCAAACACACACACACACTATTTTTTCTTTCCATGTAGCAGAGATGAAGCCAGAGGATGAGTCATTGTTTAGGAGATACACAAGGGATAACGTGTAACTGGCGTCGTCAGAGGAGGGGCCCGTTGCCACGTGTGTGTGTGTGGATGTAGAAGCCATGCTGGTCTCTGAGGCCTTCTTGCCTCTGTCTACTGGGTGCTTTATCTGAGCTCTAAGGGTCATAGGGTTAACCAGATGGCTGCTACTATATACAGTAGCTGGGTTGGATGCTCTGCTTTAAATCCGCCAAACGATGCATTCATTGCATCAGGAGCGCAGGAAATCTCCTTCATTCACAGTGACACCAACTTCTACACTTAACTTGTTTATGCAGCTGGGAGATTGCTCACGTCACACAACCCACCTTAGATATATGGATTACTGCGATAACGGAGCTGGGTGGGGGGTGGGGGGGGGATAGTATTATGGTTATACCATATACTGTGGAATGTTTGGCATTTGGGGTACACTGCGGTATTTTCATTGGGAGGAGATGGGGTTGTTGGGGTGACGGCACTAAAATCTGCCGACCCCACCTTCCCCCCGACTGCCCCCGCCCCAGAGATGGCGGCAAGATTTGTCGACTAGGGGGTGATGCCGGTAATATCTGCTGATCGGGGCATGTAAGATGATAGCGATATAATTCGTAGACCGGGTCTGTGGGCGGTAAAATTGCTAGCCGACAATTTAACTGTCGCTGAATAGTGGAACAACTACTTCCAGGACATCGCGCATCATTCGCGGGGCTCAGGGAGCCGCTGTAAACATGCTTGTAACATGGAGGGCGGTTCCTTAAATTCAGTGCTACATGCTTTATAAGTTGTCTTGCTGCTGCTTTCAGAGACCCCAAAGAACACTACAAACTTTTTTTATATCAGGAACATGTATCAATTAAGTAAAATTATTTGAACAGTAGTTTAAATATATCACTTATAGTCATTCTTATTGGTCATAGCTGATATCATTTTATTGCTGAGACATTGTAAACCCGTTTTACAATCATTAGCATCCTTGATACTCAGCTGACCTCACGGTGCCGATGCTGAAAGTCTGAAAGGTTCGGTCCGACCGACTGTTCTTAGTCTGTGGGGTTGACTCAATCGTCTCCGTTGAGTTAAACATCCTGCTCTTGAACGAATACAAAATTTCAAATGTACTTTTAGGGGTTAGCCTATAAGAATGACTTGGTGTGCAGTATGTGGGAGTTTTTCCTCGTGTATGAAATGAAAATCAAGTCACTTGTTTAAAGACGAGACTGAAAGACGTATTAATTTATAGGCACTGGAAATTGAATTTTATTTGATTTAACCGGTCAGTGGGGAGCAAATCGTGCAAATAATGCAAATTTCTTCTTTTTTCACAAGAAATTTTAGCAGTAAAACACCCCAGAACATAATCTCCTTGTAGTGTGATTAATGGACTATTAACTTAGTCTGATAGAAAAAAAATATTTTATAAAGATATACATAAACTTCCTGCGTTCATTTATTTTTGTGTTCATTTAGGTTGCCTGCTCGATCTGATTTATGGAATCTCATTTATGGCATTTTAGCCATAAAAACCAAACGGCCAAAAAGTCTCGCATATTTTATATGCATCGCTGAAATGATTTTGTGCGTCACAAAAAATAATGGGCTGAGCCATTTCATTTTCTTTGTGATTAAAGTCATTTTAGTAGCCACAAGCAAACATTTTTTTTCTTCCTTCGGTCCAATAACCACAAGTAAACATTTTTTTTGTTCATTCGCTCAATACCAGAGATTACGGTACAGGTGGAGTCTGCCTTCGCCTTCTTTTAATCACACGTACGGGGTTCATAAGGGACGGAGCCTGTGCAAGTGATTGCACTTGTGCGTTGCTGATCGAAAGAGAGACACGAGCGCTTGGCACTATTGGATTTCTTCCCGTTGACTTGTATTTCTACGGAAAAGGGTTGGATCAAGCAAAGCCAAAAACTGTCACCTTTTTGGGAATCAAACGGAAAAAATACAATTGGCAGCTGAATGCGTGATTTTTTTTATGGGTGATATGTATTTTTATCATGGCATTTTAAGTGTTGGCACATTTGGTACTGAAGAATAATTTTTTTGCTTCGCTTCTCATCGTAGTCTGGCGGTTTTGGTTTTACATCTTGCATGAATGGGAAAATGTATCTTCATTGGGGAGACTGAAGGCACCTTGCACTGTTTCTGTAACGTTATGATATAAACTTTCTTTTTATAACCTGTCATGTAGTGAACGAAGAAGACGGAAAGGATGGGAAGACAATTGAATTCCGAGTAGACTCCTATTTTCGCTTCTTTGAATTATTTGATATTAAAAGGAGAAAAAAGAGAATCGCACTCAATGCAGACTCTTGATTGGAATAACTGTCTTTGGTGTGATGCTTCTTCCCTCTGCTTTCTCTGATGTCAGTTTGGGTTTTTCCTGTTGGATCTGTACGTTTCTAGAATGGCACGCTTCGGAGATGATTTACCTACCCGCTATGGAGGCGGCGGTCCAGCGGGAGCCGGGCGAGGAGCAGCCCGGCAAGGAGGTCCCCCAGGCGGCCAGAGGATGTACAAGCAATCGATGGCCCAGAGAGCCAGGACAATGGCCATATACAACCCTATTCCTGTCAAACAGAACTGCTTCACTGTCAATCGATCCCTTTTTATCTTTAGCGAAGACAATATCATACGGAAATATGCGAAGAGAATAATCGAATGGCCATATCCTTTTGAGGCTGTGTCTCCGTGGTTGTTATTACAGATGATTTTTAGATCTCCGTTGTCTTTCCCCAAAATTAACAAGTTAAAGAGCCAACAAAAATGTGTATACGTTTAACAACTTGACAGCCGAGAGTGTTTTTTCCTCCACCACATGTGTTTCGAGCTCATACAGATACACACGCCGTTCTGATTTCGTTTGTCTTTATTGCAAAAATATTACATCCAAGACCCTATATAATGTGCAACAGTGTCTTTTCCAGTCTTATCAAACACAAAGTACAATACCTCGTATTTTCTGGGTGGGTTCACCTTTTTATCCGTACGTACATGGAAAAACAATGAATATTGCACACTATCTGGGCACAGATAGCGTTGTTTTATTACATTGTCAACGATGCTCTGAATTGGGAAAGCCAGCACGACGAGTGGTTTTAATAATGCACTGAAGTATGCTTTAATAATATTAACAACGCTTTATTCCTTCCTGTAAATGTGAAATTTGTAGGAACACATATATACCAAGATGGGTTATTGTATTTTTGTTTTCTTTTGATTTATGTAGACAACGTATAAATCTACGTACTCCGGACTGCTACTTGTAGAATTTAAATGTTGGATTACGGGGATTCATGAGTGAAATAGTAGGAGTGTAACGTTAGAAAATATGTTTGGGTGTTAAACGTGATATAGGGCGTCACTGCTGTTTTATAATAGTCTTCTTATCTAGGAAATTGTGTGAAAATTGCATATTGTAACCTGCGTTCTCAACGCGTTTCTTTCGCTCCACCAAACGTATGCAAGCATGCGATATGCATGACGTTAAAAAAAGCGTTTCGCTTTTTAAATGTCCATTAATCGAGTCTCGTTTTTTCTTTGGATGCTCTTGTTCGCATCTGGCTTGCACGCTCCCGTGCACGGAAGTCGCTCGCCCAGGTGCTTCGGCACTTTTCGTGCTCTTTCGTCAGCGCGGCTGATCCCAGCAGCGATGCTCCGGTCCGAGTTGCGAAAATCGGCTGCCTGCCCGAAATACCGCGTCTACGTCGGTGTCGGCCGAAAGCAATACCTTCTGAACTTTTAAGAGAGATCGAAGTCCTCTTGGTAGCCGCTTTGAGTGATCGCGGTTTCGTCTTGGTTTTGGAGAACTGGATTTGTCGATAATACAGAATGCAAGGATTTTAAAAAAAGTCAATATGATTTTAAATGACGTGCAGTGTGGTCCACAACATATACGTGAAGAGATACAAAACGCGTTTCTTTTACTTAAAATAAAAAATCACTGGATGCATTTATAACAGAATATAGTAATGGCCACTAGTAACGTGACTCATTCGACCGACAGTGCAGTTTTTACAACAGCAGATTTATGATTGTGAAATGGTTTGATTTGGCAAGATCCCCTCCACCCAACTAAAACGTGACCTAGCTGTATTCATATTCCTCTTTATTCTGGTGGAGACTGACAGGGCAGCCACCACTGCAAACATGATGCATGCTGGGAGATGGGAGCCCACAAACAGAACACCCACCATGGAAGCGTTGCTGTTTAGCTCCAGCTAAGCAGAGCTGGCTCTGTCTTTAGTGCCCAACCTATGACTGGATGAGAGATTTAAATATCCTGTGGACTGGATGCATGAAACTCAGGCTTGAGCTGTGAACTGCAGGGGTTCATTATTTTTAAATTGGCAGTTGATTCCTATTATTTCTTCTCCTTAAAGTTCAAATGTTAGACAGTGAATAGGTATGATGGGCTTATTCGAACAGAGACAAAAACCTTGCGTATCTCCAGTGCCCTTCCAAAGGAGAACCATGAATAAGGTTAGGGGAGGCCTCTCAACATCTAAATGATAAACATGGAGTAGTACACACTAGGCCATATTTCTGCTGTGTGCTCATTAGGCATCTGGCCCTGCTTTCTTCAGAATCAGAATCAGCCCCTCCCCCGAAGATCGAAAGCATGATTACAACTGCAATGTTTTGTCTGATGCATCTTGACGTTCTAATATTTGAACTTCAAATAATCTTGGTGTGGCTGCAATAATGTAAAGTTTCTGTCACAATAGATGAAATGTCAGCTTTCTTTGAGTTTCCCATGGTTGTGTGTGTGTGTGTGTGTGTGTGTGTGCTAAATGTGTGTGTGTGTGTGTGTGTGTGCTAAATGTGTGTGTGTGTGTGTGTGTGTGTGTGCTAAATGTGTGTGCGTGTGTGTGCCACCGCTTACAATGCCGCCTTTTGTCAGGAATGATGGCAGGCGGACGTGTACGATTCCTGAGCTGGCATTCTGGTGCCTGATGTTTGTTTGGGTACTGAAATGCCACCACGCACCTTCAGCTGCCTCGCAGACCCCCCCCCCCCGGAGGCCAAAGATTAAAGCGGCAGAGTGAAACGCGAGGGAGCCACACGGAGAATTTTGCTGTGAGGCGGTTGTGGGACGCCATCGGCCTTCTGCTCACACCCCTCCTTGATGGTCGTGAGAGAGACCAGGTGAATAATTTTAGCAGGAAGCCAGTTCAGTATTAGCAGGAAATGTGGTGATTTATAAATTGTCCCCCCCCCCCCCCCCCCCCCCCCAACTCCTTAGTACACTTCACGCACTCCGAGAGTTAGCATGTGTTAGTATCAGGGGCATAGTTAGGAATGCTGAGCCCCCCGACAAAAAGTTGATCCTAAGAAACGCGGGTAGCAGGCTGGAGAGATTTTGCAGAGTAGGAGGCCTTGGAGAATAGCAGCGACAGGCTGCCCTCCGACGCCCCTGCGGCTGATTCCCTGACGCACCTGCCCAAACTGACTGATTCATTTTCACGTTGGCTGAAACTGCATCTTCATGTATACAGCTAATGTCATCTTGGCCCCTTTTTCTGACCCGTGTTCACGAATTCAGAAAAGAGGCCCCAGTCCGCCTTTGCCTCCCGGCCCACTCTCACATTGCTCTGCTTGTCATGCAAAACAAGGGGTGAGTGAAAATGAGTCACATATCAGGACTTGTAGCTGGATGGAAAATAACAGCAGAAGACCTGGACTTCGGAATGAGGATCCATAATCACAGGCCTTCACGTAGCATCAGTGGCTTATGTCAATATGATGGTAAGAAATCTTTCCTGCTCCAGCACTATTTTGAGATTCTAGGTCCTGTGCTAGACAGGCGACCCTTTGTCTTCCACAGAAGACTTTCACAGAGCCTCCCTATATGAAGAACAGGAAGTGATGTCGTGATTTTTGAGCTCACATGTTCTCATGGGTGACTTTTTTTTGTCCCCTTAAGCAAATTTCCAGATGTGATTAGTAGTTACTATACCTGGGTAGCAGTGTACCTGTCTAATGAAACTCTGCCTCATGTCATCCCCCATCACGGATTTGAATGTTGTCTATGAGTTTACATTAGTGTAAAATACGTGTGTGTGTGTGTGTGTGTATTGTAAAGAAGGGTGAAAGTTGGCTTTGTGTTTATGTGGGTGGGTATACATATTTGCTGTATTTTTATTGTACTGTATATGACATTTATTGTAATTCAGCTGTAATATAGTGAGGTGTGGGGTGTATTGTACTATTCACTATTGCATGGATCAAAGAGCTTAGATTTCAAATGCCAGTGACCCTTGAGTGCGACCAAAATCCCTCTATGAAAACTGGCAAGTCAGCAATGTCTGTAGGTATACTGCTGAAGCTGTTGAAGCTTGCTGACGACGGTCTTGTAAATCGTAGGCTGTTCATTTAAGCCTTGGTAGGGGCCGAGTGGAATGGAATAGATCTGGTAATGAAATACAGGTTTTAGTGAATGGAAGTGTAGTTTTCTGGATAAAAGTGTCAGTTGAGCAAAATGCTGATTATAACATTGCGATCAGACTGTGATCTCATTATTGATGTGAAGATCATTGATCCAAACCTGGAGATGGAATCCTTGACCTGTTCACTCCCTTCGAGTACATGATCTTGGCCACCATCATCGCCAACTGCATCGTCTTGGCCCTGGAACAGCACCTTCCTGCCTCGGACAAGACTCCCATGTCTGAGCGCCTGGTAAGTGTGTCCGTAAGACGTCACGTTCCGTGATCATCTGGCCGGCTTCAGAAGCAGGAGAGCTTGCTTCAGTCGCTGGCCTGGCATGGTGCGACACTAGGGTTGAAATGAACACAGCTTCATAAATTTAAGCCCCTGCAGTTTTCGTGAGTAAAGCGCATCAGTCGATGTTCTGTTATGGACTGGGAAGAATCTCAGAATTGTGTAAAACTCCATAGCTGTACGTCACATTCAATAAGAGCTCCTGATAAACCACTGTACAGGCCGACATCGTCAACAACTGCTTACTCAATCAGGTTCATAAAAGAAAATGGTTTGGTGCATTTGAGGCTGGGGCTCAGTGTCTGCCCCCCCACCATCCTGCCAGCTCTGTGCCCGCTTCCCTCACACCAGCAGAGTTCTCCCCAGGCGAGCCTTTCGAGAGACAGGAGTCTGTGTGAAATTGTTCATTAAGGTTTTTTTATCGCTTTCTCCTTGATGTTCTCTTTAAGGCAGCAAGTAGCTGTTTGTTTACTACTTTTTTTTTCTTTTTTCTTTACCTGTCTGCTGTCGCTCAGTGTTTTAGCAGACAAATGGTTTCTCTATGGGGTTCAACAAGGGAGTCCCGGTAAATTAAGACCCTCTTTGTCTTTCTCTCCCTTGCTGCTTCTTACATTCTCTCTCTCTCCCCCGCTGTCTCTCGCTCTCCACAGGATGACACCGAGCCCTACTTCATTGGGATTTTTTGTTTTGAGGCCGGCATCAAGATCATTGCCCTGGGTTTCGCCTTCCACAAGGACTCCTACCTCCGTAACGGCTGGAACGTCATGGACTTCGTGGTCGTTCTTACAGGGTGAGTCTGGCCTCCAGGTGGGACAGGATGGGGTGGGGCAAGGGAGAAGGGGGGGGGCATCCTAGATAGGGTATCTTTATATGGGGCCTGAGTTAGCTTCACCTGGGATGATTGTCACACAGTGACTCAAGTGTCTGAGGTAGCATGTTGCTGAGGGTCTGTTTATGGGGACAGACTGTGTCTGAGAGGTGATAGAAGAAAAGAGGGTTATGGAGTGTTTTTGGTAGCTCCTGGGATTCAGGAAAATGCTGAAATGCAGACTGGTGACAGATCAACATGTAAGGGGCCAGGCTGATTGGTGATGCACTTGTGAGACTGTCTTGGGGTGGGGGGGGTGCGAAATTCCTAATGCAAATGAAAGTCCACTTGTTGTGGCTGTGCGTCCTGCACTTGAACTTACCCGTTTCCCGCTCTTGTGACAGGATACGTATACGAGCAGCCATTTTTGCTGATAGGAAATCGGGGCTGAACCTGGTAAATTGAATTGAAGTTGGCAGATAGTCAGCGAGGTAGCTTTGGTAACCTGGGAGGGCCGTGCGATGGCCTTGCTCGTATGATACGGAAACCCCATTTAAACCACAGGGGAGCATCGTTATGGGAGAAGATGCCAGATACCAAGAGGCTAATTAAACACAGCAACCATTTTTCCCTGGGACCAGTGTGCCGCAGGAAAGGTCAAAGGTCATTTTCTGAAATGTCAGTAATCAACCACATCCTGAACTTATGTTCATTAAACAGGAGCAAACAAATGAAGCAGGAGCAGCCAAGCCTGGGGTGGGTTGGGGCAATTACTTACTCAAGCTGGAGTCAAAACGTAAGTGTGAGCATGAGTCAGGGCTTGGGGGTGCCTTCTGTGTTTGAAAACTTAACCCTCATTTTGATGTTGCTGTAGAAACCTTACCAGCGCAGGGGCAGAAATGCCATGAATAAAATTATTGTTGCAATTAACATTTAAAATGAGTCTGTCCTGAATCTGACCTGGCGGATCGAGCTCTTCTGTGGAGGCCTTAGCACCCGGCATGAGATGCGACTGTGTTTTTTTTTTTTTTTCTCCTTCCTAGTTCTCCCCCCCCCTCCCATTTAAGATGTAATTCCAGCTCCCGCAGCAAGCCCCCCGCCCTGTGGCTCTCGTTCAATGCTCCCCTCCCCTTTAATGATAGTGTTTAAATAATTTTGTCCACCACGCAATAGCAGACCTTGAATCTGGTCCAGTCCAACATCAGCTTCTGTTCATGTTGCAGTGGGTGCAGCCAACCCACAGGCCGCGTGCTGATCGATGGAGCAGTGAGGCATTTGCCGGCTTCTCTGTATGCCGGAGCGGCGGGCCGTCGGAGGAGCAGCGAGCCGTTCTCCGGCTCCCCCGTGTGATGGAGCGGCGAGCCATTTTCCAGCTCCTCCATATGGCTTCCCGACTGTCTGTGACAGCTAAAGGGGTAGCGTGTGGCTCAGCGGGTTAGGACTCTGCGTCTGTTATTGGAGGGTCGCTGGTTCAAATCCCAGGGTCGGTAGTGTGAATTCACTACTGGACTCTTGAGCAGGGTATTTAAACCCCCATTGCTGCAGTGCACTGAAGACTGGTTGACTGTCTGCCACAGAGAGTAACATGGGATAGGCAAAAACACGATTTCCCTATGGGGAGGAATAAGGTTCTATTCTATTTTAAAGCCCCTCTGAGCTTAAACCGAATTGTGCAGCATTACCTTGCTGCCATATTTAGACAGTATATTTGGCGTATAGACTAATATACAGTATATGTTCTAATTAGGCTTATGCATACATTTTGTGTGTCTGCCTGGATATTACAGAATGTGTTCTGGTTGAATGCTTGAGTACTGGAGATGCCGTCTTCTGATCATTAGAACGATAGATGATCTGGTCCCAAGTTTCCTTCCTGAAATAACCTATCTATCTCAGACAGTTGGGTATGAGGTTTTAACCTGGCTTCAGGTGTAGGGATAAATATAAATGTGTTTCATGTAAAACACCCGACAGTCCATGTTCTAACCCAGCAACGTACTGGCATAGTGGCATTACACAAGAGTCCTGGTGTAGGTCAGGCTTCCTGAGGCGTTATGGGATATTTCTGTGTGCGGTTTAATCCTTGTGTCCCTGTTGATAAAGTCTGGATGGGCTAGCATGGGGTCACTCCTCCGTCGGTCCCACTGTGCTGTTCTCTTCTGTTTTATTCACGTGGAGACAGCTTATTCACCTAAAGACATCCCATAAAATGCACCCGTCTTCCTTTGACGCTGCGCCAGGTCAGGACATGTCGGTGCAGAGGGGATGCAGCCATGTTTGTAGTTCTTTCATGTCCACCCAATGGTTGGACACCAGCGCGTTTCCGATTGGCGACCGAGAGGAGAGGCCCGGGCTTCTGCCAATCAGAGGAGCTTTGAGAGACGCGTACCCCCAGGTCCAGTCCTCTCTCTCCCTGACCTCAGCATCAGGAGTGGGTGGGTTGTCCATTTTGCTCCCCGTGTCCCCAGCCAGCTGCCTTTTCTGCCATTGAGTGTTTAGCACATGCCGATTGTCAGGCGCGGGCAGCAGCAGATGACCCTGCTGCCCTTCTGATAGACGAAGAGTGAAGGCTTCGCTGGAGGACAGGCAGAACACGCTGGTCTCTCTCTCTCTCTCTGTCCTGCTGTTTTCTGGGTACCCTGCCCGCCTTGGGGATGGTCATATGACGTGGAGCCACTTTCCTCCCCCGTGTCCCAGCACGAGGGGAATGATGTCACGTGACTTAAATGGCTTCCTGTTTTGGTGCGCCCCCGCCTAATCAAACTCTAGCATCTCCTTCCCTGACGTTCGGGGTCTGACATTCTGCCCCAGGTGTGTGTGTCTGCTCTCCCGGGATCCACGATGCAAGATTTTTCCACCGTGCTTCAGAGAGCTGGTTCGGCGTTTCTGGTGTGACTCATGATGCCCGGGTCCTCCTGGCCGGTGCCAGCAGCTGAGATTGGGTAGGGGGGTGTCAGGCAGCCTGTTCCAGGACACATTATGAGCGCAGAATGGATCTACCTTTCCTGTAGGGAGGTGAGGGGGCCAGGCAGCTTGACAATCAGTTTCTGTTCGATAGTGGTGTGCAGTAACACTGCAGAATCCACAGATGCATAGAAATTTTAATGCAGGAATCAAACCTTTTGGGCTGCAATACTACTCGCTTTATCATTTATTTCATGCGTTGTTTGGCTGCTTGACCGAAATCTATAGCGAGAATTAGCTGCCTAAACTGCCAGGCTTGATCACAACAGATCTGAAAGTGAAGAGGAGCTGGCTTTGGACCTTGCAGCAACGCCCTCAACGCAGTCGGCTCTTCATCTGTAGAGCGTGACCTACATTTAGGCCTGTCTGGGAAAAATGGCGGTAAATAATTCACCGCGATGTCGTTACGAGCCGCAAGCGTGCCGCAGGTGCTGGTTGCGGGGGGGGCGGGGAGGGGGGCTGCCAGCAAATTAGCGCTGGAACACCACCCGGAATGGCCCACCTGCGTATAGAAGCCGAGCTCTCGCTCACACTAACAGCAGGTGTGCCTTTGCTGTGGGTCAAACAGCTTAGCCCTGCTTTTGTCTTTGATGCCTCCCTTGAATTTTTGGCCGTGTGAAAGGATACGTGTGGAAATGCAGTGTTGGAATGTCCTCAGAGCTCATTGTTACATCACTGGATCTCTGCACCTTCTGGTTCTGATATTCCACTGCACTAGGTCTTGGGAGTCATCTAAAGCTGTACTGCCTCAGAATTGAACAAGTGGGAGTAGCCAGGTCCGTGCTTAGAGCAGCATGATTGGCTGGAGGGTGGAGAGTGGGAGGGCCAGGTCTGCTAGCAGATCAACGTGATTGGCCGGTGGGTGGAGAGAGGAGGGCAGGTAATAAAACTCACCAATGTCAGTGTGACATTGTCTGCTCATTTGTCCTGTGTCAGCCTGATGGGTTTGTAGGAAACGCTCCCCGCCTCCTGAAGGAGGGTGTGATGCCTTTTCTTAGCATCTCTTATGCCCTGAAGGAGGACTGTGTCTGTTCCTAGCCAGCCCAGCACCTTCGTTAGTGTCATGCAGGCACCTCTAGGCGGCCAAAGCCTAGACTCAGGTTGCTATATCCCTCAGAGCGTAGGATGGTGTTCAGTAGGATGCATGGATGGCATCTCCCTAGCCAAATCCATCTGTTTTTCCATCTGAAAAACAGGAGGGCAGCAGAGCATGTTATCTGCATGATGAGAGGGTGACTGGTTATAATTAAACGTTCGACTTCTCCAATCATGGCATTTTTCATGGTGGGGAAGAAGCAAGTACTGCTGTGTTTTGTAGTAGGTGGGGCATCCATTGTCATCCATACAAATCCTGCTTCCGCGTGGTAAACATTGTAACTTATTGAATCTGCATCTGGCTTCACCCATGGTTTCTCGGACCACTGCATCTGCTGCCTGGTCATGATAGGGCTGGGGGAGGTGTGGGAGGTGGGAATACATCACCTCTGCTGGGAAACACCAGATATATAAGGCTCCACCCAATTGATGTGCCCTTTTATTGCTAAATAATCTCCAATCCCACAATCCTTTGCGGTGTGTAGTTAAGAGGGGGGCCTGAATGTGATTGTCCTAAGGGTTGGACTTTCGTTTCTGAAAAGCCATCAATTTAAGATTTCTAATGGAAAAAGAGGTCATATGAAGATTGCGGCTGTTTTAGGTGAGAAATTGAGTTCAGTACCCCTCCCAAAACATCTCCCCCCACTGTCTCAACAATGAACAGACTGGGAGCATTTGCAGAATTAACCTTTGGCCTCATTATGGCCACAGGTACAGAACAAAGGGCCTAATTGGGACCCAAAGGAGTGGCATGTTGGGATTTAAATTTTTAGCTTTCGATAGACACGCCATTTACCCAGAATGCACTGCAGCATCAGTTATCCTGGTTCATCTACCTGGGAGCGTATGGATGTTAGAGAGAGTGAGTGTGTGTGTGTCATTCTGTGTTTTGCTTTAATGATCCTGCTGGGAGGTGTTAATCGATCTCTCGTTAAGGTGAGAGTGATGGTAGCACTGGACTGGAGGGAGCAGGAGGTCAAGAGAGCAAGTATGTACAGATGGTTTCCTTGGCTGCCTTAAGATGGATCTGATTGGATGGGGCAGGGCGGGGTGGGGGGTGAATACAGTGCTCATCCCAACCCAATTCGGCATTTTACCTCAAACTGTGCCCCACCTCTCTGCCAAAATGGCCAGGAAGGAGGGCAGCTGAACCCTTTTATGATGCCCACCTCCCCCAAAGTGAAGACATCACGGCACATTACAGTTGTTGAACAGGCTAAAGAAGGGGGGTGTCGTTTATTAGCAGGGAGGGCTAAAACCTTGCTGCGATGTCACAACTGCAAAGGGATCCCCGCTCGACTCGAGTGTCTCAGTGGGGAGCTTGAAGCGCAAACCTCTGTCCAGTCTGCGTGTGGGACATAGGTGGAACGACAGCTGCCCTGAAGGAGGTAAAATATGAATGTTATAATGTTACATAATGTTACAAAGTACGTACTTGGTCTGATCGTCAAAAAAAGAAAAAAAGCAACAAAAAAAAAAAAAGTTAGAGTAACCTAAAAAATGATAATATACGTTACACGTCAGCTGAGATATTTCGCCCCTACACAATCTCCCTGGGAGCAGCAAGCATAAAATTTCAGCTTCCTCTTTTAAGGAGAATACGGTCGCTCTGGCTCCACTCTTCCAGCATCTGCCCAGCTGACCCCACTGTAACCTTCGCAGTCAATTAGTTTAATCAGGGCCGGCTGGGTTTCATTAACGGGCGTCAGAGGGTGCCGGCTGGTGATCGATCGCCACGGCCCTGCCGGGTTCCTTGGAGCTCCTCCTCCAGCTTGCGCTCCTCATATTTGCATGTGATTACGGTAAAATTGGAGCAGTGAGGAGGCTGGGCATCAAGAAACTGGGTGGTACGGAACTACCGGACAGACACCAAGTAATGGTGACGGATCGGCAGATATCGATGGTGGAGGGGAATCAGTGGGGGTCACGCTTGTGGCAGCTGTGGCTTTTGAAACAGGAGCCTGATGGGGGGGGGGGGCGTTTAACCAGGGAGTGACTGGGTCCCAGCGGTAGCTCGAGAGAGAGCAGGGAGGCGGCGTGACCAAACGCCCTCCTGAATTAATAATGGCTCCTGTCACTTCCGCGCACGTCAGGTTAGCCATAATTTGTTCGGAACGGCCCCCAGGGAGGGCAGAATATAGCCTCGTCACATGACTTGAGCAACGGCAACGTCCTACTGGCCCCCTCCCGAGGCAGGCTGTCTCACACCAGGGGGGTGAAGGATTTACTCTTCTTCTCTGGAATCCAGAGACCGGGGGGGCCGAGCTGGGGCTTTCGTTTGATTGTTGGCGGGGGGTGCTTGTGTTTACGCTATGTGTGTGTGTGCGTGTGAATAGACGGTGTTCAGTCTCTCTCTGCCCGCCCTCTGGCCCTTTTCTGGAGGGCATCCTGAACAGTGATCCTTAAAGGTCACAGTGTCGCTGGGGGGGCTTGTAAATGTTTCTGTTTCCGCTCCGTCTCCCTGCTGGTCCATGTATTGGTTGCTGTCCCTGATGTTCCCTGCGCTCCTCGACTTGCTGCACTAAAGCCCCTTAATGTTTTTGTCATAAAATCTGTCACTCGTGGTCACTACCTTTTTTTTTTTTGTTCCCCCCCCACTGTACTTTTGCTGGGTCCAGCCCGGGGCCGCATCTTAGCGTGACGTGGGATCAGGCCGGTACACAGGAGCGAGGGGCAAGCATTTTGTTCTCCCTGTTACCAAGCTGGTCCAGGAAGCCTCTGGCTCTACATCACCCCCTTCTGTTAGGGAAGGGACTCTTTGCTGCCCATGGTGGTTTTGAACTCTGGCAGTCATCCACAGACACAGTGACCAGGGAGACGGTAGACCACTGTGCCCAAGAGCTGTCCCCATTGCATTGTGGGATTAGGCAGTGTTTGCCTCCCGTGTGAAGGACAGGGAGAAGCTGAGGTGGGGTGGGGTTGGATAGGCTTACATAGCAATGTGATTGGCCTGCAGCTGTAATGAGCCACTACAAATGAGGCGGGGGGGGGGGGGGGTGCGATCTGTGTAGTGTAGGGCTGATGGACTCCAACAGCGTTGCACGGGGGGGAGAGGCGGCAATCTCACTGGCGGGGGTGCAAATTGAAACACCTGTACCATCTGTGGAGGGCCTCCCAGAGCCATGGGCAGACATTCTGAGGGGGGGGGCGGGTTCGACGCGGCCGAACTGAACCCTCCCAGGTGTGAGAATTAGGTTTGAAGCTTGCCTACATGCCTAATAATTCAATAGGTTAATTCACTGTTAACTAGCCATACGTGATGGATGGGGGGGTTTGTGTGTGTTTGTTTGTGTTTGTGTTCCAGGACGTGAGTTTGTTTCTGTGTGTTTTCTGCTTTCTGTTCTTTCACATAGTGCTGTAGTGTGCGACCTTTTTTCGGTGCGTTGAATCTGCGTGTTTGCGCACTCATCTCCTGTACAACTACCCAGTCTTTTGGGAAAAGCGGAAAACTGACAGGGCTTCAGTTGCCATAGTGATTAATTTGCTGTGCCTTTGCCTGCCATGTTAGAGAGAGAGAGAGAATGAGTAGAAACTACCTCGAGATACAGAGTGCTGGTCGTGTCTGTCCCCGTCCCTAATCAAGAGCATTTTGTGAAACGGGGATCACATGCTCGCCAGAATGGCCCTGGGTGCACACACCAATTGCCGGGTGTCTCCTCACCTGGTGAAGTGACAGACCGGCTAGCGATCATTGCCGGAGGTCAGGGGACAGCAAGACAGAAAGAGAGTCCTACTTTAGTAGGGACTGAGGGATAGACACTTCCGCAGTATTTTTGTTTATTCTTTTTAAAGAAAGTTTTAAATTGTGACATTCTAATAAGAAAGGGGTTTGAAATCAACAGACCACAGCCGTCTTTGAGAGCTACTCATCATTGTCATTGTCATCATTAGTAGTATTAGTATCATCCAGCTCACCGTAACCGTGGAACTGATCAGCAGGAAGCTGGCAGGGCTCTTACGCACGGTAACATCTTCTTACGCACGGTAACATCTTCTCACAGTCTGTACCAGTGCCCCCAACCCCCACGCCCATGCTGTCCATTATGTCTTAATGCATGACATTTAAATGCTAATTGTATGTACGCCCCAAACTAAATACCCATGATGCTCTGCTTCAGTGTCCTCCTCCCTGTCGCGCTCTCTACTTCCCTCTGATGAGCGCCAGAGCAAACGGACAGGCGTATGAACCAAAGCTGAATGCTGCTTCTGTCTGCGATGGGGAGTCTTTGCCTCATATGTCCCTGTTTGCTATCATATCAGTAGTGAGGCTGCCATTTTCACACTGTCCTGCACCCTCGTTGCTCTGAGCCTTCATATGTTTATCCTGAAAGATAATTAGGTTGTTCTTGTGTTATGCAAATGAGCCTTAGTCGTTGTGGGCTGTGGTGTTTAGCACCCTGACTGGTCACGTTGGTGCTGTGAACTGACTCAGACCCACGGTGGGGGGGTCGCCGTGTCATGTGAGTGTAGCACACCTGTTGTTCATGTAGAGCAGGGCTCCCCAGTTCCAGTCCTGGGGGACCAGTTAGCAGCACAGTCCATTTCCCTGCTCAGACACACCTACTCCACCTGGCAATTAGCTGATTAAAATATCTGAGCAGGAAAATCTACACACTATGTTGGATTCTGGCCCTCCAGGACTGGGATTTGGGAATTCTGATATAGAGAAATGCAAGAGATGTGTTCTTCATTAAAAATCACGGCCCATTCGACCATCTCCAGGCTTCTGTGCCTCGTGTTCATTCCTGTTTTTTGGGATCATTGACGTCCCCCACCTAGCACATAGCTTATAACTACATCCACCCTCCTTGCCATCTCCTGTCTTGTCAAATCACCCCCCCCCCACACACACACACACACACACACGTTTCTATGGCGACATGGCAGGAATTTCCACGGGGGCGTGACTTCCTTTCGCATTGCCTGTGAGGGGAGCGTGATGCGTGGTTCTGGACTTTTTTGCTGCCCCAGGCAGGATGGGGATCAGACCCTCATGGCAGGAGAGAACAACCAAGGGGAAATGAAACGGGTCAGGCTTGGGATCGACGGTCCTCTGCCCACCCCCCCCACAGGAGCTGACCCCAGAATTCCATGTTCATATCATGATAGATGCGATATTGAAAATAAACAGTTTGTCAGAGCATGTTAATAAGAGGTATTTGATCACCGAGGTTCCTGGCCCCACGAATGAGGCTTTAATGGGATGTCCAGGCCCCGTTTGTACAGCTTAATGACTTGGCTGCTTTGACCCAGTCCATTAGCAGTTTAAGGGCTTTTTTTCTCCCTTCAGCTCCAGTTCCCTGCTATAATAGTGGCAAAAGAGTGATGACCTCCGGGTGGTCCTAGACGGAGGAGGTTCTGGGCTTTGTGTGTGTGTGTCTGTGTGTGTGTGTGTGTTGCCAGGTATCCCTGTGCCAATCACGGCAGTAGGGGTGCACTAAGGGGGCTCCCCCCACAGATGGCGTTTCATCGTCGCATTTACGGTCGTACGTCATACTGGGTTGTAGTGTTTTTATTTTCCTTTCCCTGTTTCCCGTGGACCCGCCTGATGTGTGCGCCCGTGATTTGTTATATCGATTTTTATTACGAAACTCAAATGGATCGAGACGCCCTGAGAGGCACCGTCTGGGACAGACTCGTTCCTGTGCCTCTCCAGCTCAGGGACTCACTTAGCGGTTTTGCTCCCCTCCCCCCCCCACCCCCGTTGTTCATTTGATATGTTTTGTTTGTGTAAATGACCAGCTCTCCCATACGCCACCAGTCTGCCCGTTTGGGGAGAAAACTGGAAGGCAAACTGTGATGAATGAGATCCACGCACACGGATGGCACGCAGACTGGCACGGAAAATACTGGTTAGACGGATTTTTCACCCCCCCCTCCTTTTTTCCTCCAGATATGAGGGGGAAAAGGCCTGTCACCAGTCGGGCGTATCTTGGTGTGAATCCATGGGGGTTTTACGTCTGTATTAGAAGGGATTACGAGGAGGGGGGCAATCTTGGAGAGAGAGTCGTGCGGATATTACGGTGTAGCTGTAACATGTGTGAGAGAGATCTGACGGTGCAGGGAGGAAATGAACGCGCTATGGATCGATGGGCTGCTTGGATAGTGTCCCTCAGGGGGCATCGCCGAGCGTGTGCCTGCCGTCTCCCGGGAGAGGGGGGGGTTTGCGAGGCGCCAGCCCCAGCTATAGTACCACGCAAACTCAGCCTTTCCCGCAGCAAGCAGCCCGTTTAACCCTCCGTGAGTCGCTAGGGGTAGCTGCCTCCGTCACCCTTTGCGCAACTACGCCCTCTACTGCTGGATTAAATCCCATTTTCCCCACCCCATTTTCATTTTGTGAAAAGTTAATGTTTCTCCGTGGTAAACTGTACCCTGAGATATCTACACTAAACATTTACCTGTTGCTCACCGTTAATTGCTCACCATTACGTTTTTCTGGACCCCCTTCCCTTCTCTGTTGGATTTAATTACGTTTTCACGATAAAAGCTACGTCAGGATGATTTAACTATAACCACTTCTGCCAGTTATTCGTAACGCGGTAGCTATACCCTGCGAGCCGATCGATGGACTGTGCGGCCATGATTGAGTATGATGACGGTAAAAACGCATCTGGCAATAATGAATTTTTCCACATGGACTAACGGTTAATCAAAGGATTGTGCTTGAAGGCATGTGCTGTGCTTAATGAGCAACCTGCGTGTGAGTGTCTGGACTGTGGTGAGTAACCGACGGCGGTTATATGGTGTGTGGTTCACTTTGTTTAATGAAGGGGAAGAGGCTCTGAAGCACCAAGGAGGTCACATGGTTTCTGGTGGCCAGGGCCAGGATATCTGTCCTGCTTGAGTGTCTCCACTGGGTCCCGTTGGGATGTAGCGTCGTCTGTATAATTTCAGTAGATGTTTCTCCTCATGCGTACTTTGCTATATTTGTGTTCTCCGGTCCCCGTACTTGTGGTCTTGGCAACACCGGTCTTGCTAATTTGCCTTCCAAGAATGAACTTGGGCCGCAGATTGGTCTCGTTTGGTGAGGATGGAACGATGTATCCTTGGTATTTGGGGTGGAGCAAGACCGACATCCGTGGACTTTTACCGTCCCCTGTACTTTTAGAACTGATCTTTGGCAATGGAAGGTGACGTAAAACGGGTAAATGAGTACTGAGTGAGAATATGAGTACTGAGTGAGAATATGAGTACTGAGTGAGAACGAGTACTGTCAAGTACGTGTATTGAGATTCATCCCTATATCATGCTAGGTTTTTAATCCCCGGATGTTGGTCTTGCTCCACCCCAAATATCAAGGATACATTGTTGCATCCTTGCCAAACGAGAACAATCCCATGATTCATTGTGCCCCAAGTTTGTTCTTAAGAGGCAAGTTAGCAAGACCGGTCTCGCCAAGACCACAGGTATGATTTTTGCACTTTTGGTATTAACACCCAGTGTGTATGTAGGTTTGTCGTATCACTGACTCTTCAACTTCCTACATGTAGTTTTGATATTTATACAGAGATCTCAGCTGTTTGTATGTCGTTTCAGGGCTGCCAACTCTCACGCATCTCACTTTGACTCTCACGTAAGCATGCTTATGGCAAATCTATATTATTCCACTATGAACCAAAAATGAGCTGCATCAGAAGCACTGGGGTAGTTTGCAAACCCTACAGACTATTTACAAGGTAATAAAAAGCTTGCATACATGTAAATGTGTGCGCATTTATGTGCAGACTTGCCTCGAATCGAAAACCTCACTCCAGTCAGCTGACCAAAGTTGGAAGCCCTGTAGTTTTGGTATTTATATCGAAGCCTCAGCTTCTGCTGGCGATGTCTTCATCTGCTTATTCTAGCCAGTGTCACTGGGCCTAGAGCCCAACCTAGGCAGCTGAGCGCTCGGATACACCCTGGGAGGGAAGCCGATCCATCACACGCCACATACATGCAGACATTCACACAGGCAATCATACACCATGGGCAGTTTAGAGGCATCAATTAGTCTAACTGCATGTCTTGGGGTTGCAGAAGGGAAACTGGAATAAACCTGCACGACGCAGAGAGAGCAAAACGTCCAAGAAACCTGCCTAGATACAAGCCTCCAGTTTGATTCTCCTACCCCTCTGCACAGCACATGCAAGACAAGGAATCAAACCAAATCAAACCAGAGGCCAGACCTGTGACATTAGGCTACCTCAGTGCTGCTTGTTCCATCCCCATGTGGCCGGTGTTGCGTAAATTGGAAAACCTCCAGTAGCATGTCCTTATGAGGACTGAGTTAATAGGTGGGGGGTTAGTCTTTGTGAGGCAGGATTTGAAGCCCCCCCCTCCCCCAAACACACACACACACACACACACGCACACACATGGTAATGTTAATGATTATTACGAATCCCATGGTCTCTCAAAGCAAATTGCAGGACATCATGTACGCCTGCATTACAACAGCCTAAGCCCTTCATCTTCTGTTTATACGGCTCTTGATTACCATCTTCATTACATTTATCCATTTGTGGATGCATGAAGCTCACGGGAGCCTTTAATCAAAGCAATACGGCATTAATCCAGTGTTCTACCTGCACCCAGCTCAAAAGCAAAAGCCAGTGATTCACATATGACGCAATGGCCATTTTTAGATTTTAAAAAAGGGTTTTTGTTCTTTGTTTCCTTTACAAATATTTTCTACTTGCATACTTTTTTCTTTTTTTCTTTTTGACAATAATCTTGTTGTTGAATCATCTCTTGACCGGATACTGAGAGTTGGTGTGTCGCCTCAGTGAATCCACACAATCATATATATTTTTCCTTTTGAATTATTTTTGTCCCCCCTCCCGTCACACGGTGGATCTTCAGTTTGTCGGGCCGGTTGCCACAGGGGCCATTTTTTCGATTCGCCGGCTCTTCCATGTGCGAGAGTGTACCCCCACTCCCTCATTCGCACCCTGCAAACGTGCGACGTCGAGGCGCCCAGGTCCACCCTCCTCACACGCCGAGGGATCCAGCTCATGTGCTGGAGATAGCCATGTGTATCTGCTAGCGTCTATGGGTTGGGGGGTGGGGTTTGCAGATTTTCTTTTTTTCTTGGATGCAATGGTTATATCATTATATGTAATTTTCCTCAATTTAGTTTTTTAAATGAACAGGTGCGATCAAATTTATCCATTTGCCTTCTGCTGTTCTGATTTTTTTTCCAATTTCATTTACATCCTGGGATGACACTCAAAATGAGGATTTGGGGGATACAGCTCTCTCTCCCAAGTGCTCTTGGTTATTTTCCACAACTGCTTGCACATTTTGATGTTTCTGGGGAGGGGTTTTCTGCGTAACAAGCAGACACCCTCTGTCGCCTGTCGAAATCAGGCTTGAGGTGGGTCATTTGGAGCTTGCGGTGGCGCCGACCTGCCGAAGGCCCGCCTTCGATCGGCGTGTCCTTTCACGGCGAATCTCTAGTGGTGCTGCAGTGCGGGAAGGGGGGGCCGGGGGGGCGTGGCACTTCCTCCAGCAAGCAGTGACTTGGTGGTTAATTTATTAATTTAATTTTTATCTGAGGGTCCACCCTGCGGATGGTGATTTACTCTGTTTTAATGTATTTTCTTTCTGGGGTAGATTAAAAATCACCTGACTTGAGTTCTGTTCTCATATGCCAAGTGTCCTTTGGCAATATCACAGGAACAGGAGTTTGGTCTCTGGATCCCAAAAGTGCTAGTGAACATGTTCTGGATTGACACCCCTAGGCCGCTTTCGATCTACAGAACGTCTGTAAATTACCTCATACAACAGAACCCTGCTTTTCTCAAAACTTCCTCCATCTGGGGCACTAAATGGTCTGACGCTGCACTCAGACCCTAAGCTTCGGTGTGTGTGTGTGTGTGTGTGTGTGTCTCGAAGGAGAACAAGGTGGGGTATACAAAAAGAAGCATTCTAATATACCTCTAGTTGTACCTGTTCAAGTGCCAAACAAATGGTCATCATTTCATTTTTATTTCAGTACATCGTTTTTTTTTCCCTCTCTGCGTCCCCATGGAGTTCGTCTACTGTTTGAATGTGTTTTGGTCTCCCCCTTGCCGGTATCGTATCAGACGGGTCTTTATGATCCCAGCCCGGCCTGCCAGCTGACAGCTGTGGTAAGCTTTGTTTTGGTGGATCAGAAGTCCTATGAAGACAGTCAGTCTGGTATTGTATTGATTTGATCTCTCTGTTCCCTTCAGGGGGCAGGGGAATGAATGCCTGTTGACATGTATGCGTGTCAATATCTCTCACTGTCACATTGAGGTGACTGGCTGTTTTTTGGGTTGGGTGGCAGGTAGTATCTGGAGCACTTATGAATTATATTGTTGATCTTGTTTTCTTTTGACACGGGGGGCCATGCTTTTAGCAGTAGGCTAATGTGCTGGAGTATGTCCCAGGCAGGTCAGGATATGTCCACGTCACACAGAGACTGACAGGGGTGACCCTGGAAGAGCTGTGTGAAAATGACTGTGTCTGGCTGGCCGTAGCTCTGCAGGATGCAGCATCCGTTCATGTCCTGCTCACTGTGGAGTCTGTGATGTTTTCTATGGCTGCGTGTCTCATTTCTTAGTAATTAAGTGAAATGCTTTGTGAAACATGAGCGAAACTGAATGTGCTCCTCACGCAGAAAGCTGAAATTATGAGGTTTACTTTGTTAAAGGACCATTAATTAAGAGCCTTGTTTCCTAGTCCTTCTGTTTTATGTCCCAGCCTGATTCGCATGAGTAAAGCTCTGAAAAGGGCCTTCATCATATTACTGCTTACAGGGTTGGGCAACACAAATTCAGACGGATGGATATCTGTGCGCAGTTCAGAGCTTGTTATCACAGGGATGTTGCGGTGCTTCTTAGCCTTGTTTATGTGGGACCAGTATCACGAAGCCAGATTTCTTGTTTAGCCAGATAACTTGTCGGAAATTAAGTCTCACCCCATTTTAAATGGGCTTTATCCTCATGCTCTTACATTTAGCCCAGACTACCTGTTTATTCACCTAAGCAAGAAATCCTGCTTTTCGATTCAGGCCCCCTGGTCACCAGAAGTGTACCCTCCAAATGGTGCCTGGAAAAAGGTAACGTCACCAACATCGGTGTCCCCTCAGGACAATCTGAAAGTGGCCTGTTTCCAGTCACCCTGTGATTCACCAGCGGGTTATTATTATGTACTAAGCGACTTTTTAGCCTAATGTGTAAGAAATAAAGCAGCTCCGCTGCCTTTTTAGGTGTAAAACATTGTCAGTGTCAATGGTAGTTTTATATTTTATATTGTCATTAACTCTGGCAGGGTACAGTGACAGTTTTTTATTTCCCAGTTAAGTATAGGGAACCCCAGGGTCGAGCCAAAATAGATGGTTCTCTCACTGCTTTAAATGCAATTTAATACGATGGGGGAGGCGAATGCAACCATATGTGGGAGACCATGAGATACTTATGATTTATTTCTGTTTGCTACATAAACGGTGTTTCACGTTGTTATGAAGCGGGTGGAGACGAGCACATGCTCAAAGATTATACAATTATTATAATGACCTTAAATGACGTATTGAAGCTGATGGGTGAAGGTGGAGCCCTTCTCTGACAGGCCTAGGATGTCAGGATCCCTGAGGACACTTTAAGCTTCGCCTTTAGTGGGCCGAGGACACCGCATCCATCTCGGGGAAAGGAAGGGACCCTATGGCCTCATACAGGACACTGTGTGTCACTAATGAGGAGGAATCCGGGCCAATCAGTGTTGTAGCCAGAAAATACAGAGAGTTGGCGTGATGCATGCGACAGTGCAGTGACGTCAAGGGGCCGACAGCCGTACGGGGTGGGATGTGTGACCTTTTTCTCAGTCCTACCTGGGCCTTAATTACAGAAACACTCGGACTGCAAACCTCAGCAGCTCAGTAGCCTCACTCTTTGCTTCCGAAATGTGGGTTAAGGGTCCGTGAGCTGAAGGATCAGTACTTAAACAAGCGGGGGGGGGGGGGGCGCAACTGCAGAAGCACATCCCTCTCTCTCTCTGTGTCTCTCTCTCTCTCTCTGGCTGTCAATTTACTTAAAACAAGAGCAACATACCCAGCAGGGATAGGGGCAGAGGAATATTTTGTCTTAATTGCTTTTAGACACACTGGGATGTAACGGAGGGGGGAATAAAAAATGGAGCCTGGGATTTCTGGAGCCGTTTTTGTCTGTTTGATGGAAGTTTATGCATTTCAGGAGCAGGTTCTGCTCCGGCTTTGAAATGCTGAGGGGGCTTCAGGGTTTATCTAAGGGGACCAGGGGTGGGGGGCAGGCGCCAAGCCTCTACAGGGGGGCTGTTGGTCACTCCCTGACTTTAGATCATTTATTAATTCATTATTCATACTTAAAGTGCAATCTGCTGGAGTTACCCTCAAATTACAAGCAGCAGTGGGGGGGGGGAGAGAGGCAGATCTCAGTATGGGGGCGAGGGACACTGAGGATGGTCTTCACTGGACCTTGTGTCTGCCAATCAATCAATTAACCAATTGACTGGGTTTTTTTAGTGATCTGTGTCATCTTAAGCAGGGGTTACTAAATGGTCAGAATAAGACAGATTGGTATGACGTGATACACTTAAGCTGTGCCGGTCAGGCCTTCTGCCCAGACACTGCTGCACCCCATTGGCTGTTAGGATGAAAAGCCGCCATCTTTGACGGGCGAGCCGGGCCGTCGCTGGGAGCTATGAGTCACCGCTGGTGATCGGGAAACGTAATGTTAGGCTTTTGCAGAGAGCGCTGAACGGGGGCTCGCTGGTGAAAGACCTGCATTAAGGTGGGTGTGTCAGATGAATATCCCCAGCAAACCAAGATTCCTCCACTGGAGTTCTTCATATTGTATGTAATATTTAACAGTGACAGTGACGGCGGAACATCCTTCACATTCAGAAATCTGCTGGGGTTGTCTGTCACAGAGAAAGATAAGACAGTGACAGTAGGGTTGTAATTATGGTCCAGCCTAATAATGACAACAGTACATCAAGCTCAGTGCTTATGCAGCAGGTCATGTGGTTTAGCTCCGTGTTTTGCAACCCAGTCTGCGGGGACTCCCATATAGTCCATGTTTTTACTCCCTCTGAACTCCCAGCCAATCATGAACACCGAATACCTGCTACAGGCGCATTGGGAGCTGGGAGGGAGCAAAAATGTTAACTGTCTTGGGGTCGCTGAAGACTGGGTTGAGAGACACTGGTTTAGCTTAATCGCTGCACTGGTGTCAAATGGGTCTGGCAAAGTTAATAGGCTGGGAAAAAGGGCAGAGCGCTGTGGGCTGCATCTGTCGTTAACTGGTATAAGTCAGGGTTCGGAGTTTAGCCAGCGTAGGGGCATATGGTGAGAGCACGAAGGGGGGCTTGGTGCAGTGGTCCAAATCTGCCTGCTAGCTGACCTTAGCCTCTCGGTCATGCTGTCATGATGCCTACAGACAAGCTGGGCATCACGCTTCTGTAGCTACGAGTATCTTCAGAGACAACACAAGGTTTCTTGTTGGGGGGGGGGGGGGGGGTGTGCTTTGACCTTAATGTTACAACGCTTCCGGCTTCCTCACGGACAAACCTCAGAATGGGGCCTTTTAGAATGGACCTAACAAGGGCGGCGAATCGCTGACATTGTGCAAAATTGCATCAGTTTCCCGCCCCTGTACAGTGAAAGTGATTAACGATTCATCAGTAGCAGAAATTACAGGACGATTTAAAGAAGGACCTGTTAGTGCTGAGAAGCATTTGGGCTAAACGGGGTTAGGAGTCTTAGGAAATTCAGATAATGAGTGAGAAGAGGGGCAGCTGCCTTAAACAGCTGGGCTGCTTTGTGTCTCTTGTGGCGAGCTATTCAGCCGCTCCCTGTGCTGTATTTGCTCAGGCCTTTGTCCGTATCCAGCCTGCCGACGACACCAGTTAAACGATGCAGATCAAACAGAACGCTGGCATATGAAGCTTTTTGGAAACCACGTGATGTTTAGCCAGAGCCATTTTATTCCACATGCTCGATGAGTTCCTCCCCCACCCGCTTTCCCTTCCATTACGGCTTACTTTGGCACCAACAGAGCGAGAGCAGGTACTAGTGGTGTCTGAATTTCTGATTGGCTGCTATGGGACATCTGACACTCATGTGATTTTTGAATTCTGTGCGTTTTATATGTTATCACTGGCAAGAAATTACATGTTGCATACTGAACCATGTAACCACAATGATAAATTATAAATTCACCCAAAGTCAAAGGGTCAAAGATGATAATCAATGATTTCTGTATGGTATTTTGTCACTTATGTTTATTAGTTTTATCTGACTTACGATGGAGGGAAGGGTTACTATTTATATGCTTTTAAGTAGAGATGAGCAGATTGGTTGCGATTTGGCTTACAGTCCTTCCTGTGCTTAGGGTTATGCTATTATCTGACATGTAGGGTCGGGGGGATGGGGGGGGGGGGGGGAAGGTGGTGGAAGCTGATGACTCAGCGCCTTTTTCATCCCAGCCCTCAATTAGCGTAGGAGTGACTGGGGACACGTTAGCAGTGTGGTGTTAATTAACATCCAGGCTGGCTCGGGGCGGGGGGGTTGAGACAGCATTGCCATTTTCTAGGCAAGTAATTTCAGACATAAGACATTTTGATCGCTGGAATCGAGACCAGTAGCCGTACCAAATACCATGGCCTTTTGCCGTGTACCCCAGCATACCCGGTCAGCCATATTCCCCTATATTCACTTAAAATGTGCAAACTGTTTGGTGTGGTGATCACAGACCATGCTGGAAAAATCCGTGGTTTGCTGATTATAGATCATTGAGTGCTATCTGCCTTGCAGATATCTGATCAATAAATATTAATGTGAAATTGTAAAAATGAATTAACCATAGTCTAAAACTGGTGCATTTTACCTGGTTTTGTATTTTTGTTTGCATCTGAATTTAAGAGCCGCAGTACAATGAGGCGCAGACTGACGCGCACTCTGGTCTAACTCTTGTAAGGAACTAAGCGCCTTTCCCATTGCGTTTGTCAGCGCAGTCGGCGACAGCGCAGTCGGCGTCAGCGCAGTCGGCATCAGCGCAGTCGGCGTCAGCGCAGTCGGCATCAGCGCAGGCGGCATCAGCGCAGGCGGCATCAGCGCAGTCGGCATCAGCGCAGTCGGCGACAGCGCAGTCGGCGTCAGCGCAGTCGGCGTCAGCGCAGTCGGCGTCAGCGCAGGCGGCATCAGCGCAGTCGGCATCAGCGCAGTCGGCGACAGCGCAGTCGGCATCAGCGCAGTCGGCATCAGCGCAGTCGGCATCAGCGCAGTCAGCTCCTTCCATTTGCTCCTTGTCTTGCTTTCAAGAAATTTCATTTTATTTCCAAAGGAGGTTGGAGAATTTACCTGTTTTCTGTGACAGACCGTATTGATTTCTGATTAAGGTACTTGGCAGAAAAACCTTAATTAAACAGGAAGTTTATTTTTTTTTATCAAATAGGGGATCTCTGCTGAGTGGAGGAATTGAAATATACTACCTGACTTTCTTAGATGTTTGCTTCATCGCATAGTGGTTTTGCAAATGAGAGAATCACGCTTATAGGAAAAAGCAGGCAAGCATCTATAGCGGATGCCGGCCAGGTGTGAGCCAGGGGTCCCGATCGCCAGCCTGCCGTGGACGTTTTTTTGTGTCCTTGGTAAATGTCACATCGAATAGTTTCACTAGCGGATACACAGACATTACTAGAGTGTCGGTATCTTCTGCCTTCTATTACTTAGTGCCATAATCAGTATAATCTATGCCCCCCCCCAGATAATTAAAGCTGGATTCTTCTGCTGGCAGGGGGTGGGGGGTGTTTCCCTTCTCAGGAAGCCAGAAGCCCTTGCTTGCTCTTCCTGAGCTGTGTGAGGGAGTGACCACAGTGGTGCACTTCATGGTGGGTGGGGGGTGTAGAGTCCTACAGCTACTTCAAAACATGAAGGGGCCACTAAATAAGATCCTAATTCCTAATTAATGTGCCCCCCATCCCCAGTGCCAGTGGAAACCCCATAACATAATAATTTCAGGCCCCCACATGCAAGCTTCATTTGGGCAGCAGGGGGCAATATGGCGCAGTGACTGGGCCATAGGTTGAGCTTAGGAGTTGAGGGGGAGTGGCAGGATGAGTAGGTGGGGGTGGAGCCCAGTCTGGGTAACTGGGAATGTGATGTGGGGGACGGTTCGAAGGGCAGTGGGTGGTGCGTGTGGGGGAGCATGTCACCTCCACCCCTGCAAATCACAGGCCTTTCCTGCCACGTGCGCGACGGCAATTAAAGATCCTAGTTCCCTCACAGGAAAGCGAGAGATTTTTAGCCCCCCCCCCCATTGTTTGTGTGGTGTTTCCAATGAGAGCTGACCCAGGGGAGCCCAGGGCGCAAACCAGAGCCCTCAAACTCCAGCTTTCATTTACAAAACAAACAAACAGACAGACCACAGCCCGTGGGCACATGCCATGCGTGCGGGTACCTTAGCTGCGTGCCACACATTGGGTCCTTTCATTAAATATGCTTCAGAAAAAGATTATTTTCGCAAAGGTTTAGTAGGCGCAGTTTTTAAACCTATGTGGGTTACGTCGTGTGTTTGTGGGGGTCATACCTCAACCCCTATTTCCACGGCCTCAAATTGAGGCTCACGGTACTGGTGTGAAAACCCAGGAGCCTGTATCTCCAAGCAAGATTTGTTGATTAGCTAGATAACATGTCAGAATTAAGGTACCTCAGTTTAAATGGACTTTTTGTCCACTTGTGTTTAGATATACCTTATACAGAATACCTTAAATTCAGAGAGTTATCTTGCTAACCCGATAACCCAGCTTCACAATGCAGGCTCCAGGTCTGGTTTGTTTCGTCTGGTGTCTATAGTCAGGGCTTGATTTGTCATGGGATGCAAAAATACCATCCTCCTTGAAATATTTTTTCAACTTGACCACTGACAGGAGTGTACCATTTCTGCCATTCAGCACCCACTCAAACAAGGTCAACGAACTAGTACCTGGTCCTAAATTTATGACTTGTAAGTTATGTAAGCAGTTTACATCACCTGGTGGTGCTGACTCTTGGTGTACTGCCATGAGTCTTGTCTTGCTCAGCAGGTGCACTGTAGTAGGAGAACTGCGCCTGAAGAGAACGTTGGCAGATGTATCCACGGAGACGTGCATTCTTTCAGCCAGATCGGTGCTGGTTTGTCATTGCATCACCAACACGACAGACCACCTGTCCTGATCAGCTAGAACGGTGTCCTGGAGCCCATCAGCCTTGCTACAGTGGTGTGCTTTGGCGATGTGTTGTAATGCAACAACCTGGTTTATGATTGGGTGCTGGCAGAACAATGTCAGTGAGGTACAGAAAACTGAGCTTGAACTCTTGCTAATTGGGTAGTGTATTAATGCAGGATCCTAAGGCTTCAGCCTTCACCCAATGAACCGAGACCACCTGTATTAGATTGAGGTTAAGCTCCTTTAATCAGCACTGAGGTCCACTTTTGGGAAAAGCTCACCCCGAGTAAGGAACAGTGAGTCACGTGACACAGGGATTGGTGGAAGGGACTGCTCTCTTGCTTTGGGGATTGGATATGGACAGACAGCCATTTCCCTGTAAGACGGTGGGCATACGCTAAAGACGAAAGGGTGTTGGGTCATAGATAGACTGCAGCTGGATTGGGTATCAGGGTCTGATCACTTTAATAGAGGTGACTTTAGAGAGCTCAGTGTAATAAAAAGACTGGGAACAAGGAATGGATGAAGTGAATGACCACAAAAGGGCATTTGCAGCCTTTGACACAACGTTTTATCCGAGAGCCCAAGCCCGTCGGGATCAATACCAGAGTCCCCGCTGCTTGTCTGCTCTCTGAGGCATAAAGACGCCAGCTCTCACCCGCATCTCTGACGTTAAGATTTTGATTACAGGGCGGAGGGGTGAAGGAACATCAATAGACACGGGAACCCTTCCGGTAAAATCCAAGGAGGTCTGGCAGAGGTCCGGGCTCCTGCCTGGAACCGGGTGAAAGGGTACGAATGTCATGCACATTTCCGGGGCAGATGGGGATTAGCTGAAGGCAAGGAAAACGCTGCGGCTCTATGGGGAAGCTCAGCACAGCTGGGGAGGGCCTTTATTTAATGCGGAGGGTGATGCGGGTAACCCTCCACCCCCTGGGACCCGGATCCAGACGGGGGTTCGAGAGCAATTGGCTTTAGGGAAAGCCAGAGATCAGAGGGCAAGGGATGGGTGACATTGGGGGAGGACAGGAGTCCTTTCTGTCCCATTTGTGTTCTAACTGATATCCTCCTGGGGGTTGGTGTGTGTGGCTCAGCGCATGAAGGCATCTGAAGGTCGCTGGTTTGAATCCCAATCGGGAGAGTGATTTTAGCATCGCACCTCTGAGCGAGGCGCATAATTGGCAGTTGCTCCAGGGACTGTTTGACCCTGCTTTCTCAAAAAAAGTGGATACAAGTATCTGCTTTTTTTTACATTTTATTTATCTGTGTTCTTCCACATGCCCTGCTTGTGTCCATGTGGTTCCTTTAGGACATTTTGTATGTTTGCTGGTAGTCCTGACAGTTCCTGTAGGTTATCTGTGATATTCACTGTGTCCTGTGGTTCTTTATGTAAGACGATCCTCAGCTGCCCGAATTATATTTACATTCTCATCAGTCAGGTTATTACTGCACTGACAGTAAATAAAGGTGTTGTGGTCCCTCCGTAGTATATTAAATTAACCTCAGGATTATTTATTATTCTGGCATATTGTTCGGTGGTTCCCTTGGCAACGCACCTCGTGTCTCTTCAATACGTGCGGGATATTTTATCCGCCCTGGAGTAAAAGGCAGCCTGAACGCTGACGCAGCGGCTGTCGATGCCGCGAGGCCCCTGCGCCGCCACCTCGGACGGCACGCCGAAACTGCCCCGCTTGGCTGTATCCATGACAACGGCAAGCTGGGTCACGTCTCTCGGGGGGGGGGGGGAGACATCAACCCTGACGCGTTAACCCTTTCAGGTGTACTGTCTGCACTCGCAGGTGGTTGAGTTAAAGCCCCTTTTAGGTAAATATGAGGTACTGGTACGCACTGGGTCTGTGGGGAAAGTGCAGTTTTAATGAAATTACGCTTATTTGCCATTTGCACAATTACAGGTTCATAGGAATTCCTTAGTTTTTGCATACCCCCTTCTTTGAGAGACACACAGGAATAAAGCTTGTGGTCTGAACACAGGGGTGCGCCATTTCATTGTGCTGTAAGGGCCTACTGGAGATGTGACGAGTCAGCCAAGGATGGGATTCAAACCAATGACCTTCTGATCTTAGGTAGACAGGCCTAGTATGTCACACAGTGCCCCCATCTTCCAAAATGAGGGCAACTAAGGCTCACAAGAGAGGGAGCCAGGGTGATACTGCCCTTGAAATCTAGTAGGGTGTATTAGTTTTTTTTTATGATAAATGAAAAGGGATAAAATTCCATATATTCTGTGCTGGGATGCCTTAAAGTCTTCAGTTTGATGAGGAAGCAATCTGTGTGTTTGATGGATCTCTGACTGAGAAAGTTTGGTAAAGGAACCTAGTTCGGGTGCAGCCTCTGGCTGGCCTTTTATTTTCATGTGATTCTTTTGTGTGTTAGAGATATAGTCAAGATACTGAACAAATAAAATGAAAGCTTGAATAATATGATGGTGACAGGTTCTTTGGAATCACCTGCAGGTTTGCTGCTGGAGAACATTAACCTCTGTTTTTAACCATTAATTCTTAATGATTCATCATGCCTGACGTGACGTGAGCTGGGTAACGCCATCTCCCGCATGCAGCCGCCATGCTTGTGCGATCACAGCTGACCACCAGGGGGCTCTGCGACGGCCTCTCCCCCTGCCCGTTTGACTAGCCAGTGCAGTTTTTCATTCTTGCGGTTGGTGCCCTTCCTCCGTTTGGAATGTGTGCACAAATAAATGTAAATGTAAGCTTACAGGCCCCCTTCAGACACGCCGGGATGCTTTTAGCTCGGGCTCTTTGTGTGCTTTTACACGGCTCTGATGCTCACATGCAGCTTCTCTTTGCGCTCGACTGTCCATCCTGCATCATTGCATTTCTTCTGCCAACTGTCGTGTCATCTGTGGTGCCCAGTGTGTGTGTGTCCCTTTCACTGGCGCTAATGCGACCTGCCAGCTGTGGCCCCCTGGCTGTAGCTGGCAGCTCCACGGCAACGGAGCGCGGCCAAACGGCACTGCAGCGTGCCTCCCCGCCATCCTTTGCTGACAGATGTGGACTGGGTTTTTGGCGGGGGCGGGGGAGGGGGGGGGTTGGGGGTAGGTTCAGAATATGAGAGGGTGGCAGGGGTCAACACCATGGTGAATTCTCATGAACATTGTGATCAAATTAATTGTTTACTGCAGACACATGTGCTACGTAGCCTATTTGTCCGTGTTGAAGATCCCTGGAGGGGGGAGGGGGGGTGATCACTGGCAGTGCTTATGCGGTGGTGCAACCCCGCCCCACACCCATTACCTCATATGATCTCTGACACGCATGACACTGTTGTCATGGAAAGTAAGGAAGTGCTTTTTAACTGTAAAGAGAAAAACAATGAGGATTGAAGATGCTTCAGAGGTACTGGGACATGGGGACCTGATCCTGGTCCTGATAAGCCACATGTGGCGAGGGTCTGGGCTCTGCTGACGGACAGCACGCACGCACACACGCCTGCTGACGGACAGCACGCACGCACACACACACGCCTGCTGACGGACAGCACGCACGCACACACACACGCCTGCTGACGGACAGCACGCACGCACACACACACGCCTGCTGACGGACAGCACGCACGCACACACACACGCCTGCTGACGGACAGCACGCACACACACACGCCTGCTGACGGACAGCACGCACACACACACACACAGGCCTGCTGACGGACAGCACGCACGCACACACACACGCCTGCTGACGGACAGCACGCACACACACACACACAGGCCTGCTGACGGACAGCACGCACGCACACACACACGCCTGCTGACGGACAGCACGCACGCACACACACACGCCTGCTGACGGACAGCACGCACACACACACGCCTGCTGACGGACAGCACGCACACACACACACACAGGCCTGCTGACGGACAGCACGCACGCACACACACACAGGCCTGCTGACGGACAGCACACACACACACGCCTGCTGACGGACAGCACGCACGCACACACACACGCCTGCTGACGGACAGCACGCACACACACACGCCTGCTGACGGACAGCACGCACGCACACACGCCTGCTGGGAGATGGGAATTAGGCTAGTTTAGTCTGGGCTTATCATTTGGACTATGACCCCTGTCTTCTCCGCCTCGCTCGTTCCTGTCAGATGTGCGTGTGCATGACGGGATTAGATCAACCCGCCGCTGCACTTATCTCTTTCCTTTCTTTTTGTTTTTTTTTCTTCTTTCCGTTCCCCCCCTGGATGTTATGTGCAGCCTTTCAGTCCGTTCCCTGGTAACTGTGGTTTTAACCCGAAGGCCACCTAAGACGATTCAGGCTGAAACATCATGTTATGTAGTAAGCCCCACACTCTTTAAGTTCCTGGATCGATGATTCAGATCTGTTCCAGCTTGTACCAAGAGGTGGCGCTGTGGTTAAGTACATCCATTTACATCCCAGAGGTTGATGCTGTTGAATCCTTGAGTAGACTGCTTTGCCCAAAGTGCTCCAGTAAAATAATAACCTCTGTATGTGGATGGAAAATGTCTCTTGCATAGTGTCAGCTGGGCAATAAAATTGCTGTCTTAATATGCACTTTAATTTCAGAAATCTGTTAAGTGACTGACACTTAATTACAAAGCCACTATGAATTTACCAGTTTACCCACTGGGATTGATAACTGGGGTGGCTCAGTGGTTCAGTAGCAGGGCCCCTCCCCCGATGTGACCTGGTGATCTTCGGTAGCCAGATACTGGTAGTGTTGTAGTCAAGACCGCCTAAACCGAGACCAAGACTTTGCCAAGACCGGAGAGTATCAAGACCAAGACACTGCCGAGACTTGAGGGTACCAAGACCAAGTCCAAGACCAAGACCAAGACACACTAAGGCGAGACCAAGACCAAGACTGGTCGAGACCAAGACCGAAAACAGACTAGGGCTAGAATCGACATCACATTACTCAGATCAACTGTAGAGAAAAAAGGCATTGCTGTAAAGTGTCATTACTCGTTAAATCAAATTCATGTTATCTTTTCAATTATATTGTCCATATGTCCATATGTCTCTCATTTAAAATCTCCCAGATTTGTCATAGTTACTAGGCCTGATGGAAAATAATATTCTCAGGAATCCTCTCCTATAACCATTTTATCCGACCTCGTCAAGGGAAAGAGATGGGATGTACCAGAAAGATGTTCATATTAAGTCTCTTATACCAGGGAGAGAGGCCTCGGTTAAGCTATGAATACGGCTATGTAATGATCCTCTGCTTTGAATTGAAGAGAATGAGCCTCCAGATTGACTTGCACCTCCAAGACCGTGCTCTCTAATGAATGTAAAATACCTAATTTAATTGAATTATAACTATGCTATTAGTGCTGGGCGATAAAACGATCTCGATTTTTTTTTTATCGATAAAAAATAAGGACGATCGCTATTATACACACAGACTATAAAACTCAATCAACCAAATTTGCTCCGTTTTAGAGAATGCGCTGAACAGACAACTCGATGGCCTATCGAGCAGAGGTTTACTGAACGCCAGCACAACAGCCAATCACTGACGACGTAATTTTGCCCATCCTTCCTTAAAGAAGCAATGGGTGCGTTCGACTGCAGCTGACGCAACGTGGAGCGCAAATATCAAATATCACCTGCATGCCGCCTTCACAGATTGGACGATCGGTATGTCTTTCTGATAGGTATGTCTGATGGGTATGTCTTTCTGATGGGTATGTCTGTCTGATTGGTGTGTCTGATCGGTATGTCTTTCTGATGGGTATGTCTGATAGGCATGTCTTTCTGATGGGTATGTCTTTCTGATGGGTATGTCTTTCTGATGGGTATGTCTGATGGGTATGTCTGATGGGTATGTCTGATGGGTATGTCTGATGGGTATGTCTTTCTGATGGGTATGTCTGATGGGTATGTCTTTCTGATAGGCATGTCTTTCTGATGGGTATGTCTGATAGGCATGTCTTTCTGATGGGTATGTCTGTCTGATGGGTATGTCTGTCTGATGGATATGTCTGTCTGTGCATGTCTAATGGGCATGTCTTTCTGATGAGCATGTCTAATGGGCATGTCTTTCTGATGGGCATGTCTTATGGGCATGTCTTTCTGATGGGCATGTCTAATGGGCATGTCTTTCTGATGGGCATGTCTTTCTGATGGGCATGTCTTATGGGCATGTCTTTCTGATGGGTATGTCTGTCTGATGGGTATGTCTGTCTGATGGATATGTCTGTCTGATGGATATGTCTGTCTGATGGGTATGTCTGTCTGATGGGTATGTCTGTCTGATAGGTATGTCTGTCTGATGTGCATGTCTAATGGGCATGTCTTTCTGATGAGCATGTCTAATGGGCATGTCTTTCTGATGGGCATGTCTTATGGGCATGTCTTTCTGATGGGCATGTCTAATGGGCATGTCTTTCTGATGGGCATGTCTTTCTGATGGGCATGTCTTATGGGCATGTCTTTCTGATGGGCATGTCTTTCTGATGGGCATGTCTCATGGGTATGTCTGTCTGATGGGTATGTCTGATTGGTCTTTCTGATGGGCATGTCTGATTGGTCTTTCTGATGGGCATGTCTTTCTGATGGGCATGTCTTTCTGATGGGCATGTCTTTCTGATGGGTATGTCTGATTGGTCTGTCTGATTGGTCTGTCTGATGGATATGTCTGATTGGTCTTTCTGATGGGCATGTCTCATGGGTATGTCTGTCTCATGGGTATGTCTTTCTGATGGGTATGTCTGATTGGTCTGTCTGATGGGTATGTCTGATTGGTCTTTCTGATGGGTATGTCTGATTGGTCTGTCTGATGGGTATGTCTTTCTGATGGGCATGTCTCATGGGTATGTCTGTCTGATGGGTATGTCTGATTGGTCTGTCTGGATATGTCTGATTGGTCTTTCTAATGGGTATGTCTGATTGGTCTGTCTGATGGGTATGTCTTTCTGATGGGCATGTCTCATGGGTATGTCTGTCTGATGGGTATGTCTGATTGGTCTGTCTGATGGATATGTCTGATTGGTCTTTCTGATGGGTATGTCTGATTGGTCTGTCTGATGGGCATGTCTTTCTGATGGGCATGTCTCATGGGTATGTCTGTCTCATGGGTATGTCTGTCTCATGGGTATGTCTGTCTCATGGGTATGTCTGTCTGATGGGTATGTCTGTCTGATTGGTCTTTCTGATGGGTATGTCTGATTGGTCTGTCTGATGGGTATGTCTGATTGGTCTGTCTGATGGGTATGTCTGATTGGTCTGTCTGATGGGTATGTCTGACGATTAAACAAATAAAGCAGCACAACATTACAGTAACTAACAATAAATAAACCACTAACTTACGTGTACTGTTAGAGCATTTATGTAATTTATTTAAACTTTATTTTACCAGTAAATGAACTGAAACCATTTCTCACTGCTTTATGTGCTTTTCGGGAGAAATAGCAGATAACGCATTGGAACTTCCTGGGATACAAACGTCATGCGTGTGACTAAAATCTTCAGCCAATAAGGGCAAAGTTGTGTCGTCACGGAGGCGGTTCCAGTTTGTGCTGCACGGTCTGTCTCAAGTCATCTTGCTCTCGCGAGGATTTTGTACCATGTGACATGGTGACGCGTGGTGACGTTTTGGAACATTTCTTTGCCGACTTCGCTATCATGCGATGTGTATGAAGTGTGTGGACTGTAAAGCACTGTGTCCATTGAGAAAATGTATACAATGTAATGTTTTTAAAGTAGATGCATCTGACTGGTTGCATTTGAATTGAGGCGAGTAATGATACTGTTCTGTAAGGATGTGCTGTTTTCTCTTTTTTCCCCCATCCCATCGAGACCATTATGTCCGAGACCAAGACAAGACCGAGACCAAATAGGGTCGAGACCAAGACAAGACCGAGACAACAAAAAATTGGTCTCGAGACCAAGACCGGTCTCGAGAACTACAGCACTAGATACTGGGCGGGAGCCTGTACCCTCATCTTCTCCAGCCCTTTTGTCTAAAACACGCGTACGCCTTCGTTTAACTTGTAAGCTAAGGATTCTCCAAAGAGATCCAGAGCGTTTGGACCTCCAGGGAATGTGAGTCGCATTCCTGTCTATTTCCGCGGCCAGCGGACACAGGCACTGGGGACAGGTGTGTCCTGAGGTGTCGCCAGATTGGTGTTGGGTCTTACTGTCTATCTGTCAGCGCCACAGAGCCAAAGGCAGAACAGACCGAAAATGAATAGGTGTTCTTTTATCATCTTTTTAATTTGTTCTGTGTTTCTGTTCGATCAATTGTGAGTGTATGACTTGTGGGGGATTGGTGCCCAGACGGGGTGTCCCCAGACGGGGTGTCCCCAGCCTTATGTCCCATGTTGGATAGGCTCCTGACTCACCACAGCCCTACACTGGATGTGAGGTTATTGCAATGGATGAATGATTGAGTGATTGGTGACATTTATTGATTCTTACTATTTATTGTCCACCAGTGACTCATCACAGTTATCGTGGTCAATATTCAGCCGGAGAACATTTTCCCTCCGGAAAGCTCAAAGCCATCGAAATGCCTGCCTGGCATTTTGGATGAGGGGTTGAACCACCCAATCAGGTGTGGAGGAGTTGATCATTGAAGGGAAGTCCTCAGAGGGATTTGTCCAATAGGAAGAGACCATTTCCTACTGCCCTCATAACCGTGCTTTTCATATACATGTCCACTTGGTGATGACCCCTTGGTCACAGGTATGGCTGCCCTTCATGTTGGGACCTGGCATCGCTAACAAAACACTGTTTGTGTCCTTGCAGGATTCTGACTACTTTGGGGTCGCAGTTTGACTTGAGGACACTGAGGGCGGTGCGTGTGCTGAGGCCACTGAAACTGGTGTCAGGGATTCCCAGTAAGTCATGTGCAATGGTCACCACGGGGCTCACTGCTGACTTACAAAGGACGACCAGTTCCCAGCTACACTGACTCACCAATTTGGAAAACAGCACAATAGTTTTGCAGTGAAATAAAAGCTTTAAAACCTTGGAGTAATAATTACTGCAATTAAGTGTTTAGTTTGAACAGAAACCACACTTGCCAGTTTTGGACAGATTAAGTACAGTAATTAATTAGTTCTCAATGTAATAAAACAAAAGAATTGTAATTAAGCAAAAAGCTGCAAAAGAGATAACAAAACTAATGTAATTATTAACATACATTACAATTGTATGTATTATATATCACTTTTTCTTTTAATACTGTTGATCTTAAGGTTTAGATATTAAACATCATTAATTTAAAGGGCAGCATAGCCACTGAACAGTATGAAAAATGGCTTTAGATTGACGAGATAAACATATTGTCATCTCAGTTCATCGAACAGGTCATACATAAAAAGGTGAGTGTGTGATGCAGGTCTGATCAGGTCTGGTGGAGTTTGAAGACCCTGAAGCTTAGGTGGGGGGATGTAGGTTCTTGCAGCTTTGCTAGACTGAGAGCAAAGGCTTCTGGGAAGGGTGTTCAGAGGCATACAAGTAATTACAACCCATCCAGTCCTGGGTGTTGTGGTTGCCATGGCGTGGGAGCCATGGAGACTGTCTGTACAGTTCTCCTGAAGCCATCGCTTCTTTCCAGGGAAAGATGAGATTAGTCATGTTTCCATGGCCTATATCCCCCTGCTCCGGGTAATTTCCAGGCAAAGATAGCGCCCATGGAGAATGTAGGAAGCATGTTCTCGAAGACACGGCCAAAGACACCAAGAGAATCACCAAGTTCATTTGAAGTTCATGACGTTTATGAGCTTGAAACTCATGGAATGGACAGGAGCACAGTTTGGGTTACCAAATGAAGTAAAGCAGATTATGAGCTTCAAAAGCCTGGTGTGTGTGTGTGTGTGTTTCTGTTGGTGCCTCTGTCAATGTGTGAAACCTGCTCTTCTACCTCCAGGCCTGCAGGTGGTGCTGAAGTCAATCATGAAGGCTATGGTGCCACTCCTGCAGATCGGCCTGCTGCTCTTTTTCGCCATCGTCATGTTCGCTATCATCGGCGTGGAGTTCTACATGGGCAAGTTCCACCATACCTGCTTCAAGTTAGACACAAGTACGGTTCCGCCCTGCCCTCCGCTCTGCCCCCCAGATTACACACACCTGTATGACCAGCGAAGGCTCCGGTTTTAAAATCCATCAGACCCTGATGATCTTGGTTTATGGATGAAGTGTCAGTGGAATTGCACAGGTGCTACATAGGAGGAGACTCCACCTCCAAGCTTTCTGCACATCAGTTATTTATTTTTCCCCCCACGTGACTCCAGAATATCAGTCATACTGATAGCAGCTAAATATGGTAACGGACAGACCTGTGTACCCGTGAGTGTGTGTCTGTGCGCGTGTGGGACGTGTATTGCGATCTGTTATCCCTCAGATACTAGATGTGCGCTTTTCAGTGTTTATCGCACTGAATATTTTGTAACAAAACAATAAAAAAGCATTCAGCACAAATAGCAATGGACTATTAAAAGAACAGGGTAGATATTAGATGACACATTAAGTGTTCATCTTTAAATATAAACAGTTTATCTGCGCTGAGTCAGAGCAGGAAATGGACATCATAGCCTCGTCGCCCTTTTGTTAGTTCCCGTTCAGTCCTTTTTCTGGGGGGCATTTTGTGTGTGGGAGACACGGCTGTTTGCAGGACAACATTTTTAATGCACAGATAAGGCAGGCAGGCAGAAGCCTGTTATAAATTTGTTTAAAAAGCCAGAGGCCTCCGAGTGAGAGGGCTGAGAGCAGAAGTACAGATTTCTAGGTCCAGAGCTTCCCCTTTAGGGTGCCGCTGTGGGATTAGACATTGTTATTAAACTGTGCATTTTTTCACTTAAGCAGTTATTGGCTTAGATATTACTCACCAATTAGGGATTCAGGGTTTGACCGTGGGCGGATTAAGTGCTTTGTTTCCTGAACCCTTCTCCAGAGTTTCTGAGTCACTGGTTGCTGGCCGCGGTCAATGTTCGATGTTCGCTGTCAGAACCTGGCATTGAGATGCAGGACTGACCCAGCGAGGTCTGGCTGTGGGACTGTGACCGCCGCACGAGGGCGTGGCTGAGTCATGGGCAGGGGGGTGTAGCTGCTGTATAGCACCACTCTGCATCATGTACCCCCCCACCACCCGAACCAACCTAGACATTCAATTAGATTTAATGAGGAGTACAAAAAAAACACATCGCCACCTAGATTGTTATAAGTCATGTGACAAGCCGACAAGCCACACCCCTATTAAGAAGCTACCTGGTTGTAGATGCAGGGGTATTAACAGGGGCGGGACCACAGGGGCTGAAAGCTGATTGGCCTGTGGACTGCCTCCTCTCCTGTCACTCACCAATTCAAAACATATTATTGAATAATATGGTTGGATGCTCAGTGTGAATTATAGCCTCTCTTGTGCCCCCTATCTTATGGAGGGGTTTAAGGCAATTCAGGACTGAGGCGTCCTTTTACGATGCTTTTCTGTTGGGTCTCTGGGGAGGGTCTTCACAAACTAGCATCTCAGAAATCATCAGGTGTTTTTTTTTACCATTTGGGTTTGTTGGAGACACCCAGGCGATGGCTGTCATCCCCTGCAAAGCCGGTGTCACGTAAGCGTGGACTCTGGGCCAGCCACCGCTAAGCCGATTTGCCGGTTCGTGCGATATTTATCCAAACACCCACTCCCACACAATTCAGGGCTTAGTTTTTTCGTCGAGATGACAGCGTGCTGGTTGAGATGTGCCTCATAACCATGTATGACAGGTTGGGGGGAAAACAGGAATCCTCACCTCAGGCGAGGCTGTTTGCTTTGTTCCGATTGTATCGCCTTTCACTTCCTGTCAGCCTATCATAAGCCACAGTACTTCAGCTCTGCTCTTTATCCCCCTTCAGTGAATCATTTTTTTTTCCTTTTTACAGCAAAGCATCTATCTGGCTATCCATGGGTCCCTGTGCTTAGTGATGTTTATTTCTCTCCGGACAGCCACTGACAGCTGGTACCTGCTGTGTCAGAGTTTACGTTATCAGGCTTTTTCTTGGGCTGCGATTAAATTGCCAGGAAATGGCAGAATTCAACTTTTGACCTCTAGACCTCTCACCCGTCACCCATTA